>NW_017617745.1:3882500-4290000 GCF_001879475.1 Ipomoea nil
AGTACTGAAATATGGATTTGCCTGAGAAGTATCCACCATAGACTTTTAGGAATGATTGAAACAATTTTAACAGAAACCGGAATAGATGAGGTCAAGAACTCAAGTACCTATTTTATTTTATAATTATAATGTTTTACACAGATTTTCAGGTTGGATACAAATATCAACCTGACAACAGAGGTAAGAAGAGACTAATTCTGTGAATTATGAACTTAACTGCATTCTAAAGCTTCTTTTTTTTTTTTTTTTTTTTCTGTAATGTTATTATTTCTGTAAAGGACTAAAATGCATTCATTTTATGGCTTTCGCTTTTATAATGCTGAAATTTAGAATGCTGATTTAAAAAACCTTGACTTGTTAGGGTGTGCATTCTCTAGCCATTATGGATCAGAAAATGAATGTGTATATTTGGGACATGGATGAGACTCTTATATTGCTCAAGTCTTTAATTAATGAAAAATATGCGGAGTCTTTCAATGGTTCAAAGAATTGGACGACTGGTGTACGCATTGGTAAGGCATGGGAGAAACATATTCTTCAAATATGTGATGACAATTTCTTTTATGAGCAAGTGAGTTTACCTTCATAATTTGTCTTTTCAATTGATTGGGTCTTTAAAATCTAGTTACCATTTTTTTCTATCAATTGTTCGGTTTTATTACACCGTCAATATGTTCAGAGTTGTTAGTCTCAAATGCCATTTCTAATTCTAATATTTTATGAATTTTCAGATTGAAAATTGCAACATGCCATACCTAGATACTATGAGCCAATATGATGATGGTCGAGATCTCACAGATTATGATTTTGACAACGATGGATTTAGTCCTCCAGCTGATGATGCCAATAAGAGAAAATTAGCATACAGGCATCGCGTCATAGCACAGAAGTACAAAAAGGTATTTTTCGGTTGTTTCCTACCATGTAAAACATTTTGATATTTGTGAACTACGGAGTACTTCTCACTATTGGCCATCATTATCACCCAAGAATCATCCTGAATGCTGTTTTCTTTCTAGTATTTTCTTATGATGTCTGCCAAGGTGATTTGTGATCCCAGTATAGAGAATGTATGTTCTTTATATGTATTCTCTTTCAGAAAACTACTAACTCAAGTTCCCAAGCAAGGAGTGCAAAAAAAATTACATAGCAGTATTTCAATATGGTAACACGTGAGGGAACTTGTTATCCAATTTTCCTTTCAGGGAGTAAGAAAAACATAACGCCAATGTATCTATAACACCAAAAGAAATGCATAATGTCATTCTATCTAACACCAAAGGTCCAAAATTTAACATGTTTGGCAAACCTTGTGCATAACCCAAACTTTACTTTCAAATAGAATTCTGCATTTGTGCTTACCTATAACCACTTGTCATGCATAAATCAGTGTTATTAACCTAAAAACCCCATTTACCATTCCTTAGTTTGAGGCTTTGGGCTATATGGGAGTCTAAAATCTTCACTTGCACAAATATTTGGTTGTCTTGCGGTACCATGGACACAGATCAAATCACCAGGAATGAGTTCCAGATCTACAGCTAGCTAGTCGGTTCTTATAATAAGGCTTTGGGTGCATCAGGAATATGTATATGTACAGCAACTCTGCAACAGCCAAAATAGAGACAAAATTTTGTGGAAAGAAAAAACACATTTCAAAAGTATTGGTTTTGGCAAATGGTTTCTTTTGGAGACCTACTAGTCTACAACTGTCTTTTAAGGTTGCTGTTTTCTATTGTTTTGCAGGGGTTGCATAGCATTCTTAATGGAGATATGATTAAATGCTGGAATGACCTTTATGATGAAACTGATAGTTATACAGATAGATGGCTCTCATCAGGTAAATTACCTTACAGTTCTATTACTAGCCTGGTAACATTGAATAGAACATACAAATGTGTGTGTAAAATCTTGAATGAGAAAGCAGATTTACATACTGAACTGTTAGGTTGAAAGATTTGTCTAAAAAGTATTTTTATAGTAGTATACTATGATGCAATATACTGGTAGTTAATAAAGGTGACGTAATAGCTAATTGACCATCAATATGAACTTGCTAGCATCAGCATTATCTTTTATCGGACTTGGGAATCTTGTTAATCATTCTTTAGATGAAGAAAAGCTTGTTGGTAAATCTTTATGTTCCTCTGTTATTATCCTTCACATAATTCTTAATTATATCAGTTGATTTTGGGGTTTTGTTTCTGTTACAAAGTTTTCATTCTTTCCTTACATTTTAAGGAAAAATATGAACAACAAAAATTTCTCTGTACTTTATCTGAGAACTGTACAGTGTTGGAAGTTAATCACTTTTCTCTTTATTGATATTTAATGCAGTATGGTTCTCTCATGAATGATAGAAAATAGGATCAGACTCCATTTTTCCTTATATATTAGAAGAGCACCTTTTGAAAGTTCTCCAATAAGGGACATTTCATTTTCTACTCTGCCATGAACTTTTAGGAACTATTGTAAATGCACACCAGAAGGTGATTTGCAATATTGTTAATTTGTTACTAAATAACTAAATTTAATTATGAGACAGTTTTCCTGCTGCTTGCATGTGCTAAAGAAGGTAGGCAATGTTTTATATATATATTTTAAGTGTCTTACAACTCTTTGCACTAAACTAATAGCTTATGTTATACTCTAATAAATAAATTGTACACTCACCTTAAGCAGTACTGAAACATAGGAGATCATGCATTCATCATTTTCATTTTTATTGGTGTTCTCCATTTCGGACATTACAGATGGATGTGGAACTTAGTTGGACTGCATACAATATTTATTTCCTGTTCTTCCAGATAAAAGTATTTCTTCATTATGCCTTTCCATTTTGTTATAGGCTAAAAGAGTTGGATATGGTTGGTTTAATAGATAAAAATCATGGAGTGATTCTTAATGTGCTTTGCTTATGGATGCCTCTTTTGCTATTCAGCTCGGACTTGCTTGGAACAATGTGCAAGTGCTAATGCAGAGTTGACTCCCAGTGACTGCTCACCTATTGATGCTAATGATGGACAGGGTACTAAATATCAACATGTGAATGTCCTAGTGACTTCTGGGACACTGATACCCAGCTTGGTTAAATGCTTATTCTTTCGACTGGGTGATATCATTCCTTATGAGAATGGTTAGTTCCACTTTTTAGCTTACTAGTTTTATCTTGAAACTTTGCTATTTTGCACTTCTATATATTCTGTGAAAATCTTCAACCATTTCATTTTACATGGTTTCATGGTCTAAGCGAGACCATCATATTTCTAAATGGTTGAAGATTTTCAAGTGGGAGGTTTGGGGTTTTTCATAGTGGTAAACTAAGCCCCTCAGATTTTTTGGACTAGGTCAAAATCCCAACTTTACAACCCCCCTCTTATGTGCCAAAAAAAAAAGAAAAAGTATTAACCAGTGGTAAGGTTTGGGCTAGTTCAAGTGGGTTTCAGTGGTTTAAAGTTCAAACTAACTGTCATAGTTTTTTCAAAAAGTTTTTTGTTTGAGTTTGCTAAGGATATTAACAGAAGCAGAGAAAGAATGATAATTGGAAAAAAAAAAAAAAATAGAAGGGTTACTAAAAATAATTTTCATCCTTGAACACACCCTCCCTCCGTTCACTCTCTGGTTTATTTTATTACTCAAGAATTAATACAGTTCATTCTAGTAGCAAAGTTGAGAAATGCTCTAAAATGTTGAGAAATAACATTGATAATCACTTTTGCAGCACAGAGTTCCATAATGAGATTGGGGAAAGGGAGAGGTGATCCCCCACCCTACCCAAAATAGTAGTCGAGTTAATAATTGTGGCCAGTCATAATGGCAAGAGGAAAACTAGTCACTCTTGGTTTCTAACATATGGCAGTGGTGTGTGTCATGTTTTAATTATTCTTAGTCTTGGCTAAATCATTGTAACATTGTATGAAATGTGCACTAAGTCAAACCTTCTGTTTTTTTTTTTTTTGGGTGACGAGGAAAACATTGCCCGAGAGTGTGCACTGGGTAAACCCCGCCTTGTGACCCTAACCGGCAAAGGACCACAAGGAGGTAAACCAGCCTAGGTTGCCCATAGCTGACCGGCTCAAACCAAGAAGGTTAGGATCCGAACTCGTGACCTTGTGGTTACAAGTTTGTATCCTTAGCCATCTTGGCTGGGGTTACCCCAAGTCAGACCTCCTTTTGTGTTATGATTGTATGGCTATCAGTGCTTGCACCAATTTTCTTTCCTACCGGAGCTATAGTCTTAGTAAACAAGGATTACAATCCTGCATAAACTATAGTTTTTGTTTTAGCAAACAAGAATTACATTTTTTGTGGATGACCATGGAGACATATCACATAATCAAGGTGAAAAAAACCCAATTGATCTCTTACAGTCATGCAGTAGTTTTTATTATGCAGCCCAACTTCAGGAGCATTTGACTAACAAATTTATCACCCTTATCAGTTTACAGTGCATGGAATGTGGGAAAGATGCAGTGCTTTACATGGATAAGGGAGCGATTTAGTGGCCCGAATGTCCAGTTCTGTGTCATTGGGGACGGATGGGAAGAATGTGAAGCAGCGGAAGCCATGAGGTGGCCGTTTGTTAAAATTGATCCGTTTTCAAGCAAGTATCACAGGTTCCCGGGCCTCACACCGAAAGACCTAGATCTCTACCTTGCAGTTGTATATGAAAACCGCAATGATGAGAAAAACAAAGAGGATCTCAAATCACCAGTTCAACCATGACCTCAATTGATTGATCTTGTTTTGTTAACCCATTCTTGGATTGGTGAATTTAGAAATATGATGGTCTCCTTTAGATCATGGTGTGTAGCAAGATTCTATCCTTATTGTAAAAGAAGGCAAATATAAATTTTCATGTAGTCTGAAGTTTGTGAGCCCAATAGACAGATTGGTGTATATATCATGTCTTTGATATATGATTGCACTCTTGATGTTTGTGCTCAAATTTCTTGCCTCAATCTTTGACAGTATGATATTCTGGAAAGAGCTTGATGTATTGAGAGTGGTGTGCAACTCTTTGATTTACGAGAAAGTTTGCAATCACTATCTAAATGTTCATTTTAAGTAAAGTCTGGCTCTAGCCAATAAAGGGACACCTTGATGTAAAGCAACTTATGCTCAACAGCTGATCGGCTCAAACTAACAAGAGTAATAGACAATTTTAGAGATTCAAACTTAAAATTTTGTGATTATCAAGTTAAATATCCAACCAACTTGGTAACTTGGTTAGAAGTTATGTAGTTTGTAACTCTAATAGTGAGGGATAAGGATTTAAGATTGAAATGATTTAATTACTCTAATTTTACCATGAGTTTATTGACAGTGTTTTAACTATTTCAATTTCACCAACTTTCTACTTAAAATTATGAGTTAATTATCGAAATGGTCCTTTAACTATAGCAAAATTATCAATTTGGTTTATGACTATATTTTTTTATTTAATTAAGTCTCACAACTTTAAAAATCTTAACTAATTTGATCATCCGTTTGTTTAACCGTTAAACATCAGTTTAGTTGGGATCAAATTGGTAATTTTGCTATAGTAAAGAGACCATTTCTGTCATCACATGCACAATTTCATCTCTTATTAAACCAAAGAGTTAATTACCGAAATGATCTATTGACTAAAGCGAAATTAATTTGGTCCCGAGTAAACGAACGTCTAACGGCTAAACAAATGGATGACCAAATTGGTTAAGATTTTTAAAGTTGAAGGACTTAATTAGACAAAAAAAAAAAAAAAAAAAAAAAGGTTAAGAACCAAGTTGATAATTGCGTTATAGTCAAAGGACCATTTCGGTAATTAACTCTAAAAATATTATATGTAAGAATTAATTCTATTTTGATCCTAGATTTATAGGTGATATTCTACTTTTAGTCCTTTTTTTTTTTTTTTTTCCAAAAAATCCCCTATTGATCCTATGACCATTTTTATCATTTGTCAACAAATGGAGTTAAATATGAAGGTATTTCAGCCTGTTCAATTCTAAGTATTAATTTATTTTATTTCTTTTGTTATAAATTTGTATGGGCCATTCCACTATTGCAGAGGCCCAAGTTTTGGAGGCTCTACTGTGAAGGCGCAGATTGTGTGTATAAAAAGATTGAAATACCCTTATATTTAACGTCATTTAAACATGTTGGTTAATATATGACCAAAAATAGTCATATGCCAACATGAAATGTTTTGAAAAAAAAACAAAAAAACAAAAATTAAAAGT
Organism: Ipomoea nil; assembly: GCF_001879475.1. Lineage (NCBI taxonomy): Eukaryota > Viridiplantae > Streptophyta > Magnoliopsida > Solanales > Convolvulaceae > Ipomoea > Ipomoea nil. The sequence goes on from NW_017617745.1 coordinate 3,888,725, forward strand.
AAAATGACACCTATAAATCTATGACCATAAATGAAATTAACTCCATATGCAATCATTTCGCAAAATTTCAATTTTCAGCATATATAACGATCATATAGAGTGAGATTAGTTACACCGCATTCGATTTGGATGTAACTTTATATATCTAAAAGAAAAGTCCAACATATCGGCAAAAATTAATCAACTTCATCCCACTGATGTAACTTGATTGTCACATCCTATATTCTTTATAAACCAAGTAACCAAGTTGTGTGAACAATGACAAATTTTATTTTATTTAATTTTTTAATAGAATTATAGCCGAGGGAAATATTATTCACTTCAGAATATATTGTGGGCTTTAAAAAGAACTTGTATTATTTGTCTATCACGAATACGTCTTGAAATCAAAACTGTTAGTTATAAAGTCGAAAGTCATTGGGCACAACACTAGTGGTATTATGTTGTAAAACGTACCATTCTTTGTAGAGTTATTAGTCATAATTTATTTGTAGCGTTGTGTTTAATTATTGTAGCAGACATATTTATTGATCATATTGAAAATATTACTAATTAATTGATGAGATTGAAATATATTGTGTACCCATAATTTAAAATAAACAAACAATGAATTTAAAATAAATCTTAATGAATCATTCTTTGAAGATTTGATAGAAGCTGTAAGTTTGTCTTTTGCATTGATTAGATGGGGGGTGGGGTGATTAGTATGTGTCTCCAAACATGCATAATAGCAACCAGATAATGAAGAAAATTATTTGTGTGATGTTGATTTTCTTCTGAGCTCAAAAATGTCCATTTTGTCACTAGAAAATTGAACAACACTGCCTCATTACTGATTGCAACTTGTTTATTAATATTAGCTATGTGTTAGTTTAGTGATGTGACCTCAGTCTTGGTTTTTTTTTTTTTTTTTTTTTTTTAAATTTTTTTTAACTATAATATTTATTAGTAGTTTTTAATATAATTTATAAACCTACAGATGAGTGATTTATATTAAGATATAACAATTTATCTTGACTATAAATATGATATATTTTCTAACTGACAAAAACTTTGTTTGACAAGCTTAGGTGAAAATGGTGTGCTGGGTTCACTAGTTTTGAGAAGGGAATCAAAATAAAAAATCATTGAAGAGTTTTTTTTTTTTTTTTTGAAAGAAAACACATAAGTTCATTCATTCATATCAGTAAGCAAAATATCATAAAGACAAGAAGGATATGAAGAAAAAGCAATACAATCTGACTTGAATAAGGATTTCTTAGCAAGTAAATAAATTGCCTTGTTTGCATATCGTTTAACAAACAAAAGGTTAATTAAAAGAAAAAAATCTTAAGTGTTGAGATTAACAAGAACAAGAAACAATAATAATGACAGAAAAGTAAAGAAGATTAGATTTACGTGGTTCGACAATATATTTACATTTACGGGAGTGAAACTATTCTTTTAATTGTGATGGTGATAGTAGTGATGATACAAAATCTAGAGATACAACCAATGTATTTATAGGCATGTAATCCTTGTACAATATGCCTAATCCAATCTGCTTTATCCCAAGTTGTTCGCCTTCAGTAGTCAACTTGTCATATCAGTCGCAACTCATGCTTAGTCCTCACCCCACCCAGCACCCTTGTTGCCCATCGCTACAGAGCCCCTTAGCCAACATCCGCATCCGGCTCATATCGGGTCCACGTCCCCTCCTGGTATCTGTGGTGCCCAACGCAACAGCGCCCTTGACATGCTTATATAGCATATGGAAGCACCCAACAAGTCCAAACAATATTTGATATTGTCACTAATATCTGCTAGAACATCACCTTCACTATAATCTGAGTCATCAGCTTGCATGTATAGTTCGCATCCTTTGCGAGATTTGCAGGTTTTTCGGTCTTCAATGTTTTCAAAAGGCCCTATTATGGCAACAAAATCCTTTACCCTAGATTGTCTATAACCCAAAATTCCCTCACATTTACCCTAGATTGTTATAACCCAAAATTCTCAGCACCATCAAATAGTGATTTAATGTGAAATCTAACCGAGGCTCTATTTAGGTAACGTTTTTGTAGTTAAGGAACAAAATCAAGCAAAAAAATAATCAGAGAACTTTTAATGATAAATCGTAATAGTCAAGAGACGACGGCTGACATAATCTCAATATTGTCATACTATAATATTTTTTTGAGTGGTTTAGTATATATAAGGATTTTATAAAAACATAATTGGGATTTTTCATTTCAATTGTACTATCAACTTTTTTTTTTTTTTTTTATGCACTATCAAATAGTGATTTAAGGTGGAATCTAACCAAGGCTCTATTTAGATAACGTTTTCATAGTTAAGGAGTAAAATTAGTCAAAAAAAAATCCGGAGACTTTTACTGATAAATCGTAATAGTCAAGGGACCCCTGCCGGTGTAATCTCAATATTGTCATACTATAATATTTTTTTTTAAGTGGTTTAGTATAAGGATTTTATAAAAACATAATTGGGATTTTTCATTCCAATTGTACTATCAACATAGTTTTTTTTTTTTTTTTTTGTGTACCGACTCTTTCTCAACCTACTAAAGCACAAAGAGTCAATATCGTCCCATTGAGGCTCAAATCCGTGACATTGCATATGGAAAACCACTTCATACCATTAGACCACGAAGTCATTGGCATATTATCAACTTAATTGATAATTATTTATCACTATAATTTCCTAAACGATATTATTATATGGTCTTAATTAATTAACAATGAATGATCACTATCCTTACGATTCATTTCAATCCTTTTTTATTTAGGTAATCTCAATTTTATCGGACTAATCTTAAGTCCACAAGATCTCATCCTTAGAATCACTATGAAGATAAATTGTAAATTGTAAAATTAATTCACTAGTTAAATCTTAATCCCAACATCTTTAGGCCTTATTTTCATATATGTTTTTAGTGAAATTCATTTCGAACTTTACTATCACCTCCAATTATGATCTATAAATCAGGTGACAAACTAATTATACTAATCCGGCGCGTGCGCTTCATTTCATATTTTTAGCCATTCCTTGGAATGAGGTTTGTATGACATTGGGACTATAGCTAGCTCGTGCCTATCACATATTCACATGCATCTATCTCATGCATCTCAGAATAAATTTATGAATACAAAATATATACATAAATGTTGGGTATAAATAGATGAAACAATAATATGCAATTTCACTATCAATTTAAAATTTTAGTTAAGATAAAGACGAATCTTTCAATTTTATACAAAAAGATGAATCTTTCAATTTTATACAAAAGCAAACAAAAAGTTTTAAGGAAATAATAATATTATTAAATTCCATGTATTGTAAAGATATTAAGAAAAATATCAATATTTCTTTTGAAGTATGTTTGGTTCAAATTATCTTACATAATGTTAGAAATATGAATATTGAATAAGGAATTTTTTATTTTTTTTTAATGATGAGAGGAACCTGTGGTAACTACCTAATGGTGTACAAGGTAAATCCCACCTTATGACCTTAGCTAACAAAGGATCACAATAAGAAAAAATAGCCTAGGTTGTCTATAACTAACCAAGTCAATAATTTGACCGAATATTGTAATATCATATTCCTTTGTTTGGTTCAAGAGAATGTCATATTCTTAATTTTTGTATTTAGTAATATATATGTGAATCATATTCTTGTCACATTTTTAAAGTATGTAAGATTTTTAAAAATGTTACATTATCTCAAAATATTCATTGAACTAAACACCCTTAGTATACTCTCCTCTTCATCTCTCTCTCTCTCCCTCCTCTTTATCTCCCAATTAATATTCTCTCTCGCTCTCACCTCTTAATTTGGTTTCTCTCTTCTTGCAAGACGTTTGGTTGGAGGGAATTTAAATTCCATTCCCACTTAATTCTCATATAATTTCAAAGGTCATTAAATTCCTTAGTTTGGTTGGAAGAAATTGCAATTCCCTCATTTTCATGGAATTAAAATCCCATGCCCCTTGAGATTTTAATTCCATGGATTTTAGGAAGAAAAAAAAAAGATAATGATGAGACAAAATTACCCCTCCCCTTTTTAACCTAAAATTGATGTCTGACAACAACAATGGCCATTTTAGACTTTATACTACTTATTCCATTCCAATTTCCATGTATACCAAACATTGGAATTGAAATTTCCAGTAACTTTATTCCTGTAAACTAAACACTGAAATTTAAATTCTTACTTTATTCCCACTAATTCATCTTCCATGGAATTGCAATTCCTTTCCCATGTAATTCCCTCCCTCCAACTAAACGCCCTGTTGGTTCTTATTTTTCATTAGTATTAACTATTTTGTTATGAGATTGTATCAATAACCAGGGACGGAGCCAAAGCGGGCAGGGGTAGGGGCAGCTGCCCTCCCTCACCCCACCCCACCCCCACCTCATATATAATTTTTGTATGTATATATGTATATATAGTACAGGTTTTAGTATTAATATATATAAAAAAAACTATTAAATGTTAACAAGAGATGAGTTAGATTAGTTGGTAGATCACATGTTTGGTAATAGTAAAGGTTAAGGGTTTGAATCCTTTGGTATTAACATAGTTTTACAGTTTTTTATATTAATAATGAGATGTGTAATTTAACCTGGAGGGTGTTGTTGAGTAGAAGGGACTCATCCATCCTTAACCAAAGGTTAGGGGTTTGATCCTTGCCTTTGGGAATGGAGCAGCCAGCTGTCCGTTTTACAATCTCATGCATCCATCTTTAACCAAAGGTTAGTGGTTCGATCCTTGGCTTTGGGAATGGAGCAGCCATCTGACCGTTTTACAGTTTTTTATATTAATAATCTTCCACTCTTCCATCCTTAACCAAAGGTTAAGGGTTCGATCCGTGGTTGAGCGAAAGGGACTCATCCATCTTTAACCAAAGGTCAGGGGTTCGATCCGTGGTTGAGTGGAAGAGACTCATCCATCCTTAACCAAAGGTCAGGGATTCGATCCGTGGTTGAGTGGAAGAGACTCATCCATCCTTAACCAAATGTCAGGGGTTCAATATATCTTTGGCTTTCGTTTTACAGTTTTTTATATTAATAATCTTCCATTCATCCATCCTTAACCAAAGGTTAGGGGTTCGATCCGTGGTTGAGTGGAAAAGACTCATCCATCCTTAACCAAAGGTCATGGGTTCGATCTGTGGTTGAGTGCAAGGGACTCATCATCCTTAACCAAAGGTCAGAGGTTCAATCCTTGGCTTTGGGAATGGAGCAGTCAGTAGCCTTAAATCTTCAGGCCAGCCCACCCAAAAAATGTGCGTACAATTCAGCGAAGGGATTAGTCACTGAGTATGGAGCAGTCAGTAGCCTTAAATCTTCAGGCCAGCCCACCCAAAAGATGTGCCTACAATTCAACGAGGAGATTAGTCACTGAGTCAGTAGCCTTAAATCTTCAGGCCAGCCCACCCAAAAGATGTGCCTACAATTCAGCGAGACGATTAGTCACTGTGTCCGACAGTGAAAACCCTGGGTATACCCAAAAAAAAAATGAGATGTGTTTTCTATTCAAATTATTGTTTCAAATTAATTATGTTTCATATTTTGTTGTGAATATTTTTATAAAGTTTCGATGTGTTTTATTTTTCGCTCATATCCAACATTATTTACAACTATATTTCTTAGGTAATTTTTTTTAAAAATTATCTATTTTTATTTTAATATTTCACCTTTACTGGAAATTTTCTGAATCCATCCCTACTTCTTCACCCCCTCAACCGAATTTCTGGCTCCGTCCCTGTTAATAACTACATAAGTTGGCCTAATTAATACTTAAAACTAAGATTCATTGATTTCGAATTCGGTTTTCATTAGAAGTGATAATTATATTTAATCATAACTATTTAAGGTTTTCATAATTATTTAGTTTAATTTAATTTGAATAAGTTAGTTAATTTAAATTTTGTAAATATTTATTATAGCTCATCACATTTATGTTTGCATTGTCATGTAAGTAAATATATTAGTTAGGGTGTGTTCATGGATTTACACACTAAGAATTAGAATCAAAATTATAGGTAATGTTTGGCTTGACAACTTTTTAAAACACAACTATGGATTTGATTATCTCTTCAATTAAAAATCTCATTCCCTAATTAAAAAGGGGTATCATTCCATATCACTGGTAATCTAATTTTTAAGTTTGAATTAGTACTTTTAGATTTTTGTTTTGATTTTTTTTTGTTCATATTGATTCTTTGGATGTTATTATATTAGGATCAATTGTCTTGGTTTTTTGTTTTGTACTTTGAAAACATTTATTCTCATTATAGGGCATAGAAAACCAAACATCAATATTGGTAATCATTCAAATTCCACCTTATTACCAAACATGCAAAATACTTTCACCAAAATCCATTACTATTATCAAGTATTTGATTCCCTTTTCGATTCTGATTTTCATATGCGAACCAAACGCACCCTTAATGTTCCGTTGTAGCGTCACCCCATCAATTTTTTTTTAATATTTTTTTTTTGTTGACGAGGAAACTTGCAATTATGAGAGTTATGCTCCATACACTTGGCCATCTATTTTAGGACTATTTTATTTTAAAAAGGCGAGCTTATGAGGCAAGGAATGAACTAGAATGCAGCCATCACTATACATACAAATATAATAAATTGTTTGTTTTTTTCCTTTTCTTTAAAGACATTACTTTATATGGAAACCTATATGTAGGAAAGGTGCATAGATTTGAGTTATTTATAGAGAATTAGATATCCACACGTTTAACGGAAAAAAATCTAATGCTGTATGGAATTATTTGGTTAAATGATTGTGGGATTTTTCTAGAAGTGCAATAGGAATATCCACTTGGAAGTTGGGATAAACAATACAAGATTCTCAAAAGTGGTAGGAAAATAACAGTACAAAATCTGTGGTCCATCTTACCCTGTACTTTCACCCTCTATTTTTTTCTTTCATACTTTTTTTGAGAGCATTTTTTTTTTTAATAAAGTATAAATAAGCCACTGAACTATTTGGAAAGCAACAATTAAATCACTAAACTCAAATAACCTTCAAATAAGTCATTGAACCTGAAATAAAAGAGCAATTAACATTTTTAACAGGTTAACGTTTCAGTTTGTATTGTGTTTACTGGATTGTCACATATTTATTTTGTTTTATTTTTTATTACTAAAAGGGACTCTTTATAGTGTTTCTCTCTCTAGAAAAAGTCTCTGACTTCTCTTTGGAGCTCCTTACTGCCAAGCTCTTCGCTCATTCTTTCCATTTTTCTTCATCCGAATAATGAATTCTTTCACTATTTCGGATTGGATTAACACTAAAGACTTGCGGCGTAATGCAATTGTAAATTATTTTTGGAATTATGTTGGTGGTGCAACTATGAATTCCTGTTGGATATTTCATTGGTAAAACCCAATAATAATCCTACAAAATAAGGATTATTATTTTATGGAAAAACTAGGAAGGATGGTCGAATATGGTGCGTAGAATGAAAGGATACGGAGGGAAGATGTTTAGTATGAGTCTAGCGAAACACTCTTTCCTTAAAACCTTATTTGCTACCTCCCACAAGTGCTATAAGCGTTGTAACCTAGGTTTCTCAGATAAAACGTACTACGGTTCAATCGTTTGAGCACCCAAACATTGAACCCCGTGAACTAGAGCAAAGCTTCGAACACAGTAGGCTAAGAAATGAGTAGAAGCAGTGATTTTTGGAGCTAGAAAAACGTGTAAGTATCTGCTATCAATAGGGCTTGAGGACCAATTTGTAACACCTGAAACAGGTTTCTGGCCTGGAAGGTGCCTTACACGGGAGTTCACTCTCGTTCAAGCCTGGAAGGCTTTGGAGCTAGAAAAACGTGTAAGTATCTGCTATCAATAGGGCTTGAGGACCAATTTGTAACACCTGAAACAGGTTTCTGGCCTGGAAGGCGCCAGGTTTCTGGCCTGGAAGGCGCCTTACACGGGAGTTCACTCTCGTTCAAGCCTGGAAGGCTTTGGAGCTAGAAAAACGTGTAAGTATCTGCTATCAATAGGGCTTGAGGACCAATTTGTAACACCTGAAACAGGTTTCTGGCCTGGAAGGCGCCTTACACGGGAGTTCACTCTCGTTCAAGCCTGGAAGGCTGACCACATGTGTCGAGCTTACACGAGTCAAGCCTTCTCATGCTTATCTTGGGATTTGATTTGCACCCCACTGCGCGCAAGAGAGAGCCTCTATGCTATACAATTCAATAAGCCTTAGAAAGACTCTTGTATAAATAATAGTGCAAATCCACTTCCCAACCCAATGTGGGACAAAAAACTACTCCCAAGCTTTTTCCCTTCACTTTTCTAACTCAAATCGGTCTACTTTTAATGTAGTTATGTTTTAATGAAACTATAGTGTATATAAAATAAAATTAAATAACATTTTCTCATACTTGAGTGTATAAATATCGAATGAAACTGTAGTTATATCGAAATGAAACTGTAGTTGTGTTGAACTGAAACTACAGTGTATACAAAATGAAACTGAATAACAAAGTTACTTTTTGCGGAACGGCGCGAAACGGGTGCCATTTCTTTTTATTAAACAAAACGACGTCGTTTTGAAACTCAGTGCATAATCGATTATGCACCACGGTGTACAATATAATTTGCCGTTATATAGTTAGAAGGCCTATTTGACCCAATTCTATTATTATTATTATTATTATTATTATTATTATTATTATTATTATTATTATTATTATTATTATTTACTGTAATTGTTTGAATCAATTAAAATTTGTTACATTAATAAGGAGGTAAAAGAGAAGTACAAATATGACTATCAATTAAAAATGTGGATGAGATGTTGTGGGTAAATATATAAAAGTATGTATACTATTCCTTTAATAATTCAGATTTGAGATTGGGTAGAATCAACGATGCGGACCACCATGAGGCATCAGTAGTTGTTGACTTGATGTCCATATGTACAATGACTTTACACCTCATTTCCCCCTCTATCATTTTTCATGGCTGAATTGATTTATCTTTTGAACATTCTTTTTAGTCCACTACAATTATTAATTTTATCAAGCATAATTTAATTTTCTTAAAAAGCAATTAAATGTAATTAAAAGTGTTGGCAATGTCACTAAAATTCACATTTTGGATTATTTTGAACTACATTTAATATTGATGAAGACATGGACCCTATAAGCTCATCATTTTATTTGGTAAGTCTTGGTCTAAGGGACAGAGAAGAATGGTGGAGGCCAACCAACAAGGTTTGAATTCATGACTTTCAACATAACAACACAAGTATCAACCACCCAAGTCACTTAAGATTTCATTTACGAAAAGGTAGGATGTTCTATTTAATTATCCGTGTAGAGATCGTTGACATCTAGGTAGTGGGGATCACGTGTATGACCAATATTGAAGGCAAACTGATGTCGTACATTTAATTGACTCTTTGGTAAACCGATGCGGACCACTATTAATTGTTTGATTTGACAAATGTACGAAAACGTAACTTTATTTCCTTATATACCGCTACGTTTTTGAGATGCAGTGTATTGGACTTGACCCTTCATCAGCTTTCACGCTTAATAATCCCTCAACTACCAATTATTGGACTTAGCCCTTCACCAATTTCCGCCTAACAATCCCTCTAATCACTAACTTAGTTCTTTACCGACTTTCAGCTAACAATCTCGATCTCTAATCACTAATTGCTAGACTTGCCTCTTTACCGATCTCTGCCAAATAATGTGATACGATGCAAAGAAGATCAGATATGAATATACATCCTATCTGTAGAGATGCTGACATAAAGCTAGGCTCATGAGATCCTTCATTCTCATCAGCCTCCAAAGCACGCAATAATAGAGGCCACAGGTTCATTAATGTATGCCACTTTAGGTATGAATTAAGAAAGATAATTAAGTAATTATATTTAGTGGACTATTATAGATTAACAAAGAAAATAATATCTTCGGTTCTTATTTTGTTTTAAAACCAACATGTATGCATTTAGTTTTTTTTTTTTTTTTTTTTTTTTTTTTTTTTTTTTTTTTTTAATGTAGATGTACACTAGTCGACCAATGAATCAATTTATTATCACTCGAAAGGACATTGACACAATAATGCGATTTGGAAAATGGCATTGAGTGTTTGGTAAGATATTTAACTGTGTTTAATCATTATTAGCTGTTTGACTTTGTTAAACAATCAATATGAGTGTTTGGTTAATCAGATTTTTGTAACAGTTTTAAAATTTTAAAATTCAAAAGTTGTTCAAAGTAACTTTTTCGATCAACTTTTTAAGAAAATAAATTATACCCTTGAAAGATCATTTTACATGTAATCAGATATCCGTTAACAGCTAATTTACCAAACATTTTTCTACAACCAGCTAATACTATCAGTTAGTCAAACTCATTAACCCAATCCGCTAACAACTATCAGCTAACAGCTATTTGTCACATACCTCAATTAACTAATTCCCTTTAGGATGGGGAACTGTGGCCGCACATGAGAATGGAACCACAACCTATTACATTGCATGTGCCCAAAGTCAGACATCAAAGTTTCACAAGTATTAGCCTAAACTTGGTTTAGTGTCAACTGGAAAAATAGAAGGGAATCAAGGTGGGGGTGGAAAGGACATTGGATTGGTTGGCACACATGAAAGGCACAACAAATGGACCACCACCAACAACTTAAAGTTTCCAAGTTTTTTTTTTTCCTTTTCTTTTCTGAATTCTACAACAGTAAATTGAGATTACATTCAAGATTTCAAGGGCTGATTTGAAGGAGAGGAGGAAGAAATTCTTTGGTGTTCATATTAAGAAACTCCATAGTCCCTAAGCACCACAAAAAAAGCAATTGTATAGTGGCTTCACATCCTAGATTGGAGTGCTAAAATGGATTACAATCTAATCTTTTTTTTTTGGTAGAAGATTACAATCTAATCTTGAAGTTCATGCTTGTTCCTTTAATTTTAATTTTATTTATTTATTTATGTGACGAGAAACTCGCAATTACTACTTGAAAGTGGGCACGGGATAAAACCTATTCTTGTGTAATAGCTTGTAAATTGGCTCACTTGTCCTTTCTTTAAGCTCTAGTGGAGGGAGTACAGTAAATCATAAGATGTGTTTCAATGATTTACAAGTTTTAAAAAAAAAGTGTTTGTACACGGGTATCTACAATGTGGTCAATTTCGTACTCCTCTTTCGAAGGGACTCATCCATCCTTAACCAAAGGTAAGGTAGGCTTCGATTCTTGGCATTGGGTATAGAGCAATCTTAAATCTCCATGTCAGTTGTCCCACCCAATAGAGGTACTTATAATTCAGCAATAAAATTAGTCACTTTATTCGACGATGAAAATCTTGGACTACACCAAAAAAAAAAAAAAAAAAAAAAAAAAAAATCGAGCCTTGTACTCTATTTAGATTTTTTTGTGGTGTTTAGAGGTTTTGGAGTATAAAAATGTTGTTTTGTTTGAGCATCTAGGAGGTTTTATGAGGGAGAGATAGGATGAGGGGAGTGGGGCCCCAAGTTATCTGACAAAGTTGATATTGACATGCCACCAAGAAATTTGAAATCACCAAAATTTATCCTGTCACAAAGGAAAATGAAACCTTCATTACAAAGAATAGAACCAAACAGAGAAACAAGGTTAAAAAACAAAAAGTCCCCTTAAGCATTACCTTTCTTTTACTCTCTTAATCTTAGAATCTTTGAACATTTTCAAGAGTTTTTGGAGAAATTTTTCCTTCATCCTCCACACTCTAAAGGAGTGTGTCTCACTCTCTCCTCCTAAATGCTCAACTAAATTCCTATATTCTTCAATGCATCAAGCAATACCCATGTATGAAATTTAACTACTAAATTTACATGCAACCTCTACACACACACAAAATCTCTTACTATGTTCTGTTTCTTAAAGCCATGAGGTTTTCACAATTTTCTCAGAATATCATCATCATTAACTCTAGTTTTCTCCATGTTTCCAGGGCAAAGTGAAGATGATAGGTACTATGTTTCATGTCTCTGAAGTAGCTTGCACTTAGGAGTTAGAAAAGGGCTACCATTTTTCAGATCCACCATCATGCCTGTTCCTCTTGCTCCATATCCAACAGCTCCAGCTCCATCACCACTTATGTCTCCTGCACCTAATGGTATGATGCTTAAACTTAACCACTTTCATTTTGCACATAATAAGAGGATAATGGAGGAAGAAACCAAAGAGCTTTAACTCACGAGTAAAAGTTTAAGATTAAACGTGACGGTGTTAGGAAGTAATTGACAAATTACTGGGTCAATTTAGTTATATGTACGACTTGGCTTTTCACCGGCCGGCCAGCACCTTGTAGGAACTAATTGACATACTGTTGGGTCAGTTTAGTTATTTGGAAGACTTGGTCTTTACCGGCCAGCACCTTGTAGGAACTAATTGACATACTGTTCGGTCAGTTTAGTTATTTGCAAGATTTGGCCTTTCACCGGTTAGCACCTGGTAGGAACTAATTGACAAGCTGCTGGGTTAGTTTAGTTATTAGCAAGACTTGACCTTTCACCGGCCAACACCTGTAGGAACTAATTGACAAACTGCTGAGTCAGTTTAATTATTTGTTGGACTTGGCCCTTCACTGGTCAGCACCTGTCGATTTTAACGGTACAATTTTTTACTCTTGTTGGAATTTGAACCCGTAACCTGATTCTGATATCACTTGTTAGGAATTAGAATTAAGCGCTTATTAGTTATTACTAGGCTATAGCTTACAAAGAAGACACAATTTTATTTCCTTATATACCGCCACTACATTTTCGAGAGGCTTGGTGTTGGATTTAGCTCTTCATCGCCTTCCACCCAACAATCTCTCTAGGTTCTACCGATCGAGCGATTGCTAGACTTAACCCTTTACCAACCTCCGCCCAACACTTTGATATTCTCCATCCATATATGAGAAATTAAATTAGTTAATGGTGATGAACAGGTGCACAAAGCCAGCTTGTGTGTTCTGGGTGTCGAAACCTTTTAATGTATCCAGTTGGAGCAACCTCAGTATGCTGTGCAGTATGCAGTGCAGTAACTGCAGTACCTCCACCAGGTATGTGTACCGGCCTTCAATTATATTGGTCCCGTTGGTAAAATAGTTAGTCTATAAGTCAATTTTAGTTTTTCTGACAACTATTAATTGTTTAACTTGGTTTAAAAATTAATATAAGTGTTTGGTTAATTAGCTTTTGTTCTTCAAAATGTTAAAATTCAAAAAGCTACTCAAAGTAACTTTTTCAATTAACTTTTTTAGAAAAGAAATTCTACCAAACAGCTATCAACTAACAGCTAATTTACCAAACATCTTTCTGCAATCAGTTAAGGGAAAATTGTAAAAAATGCCCTTCTATAATATGTCAATTATCAATGTCATCCCTGAATTATGAGTGGTGTAAATGTTGCCCCTCAATTATCAAAATGGTGCACATATAGCCCCTCCCGTAACGGACCTGTGGTTCCCCATCGCTGTCCATTGTTGGTACTTCGAATCGAGGGAGGGAAAAAACAACTAAAATACATATTTACTCTGACTTAATGGTGTCGTACACTAACGGGGAACCACATGTCAGTTACGGGAGGGGCTATATGTGCACCGTTTTGATAATTGAGGGGTAACATTTACACCACTCATAATTCAGGGGTGACATTGATAATTGGCATATTATAGAGGGACATTTTTTACAATTTTCCCATCAGTTAATGTTATCAACTAGTTATACCATCTAATTAACTCAATCAGCTATCCGCTAACAGCCATTTAACGACGAATTTTTAGCTGCTAATTAAATTGTTAAGGAAGGCTTCATCATTGTCACATTTTGTTCACATACAGGCACTGAAATGGCTCAGCTAATCTGTGGTGGGTGCCACACATTGCTAATGTATATTCGTGGAGCAACAAGCGTTCAGTGCTCATGTTGCCACACCATCAATTTAGCTTTGGAAGGTAAGTAATCTCCTTCAATATAATAATGTTTTTTTTTACAATCAAATTTGTATGTATAGTATTTGAGTTCTTTATAGTTCAATTTCGTCTAAAATTGTACTTATTTTAGTGGATGACTTAAAATGTATACAAATTTGATAGTTAAGGATATTATTAGTCATTTCAACAAAAAAAAAAAATGAAGGACAGTATAAGCTGTAATTGAAAGTCAAAGAACTATACTGATAAAAGATTTAATTTCAGGAATAGTGCTTGACTATTGATATTTATTAATTTTTATCTCCGACTTTTAATTTGACCATAAATTGTCTATTTGAATATTGATATTTATCAATTTTAATTATCAACTTTCAACTTGATCATAAATGGTCCTTGACTATTGATTTCGTTTCAAATTTGTTATAAAAATTAATAAAAATCAATACTCAATGGATCATTTATGGTCCAACTGAAATCGATAATAAAAATTGATAAATGTCATAGTCGACGTACTATTCTTTGAATTAACCCGTCCTGATAAAATCACTATAATTGTAATTATCTCGATAATTTATGTGTCAAATTATGAGTTATGTGTGGAAATAAGAATTAACAAAATGCAATTATATTGTGGCAGCAAATCAGGTGGCACATGTGAACTGTGGCAACTGTAGAATGCTATTGATGTACCAATATGGGGCAAGATCTGTCAAATGTGCAGTCTGCAACTTTTTGACACCAGTAGGGGTATGCCTTTAACTTCCATATATACATGTAGAACGTAATCTTAAATTAAGTCAAAAGTAAAAAATGGTCGGAAATAGCAACAAAAGTTTTTCCAGATATCAAAAATGGTCGGAACAAGACTTTCAATTTGATTTAAAATCACTTTCAGGTGGTCGGAAATTCCATAATTTCCAGTAGCGTTTTTTTTTTTTTTTTTTTCCATTTTTTCTGAGTGTTTCAATGTCATTTTTATGATTCTGGTTGGACAACACCTAAACAGGTTTCACCGAACATGAACGAACAGAAGTTGAAGAGCTAGCTAGCTAGCTGAAGAGTGAAAGAGTGAAGGTAGAAGGTTTCCATGCATGTTATGAAAGGATATATATGTGGCCTGGACAGGCAGATCAGAAGAGGAATAATAATGTGGTTGTTACATGTATAGAGCTTAGCTAATTTTCCCATGCGTGAATGTAATATGAATAAGCAGTTTTTTCTGGGTTGGAGCTGCGACTAATTAATTAATGGGTGTTTTCTGGTTGGAGAGTAACATGAAATGCTCTCATCTACTTCCTCTACAAGGTATAGTTGCAGTACATTTATTGTGTTTACACTTGATGTAATGAATAGTGACATTGAAGACACCAGGGTGGCTAAGTGGGTAAAACATGACTCTTGTACATGAATTAATGGTCACGAGTTATTTAGCTTCTTGCATAGGCTGTTCTTAATGCTGTTTATCATATCACTCATATGCACAAGAGCGAGGTTTACTCCCGATCAGTGCACACCCTCAGAATAGTGGCTGACCCAAAATTAAATGACAACTGGATTAATGTAAAACTCAACAAAAATGTATCCGGTTACCGATTATAAAAAGTTTGTATGACTTATTTAATACAAAATGACTTAAGGTATATATACTGTTGAGATTAATGAGAACAATAAAAGATAATAATGACAGAAAGTAAAAAAGACAAGATTTACGTGGTTCTGCATATACGTCCCCTCCATTATTAAGGATTTGATTTCAATTATGATTCTGATTTCAATGTTTGAATACTTTGAACAACACGCTTCTTAATTGAGTAATTGAGATATTTTAAATGATACTAGATTGATATTGTTTCAATTTTTTTTTTTTTAATTTACATATAATTAAAATAAGTAATAGTAATTGCATATTCATTAAGTTAGTTATATAGTTTCGTTATTGTAGGTTCATTACTTTGTTAAGCGACTACAAGATTAATAACATTATATTCCTCACCCTCTAATTTACAAAATATATTCTCTTAAATTTCGCATCTTTCAATCACATTGTAATTATTATTCAAAATTGTCAGCATAAATGCATCAAACAACCATTAATAAAATAGAATAGGCTATAAACAAAATATTATTCGTAATAATTGCTTTACTCCTTGAGGCATGAACCTTCATGTTGATTTTACTAGGATTGATGAGGATTGTATATTATCTGATAAACCATAATGAGAAGAGTAAATATAAGTATAATACTAGAGACCTATCACAACTCTCATACTGTATTCCTAACACTCCCCCTCAAGCACAAGGATGGTAAGAACAATATTGAGCTTGTCCCGTAGAAACGAAAACTGTACACCAGAAAGTGCCTTAGTAAAAATATCAGCCAAGTTATCTTTAGTAGAAATAAAATTGACCAGTATTTCCCTTTTAGAAACCTTGTCACGAACAAAGTGATAGTCGATCTCCACATGCTTCGTTCGTGCATGAAACACCGGGTTAGCACATAAGTAAGTCGCCCCTAAGTTATCACTCCACAACTTAGACGAAGAGGCCGGAGGCAAGCCGATTTCACGCATAAGAGAGACCAACCAAGTCACCTCTGCAGAGACATCCGCCAAAGCCTTATACTCAACTTCAGTAGACGACCGGGCCACCGTACGTTGCTTCTTACAAGTCCATGAGATCAAGTTGTCACCCAAAAACACAGCAAAACCACTTGTCGACTTCCGGTCACCCGGATCACCAGCCCAATCCGAATAAGAAAAGGCATGCACCTCATGAGACCGAGACCGACTAATCCGAAGCCCATAATGAACAGTGCCTTTGACATAACGCAGCACGCGTTTCAGCATAGCCCAATGAGTCGTGTTAGGAGAGTGCATATGCTGGCACAACCTATTAACAGCAAAAGAAAGATCAGATACGGGTTACCGTAAGATACTGAAGAGCGCCAGCAAGACTGCGGTACTGCGTCGGATCAGCATAGGGAACATCAGGCTCGTCCGACCGAGCAAGAGAGACAGGCGTAACCAAGGCTTTGCAGTCAACCATGCCTGCACGCTTCAAAATGTCTGTCATATAACAACGTTGCGACAAAAGCATCCCATCACTGTGAGGCACGGTCTCAATACCCAGAAAAAATGAGGGATGTCCCATATCACGAACCTTGAACTCACGGGCCATCTTGCCAACAAGCTCAGCTACTCGAGCGGAATCCGACCCCAGGACCAAGATATCGTCCACATACACCAGTAAGTAGAACTGCACAGCACCAACCGAATATATAAACAGAGAAACGTCCGTTTTGGACGGAGTGAAACCAACCGAGACCAAAAAGTCATGCAACTGAGTGAACCGGGCCCGAGGAGCCTGTTTAAGACCGTAGAGAGAACGCTGCAAAAAACACACATAATCAGAATAAGACTTGTCCTCGTAACCCGGAGGTTGGCGCATGTACACCGTTTCCGAAAGACTGCCATTCAGGAAGGCATTATGAATGTCCAGCTGACGAACAAACCAACCCCGAGAGACAGCTAAAGACAGGAGGAGACGAACAGTAGAAGGCTTGACAACCGGGCTAAAAGTCTCAAAGAAGTCTTGACCCGCAACCTGGTTGAAACCCTTAGCAACCAACCGAGCCTTATGGAGTTCAATCGAGCCATCGGCCTTCCGTTTAATCCGGAACACCCACTTGCAGCCAACCACATTCATACCGGGCTTACGCAGCACCAGACGCCACGTTTGGTTGTGTAACAATGCATTAAACTCAAGGTCCATGGCCTCCCGCCATTCAGGGTAAGCAACGGCTTGAGAATAACACATGGGCTCGGGCACACTAGCAACCAAAGCAACAGGATCAGCCACACCTGACCTTATTAGTGGTTAGGTTCAAACAACGGTAGCCACGGAATGACTCAGGGTAGCCCAGAAAAACACACGGGGCAGAACGATACTGGAGTTTATTGCGATTGTACAGACGCAACAAAGGGAAACATAAACACCTGAACACACGCAGGAAAGTGTATGACGGACGCGAATGATATAAACAAAAATGGGGACTCTCATTATTAAGAACACGAGTAGTCATCTTGTTAATTAAATACACTGCGGTCTCAAACACGTAATCCCAAAAACGAGAAGGGACAGATGCCTGAGCCAACAGAGCTAAGCCAGTTTCAACAACATGGTGATGCCTACGCTCAACTCTACCGTTCTGCTCATGGGTATAGGCGCAAGATTGCCTATGAGTAATTACAAGAGAGGCAAGGGTGGAGTGCAATTTTTTATACTCCCCCCACCCCACCCCCCAAATCAGATTGAATGGAAATTCTCTTGCGAGAAAAAAAAACTTTCAACTTGCACACGAAAGCGATCAAAGATAACATATAAATCAGTTTTCGCATGCATTGGATAAAACCAGATATATCTAGAAAAATCATCCACAAATCTATATATATATAAAAGTAAAATCCTCCAAACCAATTTTCCCCCCAAAACTTAGGGCCATTTTTGTAAATTCATATATATTGAAATAATAATTATAGATATAAAAATTTATATATATAGTCATTTATATATACGTGTGATATTATATATATATTAGATGTATATATTGATAGTAATAATATATAAATTAGGTAGTAAAAGAATAATTAAATAATTAAATATAGTAAATATTCTGTGTGATATATATATAGACATTATATACAATTAATATTTAATTTAATCTATATATACTAATAATAATAATAATAATAATTTTATTACCATACTTACTTTACTTTCTATATTTTTTAAATAAATTATTATACTTTCCTTTCGAATTACTATTTTTCACCTATAAATACAAATTTTTAGACTTTGACATTCATTCATCTTCCCTCACACTACTGGTTCTTCATGATTTTTAATATATTCGTACGTTTTCTTCAATCCTAGCAAAACTCATTCACTTAATCTCTACTTCAGGTAATTGTTTCTACTCTCCAAATTCTTTTGTTTAAATCTAAGTCTGTTGACATTGATGATGATGATGATCAATGAATAATATGCTTCGCTTATTATTATTATTGGATTTATTTGATTCACATGCAGGTTTCTTATCAAGGTGGTTAGGATGCTATTAAGATTATAGAAAGTTTGCCTTTGAGGGTAAGATTTTATACTCACCAAAATTATTATTTTCCCCGAGTACTGTATGTATTGATATTATATGTGATATTATATGATATATGTTATTCATGTGAACACAAGTACATTTATCGATAAATAGTAATATTGTGAGTGGTGATTCTCGAAATATCGAGAATGAGTTTCGATTTGTAGAACTCGTGCGTTATGTAAATACTTGGCTTGAAATTTTTGGTGTTGTATACATAGTAGTATTGTGAAATTGTATTAATACTGGATTATGGACTATAATTATATTTTGGACAAATCATGTGGAGAAAATTGTATTTCTTTTTTTTTTTTGAAAAATGTATTTGGAGAAAATTATATATTCTGGAGAAAATTGTATTTTTGTGGAGAAAGTATTTATTTGTGGAGAAATAATGAAATTTTGAGAAAATAATATATTGTGTGGTGTCCAAGTAAGAGTGAGTAATGTTTACTTGGACTATTTACTACTCATTGGGCTTAGAATCACATGAGAGTGTATCACATAAGTTATGATTCAGTTTCCAAATTGTTTGAGTGGTAGTAGGTAGGAAAACCTAACTACTTGGATCATATATTACCCAGTGGCTTGGAATCTTCTGGGGTGTGCACATAGGTTTTAGTCCAGTTTCAAAGTGGATTTCAAAAAGTTTGGTTACTTCTCCATAAATAACTATTTATTCTCCATACAAGAAAATGTATAACTCTACATGTATTTTGGAAAAGTATGAAATTATATGAGTTTTGAAAATATAAAAAATTCAAACCATTATTTTACGGGGTGAAGTGAAACTTACTTAGCTTATGCTAATTTTTGTCTACATTATGTTTTTGTGTAAAATTATTTATACAGGTGAACATGGATAGGAATTCGGGATGAACAAGTTGAGAAGGAATAAAGTTTTATTATTTGTTATTTTGAGGAAAATATTATTGTATAGTAATTTCAGTTTTAAGTATTTTGTTGATTTTGAGATATTATTTTATGTTGTAAATTTAGCATAATTACCATAAATAATGTTTAATAATTGACAAATTCTATTAGGCAATAAAAATTAGCATTATAAAATCTTTTGTACTATGGATACATTATTTTTAATTATTTCGGTTTAATAATATTATATCTTATTTATAAAAAATCAAAGTAATACTTTTACTACTATTGAATATTGATTGACTAAAAATAATCTTAATTATTATTGTGGCAATTAATAGGTATTTAGCTTTAAAAAGTCTACAAATATATGAATTATACAACCATTGAATCAATTAGTAGGACAATTATATTAGGTAATCTAATTAATAATTTACTTTTTAAATTATATCCCATTTTCTTCCGTGGTAAACATATGTTTAATGTAAATTAATTAAAATGTATTAATTGGTAATATTGCATAATTATGGTATATTGTAAATGTATTAATTGCTAATCAATTTATAGTAACGTGAATATTATGTATGGGAATAACATATGAAACACGAATTTGGAAAACGAAATTGAAATTATGCAAATTGAAGAAGGAAATGTATATTATTAATGGGTTGAAAATTATAAAAAAAAATTCTAATTGACTGAATAGAAATGGAAATGGAAAATGAAACTTTATATTATTAATTTATAATTCTCACATTCTCTACCTATAAATACAATCCATTGGTGACCCAAAAAAAAAAAATGGAGAGTTTTTTTTTTTTTTTTTTTTTTTTAACCAGAAGTTTCAGTTTCTATGTTTTTTCGTATACAAATTTATAATTGTAAATTTATATTAATAAATAATTATTAAGACAAGTATAATTTATTTTATATTGTTGACACGTTATTTTTAATCATTTTGATTTAATAATATTATACCTTAATTATAAAAATTATACCTAATAATCTTAGTATTAAATGTCATACAATAATTACCATAAACAATGTTTAATAATTGACAAATTCAATTATGCAATAAAAATTACTATTATAAAATCTTTTGTAATATGGACACATTATTTTAATTATTTTGATTTAATAATATTATATCTTATTTATAAAAATTCGAAGTAATACACTTAGTACTATTGAATATTGATTGACTAAAAATTATCTTAATTATTAAGGTAATTAATAAGTATTTAGCTTTAAAAAATTCAAATATATGAATTATACATAGTAGTATGGAATCAATTAGTAGGACAATTATATTAGGTAATCTAATTAATAATTTACTTTTTAAAATTATATCTCCTTTTCTATAATTATATATATACTTAATGTATAATATTATTGGCATAAAATAAATTATACTTACCTTAATGTATAATTAATTTTTAATATAATTTTCTAATTTTTATTAATGGTAATTATTCTAATAATTTTCTTTCCTTCTTTCGTATAATTATTATGATAATTATGGTAATGTGTTTAAATATTGGAAGAGAACAAATATTAGAATTAATATAATTAATGAAATTATTATGGTAATAATATTTATTAATTATAATTAATATAATTATTGAAACTGAGAAATATAAGATTTCTTCCCTTGAAATATTTGTGACAATTTCATTAAATTATAATTAATAAAATATGAAATATAATTAAAGAAATGAAAGTATAAAATTAACAAAACATGAATATTTATAATTTTTTTAAAAAAAATATACATACAATTATACACTATAATAATCATACAATATTTAAATGCTACTTTTTAAATTTTTAAATGTAATTTTTTTAATTATAAATCTATCAATATAAATTATAATTAATGAAATTATATTATAGAATTTTTCTATATACATATTAATAAATATTATGTGTATATACAATGTATTATACAATTATATAAGGAAATGTGTCCGATTAGAGTTTAAATTTATTCATACAAAATTTAGAATTTACATTTTTTTATTGATTTCTAAATATAATTCTCTTAGTTAGTATTCATATTTTTAAAATTATAATATATATGAAATACAATTAGGAATAAATAAACTTAATTATGTGTTTTTTTTAATAAATTTATCTAAATATACAACATGATTAGAGATTATATTAACCATACAAAAAAAATTCTCACACCAAAAAACATTAACCATACAAAATTTAAATTTAAATTTTGTATATTATGAAAATAGATACTTGACCTAATATATAAAAGTCGAACTATATTATTATATTGTACATTATAATATATTTTCATTGTTTTCTATTTTTAATTTTAAATTCATAAAAAAAAAATAAATTCGTGCAACGCACGGGTAAAACACAATCGTTATACCCTGCACCACGGCGTGCTCAGCACTGTGCGTCCCGCGTCTCTCAAAACAACGTCGTTTTGGGAGGCGCGGAAGGGGGTTGACGTGATTATGTGTATTTGTTTATATCATTATGTGTATTTATTTATACAATTATGTGTATTTTTTTTATACAGTTATGTGTGTTTGTTTATACAATTATGTGTATTTATTTATACAATTATGTGTATCTTTTTATACAGTTATGTATTGCATCAGGGCGCACAATGCAATGCACGCCCTGGTGCATGATATAAATTGCCGGTAAAACACTATATTTTTAAAAATACAATTTGATAAATATCATAAATTAATTACTACAATATCATTTCTGTTTATAATAATTAAAGAAAAAATAAATAATTCAAATATGTGAACCAATGATTTCAAAATAAAATTAATATACATTTACAAATAAATATAGCATTATTAGATGTACTTTAATTAGTTTTAATTTTCTTAATGAAATGACTTTTCTTTATTACTTTTTTATGGGAGTCTAAGGGAGTGTGTGGGCCGCTGAAAAATATTTTAAAAATAAAAATACTTACTAATAAAAAATAATTTTAAAATATGTTTTAACCCCTCATAACATGTGTAAATCTTATATTTTTTTAAAATATAATTTGATAAATATCATAAATTAATTAGTACAGTATTATTTCTGTTTATAATAATTAAAGAAAAAATAAATAATTCAAATATGTGAACCAATGATTTCAAAATGAAATTAATATACAGTTACAAATAAATATAGCATTATTAGATTTAATTTAATTATTTTTAATTTTATTAATGAAATGACTTTTCTTTATCCATTTTTTGATGGGATACTAAGGGATCGGAGTGTTTGGATTGCTGGAAAATCTATAATCTATAATCTATAATCTATAATTCTATAATATAATTAAAAACAAAATTCTATTTACTTGATTTCCCGCTCAAACAATAGTAAATAGTAAAGGTAAATTAAAAAAGGAACATAAATATTTCACAATAATTCTCTACATCATCATTAATTAAAAATGGAACAAAAATTAGTTAAATTAGAAAATAAATGAATACTAATAATTGACTGAAAATTAAAAATGAAAAAAGAAACAGAAATTAGGTTAATTGTAAAAGGAAATGAATATTAATAATTGATTAAAAATAAAAAATATCCATAATTGACTAAAATGAAAAAGAAAATTGTCTGATTATTGTATTTTAATTTTTCACAATAATATTACACAGTAGAATAAATTAAATCACAATTATATCATAAATATTTCACAATTTCAAGCAATGAAACATAAATCAAAAATGAAACGGAAATATTTCAATAATAATATCATACATCATAAAGTAAAAGTAAATAAAAAATGAAAAGGAAAGATTTCAATAATAATATTCTACACCATCAATAGTAAAGACATATTTTAAACAATAGTAAAGGTAAACTAAAAATAGAACGGAAATATTTCAATAAAAATATTCTACATCATTAATTAAAAATGGTTCAGATAGGTAAAAATATCACTGCATCTGATATTCTAATTAACTAATTGACTGAAAATAAAAAAGAATAATTATCTGAAAATGAATCTGGTATTAGTAATTGACTGAAATTATAAAAGGAAATGAATATTAATAATTGACTACAAATAAAAAATGATCCATAATTGAAATGAAAAAATAAATTGACAGATCATTGTATTTTAATTAAAAAATGGAATAGAAATTAAAAATTGGACAAAATATTTCAATAATAATATTCTACATCATCAATAGTAAATGCATATTTTAAACAATAGTAAAGTTAAATTAAAAATACAACGAAAATATTTTAATAAAAATATTCTACATTATCAATTATAACTGGAACAGAAATTAGGTAAAAATATCAATGCATCTAATATTCTAATTGACTAATTGACTAAAAAAAAAGTAAAAATAAAAAAGAATAATTGGCTGAAAATGAATTTGATATTACTAATTGACTGAAAATATAAAAGGATCACTAATTGACTGAAATTCTACCATTATATATTTTCACCCGAGTCACCCATCCTTTTGGACTAAAGGTGTTAGCTCTAGACGAAGATAGACAAGATTGTGTTGTTACTACCAATGTTGTCTACAAAGAGGTTTCAATAGTATGTAAATACAATTTGTGATTTTATGTTTTTTTAAATGGAAAAATTGCTATATATCTAGACAAAAAATATATTTTCCATACAAATAAATTAGGGTATCAATTCATTTTTATAACTGAGTTGCTAGAGAACGAGCACATTTGACTAATTTATAAAAGTACTGAACAATGATAAATAAAATCTCCAAAGTTACAGCACCGCATGCATACATCTACATATTAGCTATTAATTTGAGCAATTAATAACATAAAAACACATAAATGATCCAAACCATACATTCAATTGCACTATATAATATTTGATGTTTTAATTTAAATAATTATATATCGATCCAAATATTCTTAATATATTACAACAAATTCATTCCGTGCATCGCACGGGCGCAAATACTAGTAGCACAAAATATCGAAAACCATTCGAAGACAATAAAGGGGCAGGACCCCATATATCTGTATAAACCAACTCTAATACATGACTGCTAGATGGTTCAGTACGGGGCAAGGGAAAACGTGAGACTTTCCCAAGTTGACAAGCAGAACACAATGACGAATTAAAACGAGCAGAATTAATAGATAAGCGTTAGGAATATATTGTAATAGATTTTGATATGTCAAATTGTATTTTAGAATCCCCAATTTTATTTGTTAAGCCTAGGCGTGTCATAGACCATGAAAGGAAAATTAACAAATATAGAGAAAGGGAAAAATACGAAGAAGGAGATGTATGCATATGATATGTATACTTAAATAAGCCCACACGCCCCAACTCAAGAAGAAGTCATACTGATGATCTCATACGAAGAAACGAGAAGCAAACGAGATTGCATGAAGTTATCTTGAAGATCAAGCATCTGTGGAAAGAAAGAAGTACATCAAGGAGAATGCTATAATGACTAATAATTCGTACAGGGGAGATGGATGAAAGCTTGATGTATAAACCCCAAGGTCTTAGGTTGGTTTCAAAACTAAAGAAGAGATGAAGTTGGAGCAGTGGAGAGATGCGATTGGACTTGAAGTACAAGGAAATAGTCACGAGTAAGGTATATACAGGGGCGGACCTACAGTGGGGGTAGGTGCCCCCACACACCCCACCCCCACCCCATATATAACCTGCACTCCATACACGACGTCGTCGCGTCGATTCCCCTCAACAGCATTATGTTGTTCATAGATTCTGGATTTTTAGTTCATCGATTCTGGATTTTTAGTTCATCGATTCTGAATTTTTAGTTCATAGATTATGGATTTTTAGTTCATAGATTCTGGAATTTTAGTTCATCGATTCTGGAATTTTAGTTCATTCATTCTGGAATTTTAGTTCATAGATTCTGGAATTTTAGTTCATCGATTCTGGAATTTTAGTTCATCGATTCTGGATATATAATTCAAATTATGCACAATATAATGTTGTTGCTGGGAATCGAAACTGATTTTTTTTTTTTTAGTGAGACGCGCGTTTTTAATAAAACGACGTCGTTTTTGCATCCGTATGCACCATGCATGGTGCATACGGATGCACAGCATAATTTGCCGTGTATGTATATATAGTACACGATTTAGTATAAGTAATAGAAAACAACCAATGTTAACAAAATAATAGTTAGCTCAGATGGTAAAGTATACGCCTTTATCTAAGGAAAGGTAGGGGTTTGAAACCTTCATATGACTTGAATGTGTGTTTTAAGCACAATTGAATAATTGTCGCTCGCTCAACACTGTTAAGTCTTGAACGCACATTTTAAGCCTATTTGAATAATAGTGACTTCTTCTCTATTTTATTTTTATTTTTACTTTTTAATATTAATAGTGTGATGAGTAATTTATAATGTGTTTTCCATTCGAACTATTTTATCTAATTAGTTATGTTTTATATTTTGTTTTAAATATTTGTTATTGTGATGTATTTTTAAGTTTTCATCTTTATTTATGGCTAGGTCTCTAAGTGTTTTATTTTTTTATTTTTCAAAATATCTCGTTAGTAAAATTCTCGCCCCCACTGGAGAAGATTTCTGGGTCCGCCACTGAGTATATATACTCTTGAAATTAATGAGAACAATAAAAAATAATAATGACAGAAAGTAAAGAAAACAAGATTTACGTGGTTCAACAATGCATATACATCCACGCCATTATTAAGGATTTGATTTCAATTATGATTATGATTCTAATGTTTAAATATTTTGAACAACACGCCTCCTAATTGAGATATTTTGATGAGAATATAGATTGTGTTGTATTCAATCATAATGTCTGAGAGAACAGGGAGCGAATATATAGATACTAGTTAGAATCCTAATCTAACACAAATAATATAGTCCTAGTCTAATATGGATAACATACTCCTAGTATAATATGGATAACATAGTCCTAATACTCCTCCTCAAGCACAAGGTTGGCTAGCCAAAACATTGAGCTTGTCACGGAGAGAATTAAAACGAATAGACGAAAGAGACTTGGTGAAGATATCTGCTAGTTGATCCTTGGTTGAAATAAAGTGCACCTCTAACTCCTTTTTGGCTACTTTATCACGAACAAAATGATAATCAATCTCAATGTGCTTCGTGCGGGCATGAAACACTGGATTGGCACATAAGTAAGTAGCTCCCAAATTATCACACCATAGTCGAGGAGGAGACGCAGGTGGGATGCCGATCTCGTGTAATAGAGAAACAAGCCATGTAACCTCAGCAGATACATCAGTCAGACCCTTGTATTCTGCTTCAGTTGAAGAACGTGCTACTGTCCGTTGCTTCCGACAAACCCAAGATATAAGATTACTCCCCAAGAACACAGCAAAACCACTAGTAGACTTGCGATCATTCGGATCGCCAGCCCAATCTGAGTCTGAATAGACGTGAATATCCATCGACGCAGACCGAGAAATACGTGGACCAAAATGCAGGGTGCCTTTGATATATCGTAGGACTCTTTTTAGAGAGGCCCAGTCTGTAGTAGTGGGGGCATGCATATGTTAACACAAGAGATTAACAGCATAAGAAAGATCAAGACGAGTTACCGTAAGATATTGGAGAGCACCAACAAGACTTCTGTATTGTGTTGGATCGGCATAGGGAGTGGCAACATCGTCGGCGATTTTCGCGATAGAGACAGGCGTGACCACTGGCTTACAGTCTACCTTGCCAGCACGTTTGAGAATATTCTTCATATACCGTTGTTGAGATAAAAGCATACCACCAGATAACGGGACAATTTCAATTCCCAAAAAGAAAGAAGGCACACCCATATCACGAACTTTAAACTCAAGTGCCAATTTATTAATAAGAGCAGTAACACGGTCTGAGTCAGACCCCATAATCAAAATGTCATCAACATACACCAAGAAATAAAGACGAACATTATCACGAGAATAGATAAAAAGAGACATATCAGTCTTTGAAGGTGCAAAGCCCACAGAAACTAGAAAATCATGTAGCCTTGTGAACCATGCACGTGGAGCCTGTTTGAGACCGTAGAGAGATTTTTTAAGCAAACACACATGATCAGGTAATGACTGATCCTCATAACCAGGTGGATGGCGCATGTATACAGTCTCAGCTAGCTCGCCATTCAAGAAAGCATTATGAATATCCAACTGACGAATAGACCACCCACGCGATACGGCTAAAGATAAGAAAAGACGTACCGCAGTGGGTTTAACCACAGGACTAAATGTCTCAAAAAAGTCCTCTCCAGCAACCTGATTAAAACCCTTGGCCACCAATCATGCTTTATGCATTATATTGAACCATCGACCTTCCGTTTGGTTCTGAAAACCCACTTGCAACCAACAATATTCATACCTGGTTGAGAAGGAACAAGACGCCATGTATGATTATGAACCAAGGCATTGAACTCTGCGTCTATTGCATCACGCCACTCAGGAAACTTGACCGCCTGAGAGTAACAGGTAGGCTCAGACACCACGGTGGAAGTAGTGGTTAAGGCAACATGTTGATGCGGACCCGAGCTACGAGTGTTCATGCCATGAGACCGAGGAGGCGGAGTGGATCGCGGAGGACGCCCGCGCGGTCTGCCGCGCTGCTCAACCTGCTGGTCCGAGACAGTCAACTCACTCGATGCGGACTGCTCGTGACCAGCACCGTCACCATGGCCAAAAGCCAACACGGGCTTGTCAATCTGCCGAGTGCCATCAACAAAGTTGGCCGAGACATCATTCCCTCGGCTCGTCACAACCGGTGCGGTGACCCACGGTTTGAACCGTGGCTTAGGAACCTGCGAGCCAATAGGAGAAACAAAAAAGAAACACAGCCTCATCGAACCGCACGTGGCGACAGATAAAGACCTTGTTAGTGTTAGTATCTAAACAACGATAGCCACGATAAGACGGGGGGTAACCCAGAAAGATACACGGAGATGAATGAAATTGTAGCTTATTTCGATTATATGGACACAAAACAGGAAAGCACAAACAACCAAATACCCGCAAGTACGAGTAGGATGGGGGAGAACGATGCAAACGAAGTGTGGTGACTCATCAGACAAAATACGAGTGGGCATTTTATTTATAAGATAGACAGCAGTCTCAAAAGCATAGTCCCAGAAACGAGAAGGAACAGATGCTTGAGCCATTAAGGACAGTCTTGTCTCAACAACATGACGATGCCTTCGCTCCACCCGTCCATTCTGTTCATGAGTATAGGCACAAGATTGCCTGTGACGAATACCTAGAGAAGAAAGGGTAGAACCAAGCTTCTTATATTCTCCCCCTAAATCAGATTGAAAAGAAATAATCTTGCGAGAAAAACAACGTTCAACAAGTGACCGAAACTTATCAAATATGCCATATAATTATGATTTGGCACGCATCGGATAATACCATATATACCGTGTGTAATCATCCACAAACAACACAAAATATTTAAAGCCATTCGCAGAAAGTAACGGCGCATGGCCCCAAATATCATAATATATTAATTCTAAAGGATGTGTACTAGTAGTGTCAACACGAGATAATAGAAAACGAGATGATTTTCCCAATTGACAAGAGGAACAAACATTGGGAAGATCTTTCGAATTAAAAGTACTTACAGACGAAGACTCTAAAATTTTGCGTAAAATTCGAGAGTGCGGATGCCCCAACCGCATATGCCAGACAAAAGAGGAACGCGTAACAACGAATGCAGTTGGACTAGGAGAAGACACAGGCCAGGAGTACAGGCCATCAGATGCATGCCCTTTAAATAGGACTTTCTTGGTCAAAATGTCTTTCACAAAGAAACAAAGTGGGTGAAACTCAAAGAAACCATTATTATCTTTGGCAAAACGCTGGACAGATAATAATAAACTGGAAATATCAGGAACATGCAAAACATCATTTAACTTAAAAGACCTAGAATTAGTGGCTAACGAAGTTGAACCAACATTAACAATAGGCAAACATGTACCACTGCCAACACGAAGAGTCTCAAGGCCATCATAACCCGTCGCAGAGGTCAACAAAGAAGGATCGGGCGTAGCATAGTTGGTAGCACCAGTATCAGGAAACCACTCATGTGGACCACCCGAGTCATCACCAGAAACGGCTACATTCGCCTGAGGAGCCGGGGAGGGTGAAAAACGCTAAGAACCCGGAGCCCCTGAATATCGCCGTAAACAATTGGCTCCCGTGTGACCAAAATGTTTACAAATTTGACACGGATCATCATAGTGCCAAAAACAATTGGCTCCCGTGTGACCGAAACCTTTACAAATTTGACACGGTTCATCATAGCGCCATAAACAATTAGCTCCCTTGTGATCGAAACCTTTACAAATTTGACACGGTTCTGTCGCTGCCGAACAAGTGCTCATTGTAATTATGGAATCACATCAACCAACAATTGTAATTAGCGACACTCTTAAGCGATAAACCCTAGCTCCATGAGAGAAAACCTGGAAACTGATACTAGATGAGAATATAGATTGTGTTGTATTCAATTATAATGTCTGAGAGTACAGAGAGCGAATATATAGATACTAGATAGAATCCTAGTCTAACACGAATAATATAGTCCTAGTCTAATATGGATAACATAATCCTAGTCTAATATGGATAAAATAGTCATAATAATTTTAAATGATACTAGATTGATATTGTTTCAATATTTTTAATTTACATATAATTAAAATAAGTAATAATAATGCATATTCATTAAGTTAGTTATATAGTTTCGTTATTGTAGGTTCATTACTTTGTTAAGCAACTACAAGATTAATAACATTATATTCCTCACCCTCTAATTTGCAAAGTATATTCTCTTAAATTTTGCATCTTTCAATCACATTGTAATTATTATTCAAAATTGTCAGCATAAATGCATCAAACAACCATTAAAAAAAATAGAATAGGCTATAAACAAAATATTATTGGTAATAATTGCTTTACTCCTTGAGGCATGAACCTTCATGTTGATTTTACTAGGATTGATATCTGCATTTGGTACGGAATTCCCAACTACTACCTCCTTATCCTACATAAAAGAGCACAAAAATTAAATAATAATTTCAAGAATATTTGTTGAGTCTGAATCATTTATAGGCTTCATTTACTAACAGGAGAAATTCTTTGTTTTTTTTAAAAAAAATAAAAATTTTGAGAAAAAAATTAGAAAATACGTTTACTTGAAATTTATAAAACTAGATAAATGAAAATAAAGAATTGAAGTAAACGCACTCTATTTTTACATCTCATTTTTTCCCCGCTTTGAGTACTGCTTCCTTTAGATCCAACCTCTTTGCTTTTAGTACGGCATCCTTGCATACAAGTTCATGTTGAAGGAAATTGAGAAAAAAAATAAAATTGAAAACCATACTTCCTATCTTGAATGAGTTTCACCAATGCAATGTTTTATTATTTCAAGCATCCATGAAAAAGGAAACAATCATTGGATCAGAGTCCCATAATTTCCAAATTTTTGTCCCCCTTCCCTCCCTCCCCGACTCCTTGTCGAACATATAAGATATAAAATATACTCTGTAAATATTAAGTTTTATCGATAGTTTAAAATTTTAGTCGAGATAAATCTTATTTTCAATTCTTCCACCCATCTCACCAGAAAAAGAGTTTACCTACACGAGATCATCAATGTAATCCTTTGTCAAACGATTATCCGGGGTTCGAGCTTAGACAGAAAAGTTATGATATCTGACAACCTCTTCCTCACAATACTTTTTTGCACCCACCCTAAACCTCTCTCCAAGATTACTTAACAGGATTAACAAAGAAAGGATTATATAATTGGGCAGTTTCTAAGTACAAAGACACAATAGACAAATGCGAACATTCCTCTGATTTGAGGACGCAAAAAAAAAAAAAAAGATGTCTTCCGACCTGCCGGATTCGAACCAGCGACCTAAGGATTTCGGCAGCCACACTACAGTCCTCCGCTCTACCAACTGAGCTAAGGTCGGCTTGTTGATATATTGCAGTTAGATATAATATTATACGCTTCCATCTAGTCCCTAGACTGAACCATTCTAAGTGCAGCTTATTCTTCTGTACAGTTTGCAAGTTATTTACACATGAATAAAATTTGCCTTGTACACGCTCCAAATAATGTCTGCGAGTTTCTCTCATTATTTAAAAAAAAAAAAAATTTGATTGATAATTAACTAATTGTAATGCATTATGTGAGGTTTTACAGTTTTACTATAAAAGAAGATGCCTATTATTTTTATTTTCCTAGTTTATTTTGTTGCATATTTTGAATTTTTGATAGGTAAGATTAAGATTTTTTTTTTTCAATTGGACAAAAAATGGTTTTCCTATTCCGATGGGCATTTGTGTGGGGATATGGGGATGTGTTATCCTTTTTTATATGGAGTCTAATTTTTTTGATTGAAATTATTTTGATACATCAAAAAGTTACAAAAGAGTTCATTAACCACAATCAATTTCAGTTTCATTGTTTGAGTGAAAAAGACTTAAAAAATTTTAGTAGATGACCAAAAAGTTTACTCGACAATGGCTCTATTTTGTTGTTGTAATTAACATATTATGTGTCTCCAATTTATTTACAAGCACATAATCTGCTACTGTTAACGACAAACGTATAATATATTAAATTCAAACAAATAATTTGAATGTCATTTTAGACTAGGGTTCACAATTTTGTTATATTTCTAAAGTATAACCTTAATTGAGAACTTGTATGTTAAAACTTCCATTTTTCAGCAACAAAGAAAAGTTGACTGTACACTACAACTGAAACTGGACATAGCTTAACAGATCATGATGGATTGCTTTACTATATGTTAACTCTACTCTTCATCACTAAATTGCTTTACCATTGAATCTATGGGCAAAGATCCCCAGGGCAAAGGTGATTCACTGATAAGATCTTCATCATCAAAATCATCGTCCTCCTCCTCGTACTCATCATCATCTTCGCTTTCATCGTCTTCATCTTTTGCTTCGCGAGTATTCTTGCTTGACAACACCAGTGCAGGGTATGAGTGTTGTGTGGCCTGTGAAGAGCTTTCAAACTCCTCTACCTTCTTCAGAAGATCATCGGGTTCAAGGTTAATCTCATCCAACAGCATCGCAGTGCCTGAATCAACTGCTCGCTGCCAGAGGGACGTCATTCTCGGGCTCAAGCTCTGAATCCCGGTATCTTGTTTCTGAACTTCACTGCTACTTCCTGATCACAAGAACGGTTTCGCCATCATAAGAACACGAGACTCCATCCCAGGAACGAGAAAATTTGTTATTAGTGTGGAAAAAGAAAAGTCTCTTTACTCGCTGCCCTTGGTGCAGAAGAAACACTTGCTTAGTCATAAGAATAAAATTGGTAAAGAAATTGTTGGACGGAGGCCTGTGAAGGGCCAAGTCCGACATCAGGTGGCTAGGAGATTGCTGGGCAGAGGCTTGAAGAGTTGAAGGGCCAAGTCCAACACCCTGCCTCTCGAAAATGTCATGGTTGTATAAGGAAATAAAGTTACGTCTTCACTACGAGCTGTAGCTTTTGGCGTAGTGTGGTATCAGAGCCAAGTCACGGGTTCGAGTCCTAGCACGAGTAAAAACTGTGGGGGAATTGTTGGAATAAAGCCACCACATACCTGAAGATCCTAGATGGTTAGTATCATCTGTAACGCCAACGGCAGATCTGAAAGCCCGAGAAACATCTTTGAATCTAGGCCGCCAATCTTTTCCCCTCCACATCAGTACTTGTTCATCGTCAAAAGATAAAAGCACACAGGGAACCAATTCCTGCCACCGGAGGGAAGGAAATTAGAGTAGATGTGATGGTGAAATACTAGTTCTATGTTACCGAAACCGTCCCAGGGACTTCTCTCTGTTCCTAAATAAGTTGAATATAGTTTACCCCATTCGTTATGGCTGCATAACCTCTACTGGGGAATACAATAAACCAGTAACTTTTCTATAATCCGTTTGTAAGGAAGTAGAATATGAAATTCTCTCGGTTTCTTTTCATCATAAGTTTATGCAACTTATAAGTGCTCGGATTCCCATTATCAGCAAGAGATAGTGTTGCAAAATATTTTAAAGAGAAGAAAAACAAATACAGACCTTCAGCTTGGCTCCTAGCTTCTTATAGTCACTCGCATGCATCCCTTTGCAATCAATCTTCACCAATGGACATCCTTCAAAAGCATTCCTTACTTCCTTCACGAGTTTAATGTAGACTCCATTTTTTGCTATGTTGGTCAGGAACCAAAGTTACTCAAGTAAGCAGTTTGGAAATAACGATTCAAAGTCATGGTATGTAAACAAGTAAAACCTTTATAATTTTCTTCTCATTTTTGAAAGAATATAACACGGAAAGTAACACATCGACTCATCTCTCCAACTATTTCACGTTTTGATGCACAAATCTATATCCACTGCATTGCGCTAGAATGACTATAAGAATGCATGGTAGATTGCATACCTAGTTTACATATAGGGAGCAACTTTTTCCCTTTTTCTCGAAATTCATCAGCTTCTTCTTTGGTTAGCCCTTCTGGAGCTTCCTGTATAAGCTTTGGATAAACTGGTGTAGCTGGCTTCCATAGCATCACTGGAAGCTGTGGACGCAAATGATGAGCATAGTTCCTACCTCGAAAAACATAAACTACGCCACCAGCTCGAGAAATGATCTTTCCGCCAGTCTTTTCCTGGTAGCAAACAAGAAGCATTTAGATGCAACAAATAAGTATTTGTACTTCACGATTCAGGAATAAATGAACCCGCTATTTACCATAACAAAACATTAAAACAATAGCATTTGAAAATACTTTTAATCTAGTGCCAGTATCAGAACCTCAATACAGCGGCATAGGTTGTCCATATCAACAGTTGGAACGCCTAAACACCGAACTTTGCAAACAGGTTGTCTTCTCCAGTGGGTATGTATTAACTCCAACATGTTATGTGTTAATCCATCCCGACCTGTTCAATCCAACGTATCGATGAGATTGAACAATCAAGATACCCTTGTGCAAACACAAGAAATTGAGACACCTCAATAAAAGTGTTCTCTAAATTTGAAACCTAAATGGCTTGAATAATGTGCACAATTATAAACTGAAATCCTCATTCTAGATCACAGTAAGACTACTAGAATAGTTGTACAACTATAGAAGACAGTAAACATGGTCAATTATCAACCATTAATGATCAAGAATGAACCTTTATTAAGGTTAAAGAGAAACAACAGAGAGCCAAATGCTAATTCAAGCATAAACTTGCAAGAATCAAATTTACATGAGATAAAACTAGTGTTAAAAATAAACTCTTACCACTCAACAACCAAAACTGATGATGATGATGATAATAATAATAATAAAAGTAGGGTTCAACTCAACCAAGTTGGTCAGGCTGTTGACTCAGTAACTAGAAGTTCCAAGTTCAACTTCCAATTAGAGCGGTCTATTGGCGGTAACTACAAGGAAGTTCAAACTTGGAAGCGGCCTATTGACTCTGAAGCGGTCAACTATGTACAACATACACTGATACACTATTTACCTCTCTAGGTCCTTTGACAACTAGAGTTATCAGACAAGATTTACCTAAAACAAATTCACGGGTAGTGGCTGCGGGTTTCGCGTCATAAAAAAAAATAATAAATAGATAAAAGCAATAGACTTACCCAGATTAACCTGTCGATTACAAGAGATTGCAGGTTTCAAAAGCTCCTGAATTTCGGCTCTTGTTAATGGCGGCCCAAGCACATCTTTCCGTGGCCTCACATGATACTTCCCAAGCTCATAAGCCTTCAACATTTCATATTGATATTGCTTGGTATCATTTCCATCAAGTTTAGCTGCAGAATCTAACGGCTCAAAAAGCTTAATCTTTTTCTTTGATTTCTTCAGTGGAGCTTTCCCGGTCCAGGGCCTAGGCATTGTGGGCGGCGCAAAGGGCAAGAAAGCTGGTTCCCGGATTGCCAGGGGCTGAGCCTTGGGCGTCTCAGAATAACTGTATTGGAACTCAAATGGAGCCCCGGGGAGGCGGTATGACACGCCAGAGTCACCGACGATGACGGCGCGATCCCCATCCGCTGAGATGACTTCCCCTGGCTTAACCGGCTTGTGGTATTTGGAGTTATGGTGGTGGGTCTTAAACCCCGGGTTGTTCTTGGGTTTCTGTAGAGGTTTTGGATGATTGTTGGATCGCTTTTGGAATTTTAAAGGAGGTGGGTACTTGGGTATGGGGATGGGTGGTTGTGGAGGCAGTGCATTGCGGCGGGTATCACCGGAAGAAGACGGCGGCGGAGTGGTGGGCAGATTGGAGAAGAGGTCGAAGCCTTTCAGTGTTGCTAGAATTGCCATCAATCAAAGCAATAATCTTGAGAATTACACAGCGAGAGACACTACCAAACAACACATATTCACTGCTGGCAATTCCTGGACCTATTTACAGCAGAAAAACTATGTTAAAATTCCAGGTACAATGTACATGGAAACAGAGTGAAAAAACTTCAAAAAACACAAAAGTTTCCCAACATCCAGGAAACTATTGATTAATGAAAGTTTAGAGAACTAACATAAAATGCAAACCTCACAAATTGAGCAAACAATAGCAAGTAAAAAATGAGTTCTCCCACCCCACTGCATCAAAGGCAGTAGCACTCCACTAGGAACAATACCTTACAGCTCAGACATTTAAATTCACAATCAGCAATTAACTACACAATGTCATGTAAGACTTCCAAGAATGCCAGCTTCATTCCAGTGTACTGAAATGAAGTTCCAATTTCAGTCCAGTACAATGGGATGAAATTCCAGTGTTTAACACGGCCGTGTCAAGCACTGGAATTCAATGTTCAAAGTTCAAAGTTCAAACAAACAAAAATCAATGTTCAAGCTCCAACTCAATCAAGCCTAGAAAATAGAAGTTAAAATCAGAAATCAAGTTCAAGGGCTCAAAGGCAATCAAATTTTTTAAATTTTTTGGTCTTCTTCGACACTCAAGGCTCAAGCAATCAGAAATCAAAAATCAAAAATCAAAATTTCTACTTTCCAGCTCTGAAGACAGAAAAATAAGGCCGCAATCGGAGGAGGAAGAGTACCGTTCGTCGGTGAGCGAGTGAGGCGGCGGAGCAGGCAACCGGCGAAGAACTCAGAGGTGGTGGACAATGGAGTTCACCGGCGACGTCGCGAGGAGCTTGGAGGCGGTTCTATTGCGACGAGACCACTGCCAGAAGATGGGATTACGCCCGGAGGAGATTTTTTTTGCCGCAGTACCTTGTCGTTATTAACGACTGATTTTGCACTCTTGGGATTTTTTTTATTTTTTATTTTTTGAAATCAATTGGGAAAATAATTTGTTAAGAAATAATTATTTACCATTATTGATAGAAAAAATAAATTAAAATTTTGCGTTTGTGACAATTTAGATGTAATTTTTATCTAACCCTTTAAATTACAATAATTTTAATTAATTTTACCATTTAATGTACAAATTATTTGACTCAACTCGATCCCTTTCATCAAAGAAGAAAAAATTCACAGGAATAGAGTTTACTTAATGATCACCATTGAGTAATTGTTGTGATTCTTATTCTCACAAAAAAGAAAGGAAAATTTTAAATGTTAGTGTATAAAAAATATTTATGCTAATTTTATTTTTCAAGGGGTGAATTTTACTTCTTCATTCCTTTTTGGTGATGAGAGATTTGCAGCCACTATTAGATATAGTGTACATTGGATAAATTGCACACTACACATGATACATAAAGTTATTGAATATTGTGACGTCACAACATTTAATCATATTCTTTTAATTTAATTGTTTTAGCATGTCATCGACGTTCATTTGTTTGTCACAATAGTTCTCCGTTTAAAATTTTGTCATTCTACTTTTAACAAAGATGACTATCATGTAACTTTATCATCCAAGCATCTTATTCCAACATGGAGTTAATATTGGAAAGAGTTAATACCCAATATGGTCCTCGACTATAGTGGTTTTTTTCAATTTCGTCCTTAACGACTTTGATGACCTAATGTAGTCCCAGACTTGTGTGTTTTTGCTCAATTTAGTTATCTGTTTGTTATTTTGTTAAATTGGTGTTAAATAAAGGGACAATTCAGTAATAACAATATTGTTCTCTCTTTACTCTTAGCCTGGCGAAGTGCGAAATTCCTCATTCTTTTACGAATTACTCCAGACCTGCGAATCAAATTTTATATTCGCAGATTTGGGAGTAATTCGTAAAAGAAATATGGATTTCGCACTTCGCAAGTCTAGGAGTAAAGAGATGTCAATATTGAAATTAATGAATTGTCCATTTATTTTACACTAAATGGATGGAATAATAAACGGATGACTAAATTAAGCAAAAACACAAAAATTTGGGATTACATTAGGTCACCAAAGTCGTTTAGGACGAAATTGAGAAAAACTATTATAGTCGAGAACCATTTTGGGTATTAACTCATTTCGGAAATGGTTCATTGACTATTGAAATTTACAAAT
Organism: Ipomoea nil; assembly: GCF_001879475.1. NCBI lineage: Eukaryota > Viridiplantae > Streptophyta > Magnoliopsida > Solanales > Convolvulaceae > Ipomoea > Ipomoea nil. The sequence continues at coordinate 3,927,176 of NW_017617745.1, forward strand.
TTTTATCCATAACTTCTAATTTTACCATAAATGATCTATTGATTATTGATATTAACAATTTTCATCATCGACTTTCAATTTGATCATTAATAGTCACTTGACTATTGATTTTTTTCAAAATTCGGTCCTCAAATTAAATGTCATTTAGTAAACATTAAATTTAAGCGTAATAATACAAAAATTTAGTTCTTCACATTCTCACTAATGATTTTTTTTTCTCACTAATGATTTTTTTTTTTTTTGAAAACCAGAGAAACGAGATTTAAATTTCTTAAACTAGCATAGTCAGCAAGTACATAGGAGGAAATTAAACGTGGAAGAGAAATAAAGAAATCATGCACCCCCTCCCCTGAATTAACGCATATTTTGCTAGGAAATGAGCCAGAACGTTCGCATCTCGCTTTACAAAAACAAAATGAGTCAAAGGTAGTTGCATCAAATGCTTTCGAATTTCGTCTATAATCGCTCCAAAAGGGGTGTAATTTTGGCCTGCGGACACTGCATTTGTCACCATTTGTGCGTCAGTCTCTAGGACAACCCGAGGCCATCCTCCCCTCTTTATCCAACTCAAAGCCTCAGGAGCACCAATGGCTTCAGCCTCCTTTACAGAATAGATTCCTTCAATCATAGTGGTTGCAGCTCCCATAACTACTCCCTCTTCGTCACGTAGAATCCATCCATAACCCATGCGGCGGTGCTCAAAATCCATGGAGACATCAATATTTAACTTATAATAGCCTGGCGGTGGGGGGCTCCAAGCAACATCACGAATATGGGGTTGAACAGCATGTGGCGTGGCAGTGTGTGATGACTGGGCAGCCTTCCAGTTTTGCACATAAGCTAAAGCCATGCAAACCATTGTTCTTTGATCCGTACTTTGAGAGTCCCATACCATTGAATTTCGATTTTCCCATATAGCCCAACAAAGAGTTACCACCTTTTCAATCATGTGGTTAGGCAAGGCAGTCCACATCTCCTCAATCCATAGCTGAAGTGTGCCAGGCGAGTCCATAGACCACCCATGGTCTACTTCTTTCCAGCATAAATGTGCAAAGCTGCACTCGGCAAACAAATGGATCGCTGTCTCAGGTTCTACTCCACACAATGGATCGCAAGCTACCTGTTTTACAAGCAATACATCTTTAGTTGGCTGCTTCAATTTACACCTGGCCCAAAAAAAACATTTTATCTTCAGTGGTTGATGTAAATTCCAAACAGCAGCCCACAGTAACTTATGATCTTGTTCCAAGTTACCAAAGGCTAATCTATATGCACTTCTAACCGAATACAACCCATTGTTCTCCCTTCCCCAATACATCTCAGCAGGTTCATAATCAAAAGAGCATCACGAGGGTCAAAAATATCCCTTAGCAGTCCCATACCATGGTTTATACCTTTGCTTGTTCTTCTTCCTTGTGTGGATTTCTACTTCCTCTCTACTCAACTTCCACCACTTCCACTTCCTAGACTCCTCATTCAAATCACACAAACAACAAACAAAGAAGGAACCTCAAAGATTGAAACAAATGAAGGAAACTAGAAGCAAAAGAATGAATGGATGAGAATGGAAGCCTGGATACTTACTGTGTTTTGCTTCTTTCTTTCAACATAGCTCAAGAGAGGAGATGCAAGAATGAAATCAGAAGACAACAAATGAATAGTGAAGCTTATAAATGGTGCAAAACCCTAGGATGATCTTCAATGATTGGTTGGGGGCAAAATGGTAATTTGGCTTATTTCTCGCAAAGATTAGACAAAGTGGTAGAAAACTCTTGGTTCACTTTGCATCATGGACCAAGGTCTAAAAGTGAATTTTGGATAACTTGGGATCAAAAATAGATTTTCTAAAAATAGTTTCTAGTTAAAACACTTGGTTCTGGTTTCTCAGATTCCTTTCCGGTTTCACTCAAATTGACTGTTTGGATCAAAACTTGGTACATAAATGTACCCAAAATTTAGGATTTTCGAAATAGGATAAGGCTTGGTGTTGAATTTATTTAAAAACTCAGTTTAAAATATTTAATTCAAACACCATTTTCGAAATAAAATTTTAGAAGAGTGAAAATGGCTATTTTGAAATTTTGTAAAATAGAATTTAGAAAAATTATTTTTGGGTTGTCACAAGACATGCTTACGAAATTGAGAACTTCACAGGTTAGGGACAAGGAGTTTCTAATCGATCCGGGGGGAGAAATATTAGTTTTTCCACCCTTTGTTGTTGACGAGAAGATTGATAATATTGTAGGTCGACCCCTTAGACTGGATCATTAGCAAACCGCCCCCGTGGCACGGAGCCAAAACCCTTACCGAGAACGAAAACCTAAATAACTCTACAGTACATAGGATCTGGTGTTGGGCACAGATTTGAGGAAAACAGGTTAGGATCTGGTGGGTATTAGGACAGACTGGAAGTATGATATCTGGAGTAACATCCTTTCAATTTATAAAGCCTAATCTTTGAATAGTCAAGATTCCCCGATCATAAGAGATCAAAAGGTCTTTCTCGAGTGCATGCCTTATAATAATTTACTTATGACGGTATGACCTTAAAGTATAATCCAAATAGATCAATTAATGTACATTCAAATCGTCAGAATAAACAAGACACATGAAACAATTGTGGCTGCCCTTTTGCACCGACAGTTGTCCTGGAGACACGTGGTAAATTAAACATGTGGGGCGCTTGGCATGTGCTTCATGTTTTCCCTTATAAATATCACATTAAATGCTTAGAGGACGAATTTTTGGACAATTCTGAAAAGATTAACTTGGATCAATGGATCGAGAACGTTTGACCTTTTTGTCTAAAACATTATAAAATACATGCATATAATAAGTCACATCAATCATGTTATGTGTCTTCAATTTATTTATAAATACAGAAATCATTAACTACAGGTATAAAATATGTCAACCGCAGATACAGAATATAAAGGTTATTTTTTTACTAGGATCCACAATATAAGGTAGACCTGATCCATATATAATTTGTTCCATTTGAGCGACTTGACCCATATTGGACTTGCTTATTGGGTTAGTTATGGCTATGCCCGTTTTAAGGTTTGCCCAAAACTTTAGGGAGCGTTATGTTGTGGACCCGTGTTTACCATGTGCACGGTGGATATGTTGTACATTCATAATTTCTATATTGTATATTTATAATTTCTATATTGTAGATTCATAAAATTTATAATGTAGATTCATAATTTCTATACTGCACATTCATAATTTCTGTATTGTATATTCATAATTTTTATACTGTAGATTCATAATTTTTATATTGTAGATTCATAAAATTTATAATGTAGATTCATACAGTACAGAAATTATGAATGTGTAGTATAGAGATTATGAATCTACAGTATAGAAATTATGAATCTACAGTTTATAAATTATGAATCTACAATATAGAAATTATGAATCTATAGCGTGTCTACCATGCACACTGTGAACACGGATGCATAGCATAATTTGCCAAACTTTAGGATCACATCCACAGTATTGATTGGGCCTTGGGCATACTAAAAGAGGAAATAAGCTATCAAAAATGAGCTATTTTTCAATGGTAAACAAATATGCAGTTAAACAAACAAATAAATAAAGAGTGATTCTCTCCTGTGAAATTACCTCATGGTCCTTTAATCGTGAAACAGATTGAATCAATACAAAATATAATACACATACTGAAAATTTAATACTAATCAATATTAAATATTTATTACTTGTTTTGAGGAAAAAAAAAATTTAAAATCAAAATGTAAAATATTACATTTTCATCTTCACGACTCATCACACAAACAAGAATTTGTGAGACACGATCTTACACAAATTTTTGCCATAAATAAATAAACAGTCATAAAAAAAGTGATAAGCGGATGCGTTCAGCAGCTGCATGAACGACACGGAGCTAGAAACGTGGCATGCTCTCAGTTAGGCACGGTGGATTTGGGCTGCGCCGCCGGCCGCGGGTTTCCACCGCCCTTCTTCTACAAGCCAATACGATCCATATATATACATGTATGTATGTAGCAGAAGTAACTAGGATTGTGTGGCATATATATATAATATACAGTTTCGAATTGAAGATGCAATCTGCGAAGCAGAAAGTAAGCGACGCAGCTGCTGCTGCCAAAGAACACCTCGATATTCTTGCAGCCAAGACTGATGAAAAGGCATTATATTTATACATGTTTCATCTTCTTTTACTTTAGTTTTGGGCTGGCGTGATAGAAACATGCATATATTTATTTTTATTTGTTGGTGGGTGTTTTTATCAATTAATTATACCATGAATCAGGATTTATATATATATATATATATATATATATATATATATATATATATATATATATATTCATTTTAAACTTTGATTTCAAAAATTGTGTCCCTAATAATTAACACATTCTGTATATTTAATTAACAATTATTACCAGGACTATGTGGTCCAATGGTATCCGGGTTGGACTTCCATTTGGAAGGTTGTGAGTTCGAGCCTCAATGGAGGTGTTATTAGCTCTTTGTGTTTCAGTAGGTTGAGAAAGTATATGAACAGATACTACAATGTAATAGAACTATTAAGTGCAAGTACAGAATATATTAAACTATAAATATATAAAATGTTAGTTAATATTAACTATATTAACAATTATTAGGTGGAGAAAGCAGCGGCGAGGAGCAAGGAGGAGAAAGAGATAGCAGTGGAGAGAAGAAAAGCCAAAGAGGGTGAAGCCAAGATGAATCTTCATGAAGCCAAAGCCCGTCACGCTGCCGAGAAACTGCAGGCCAAGCAAGCTCATCTTTACCATGGCGCCAACCCGGTAGTTGGTGGTCAAGTAGGCCACCACGAACCCGTCGGCACGGTGGCTCCGACCACCGGCGCGGTTATGCCGGGCTACCCTCTGGGAGGCTACCCCCATGGCCATGGACGACACACTAGAAATATCTAGCCGGTTGGCCAGTTAATTAGCTACTGATAGTTCTTTGGTGCAATTATATGTCTTTTTAGTTTTGTTTTGTTTCATTTCTTGGGGTTATTGATCTTTGATCTCCTTCCTATTTTGGATGCTGTTGTATTTGGTTGTTTGTTTAATTTTCATGGTTAAGTTGTTGTTATCTTTCAAACTCTCATTTGCTTGGCTTTCACATCCATATGGGATGAAAATATTTAATTTGGGGAATAGTTTTTAGTTAATTAAACATTGTCAAAAAAAATAATAAAAAAATCCCAACAATTAAATTCAATAATAATTGCAGGCAATTCAATATGTTCGATTGAAATAATTTTGTAAAAGAAATCATTAATTAATGTGGTAGGCATCTTTATCTTTATCCTTTTTTTTTTAAAAATCTTTATATCTTTATTTTTTATCTTCTTTATATATACATTCTTTCAAAAGAATGTATATATACATAATAAAGCAGAATCTAGTCACAAAATTTTTCTCTCAAAGTGTCTATCTATATACATATTTTTTGAAGTTATTATGTGTATTTATATTTTATAAATTACTCCGTATATTTTATTATTATATATCTCTATATATTAAAGTATATATTTATATTTTATAAATTATATATTATTATTATATATCTCTATCTCTATATATATTAAAGCATAATGAAGTATAGAAAAAAGTTTATTGTATTCAAATTTATTGGTAAGCATATAGCCATTAACGTGCAATCCAACTATCAGCTTAACCTTTTAGTTGAGATGGAGCACATGCTTCAATTTGGTATCAGAGTCAGACTAAAGGTCATGGGTTTGAATCTTAAAATCACTCGTAAGTGACTACGGTTTATCGGTCCACGTGTTGCTTGGAACCCAACCCACCTCACAAGTGACTACGTTTTATATTTAATATAATTTGTGTGCGTATATATCTATTTAAACCACTATTGGTAAATTTGTTAAGTTAATTACTTACAGTTTTAATCAAATTAATTTTAAGGTCAAGAACTCAAGTACGTTTTTCTGTTTCCACAACCATTACTTTCTTTATTAATTCAAAGAATGTCAAAAATTTAATTGATAAATTTGTTAAATTAATAATATATAGTTCGTGCATCGCACATGACAATTACTAACTGTCTTAAAAACATAATGATTGAATTATTTATAAAGTTATTTTAGATATAATAATAATAATTAAATTAATTAAAAGATTATTTTAAACTTTTTAATATATGCTTTACATATTAATTTTTTATAAAGTAGTATCTGTTTTATACATACTTTTTACCACTAAAGTTTAATATCTTGATCAACAGATGTGTCATCAACTATATAGTAGTTGATACATACTTTTCGTATGTATATATAAACATGAAAATGTATCATATCAAATTCTTGTCACTAATTTATAGTGGCGGTGATTTAGATCGGTTTTCTCGAATTGAACAGTATCAAATTGAAGTAATCGGTTTGGTAATATATCGAATTAATAAATGAATAGTAATACATTTTTGTATACCGAGCAATTTGATAAAAATTGAATCGAGTTGAATATTGTTTGTTTTTTTTTTAAATAATAATAATAATAATAAAATAATAATAATATTTGTAATTTCGAATGGTTCGATAAAGAATTGAATACTTTTTTTTATAATAAAAAATTGCACTTTCGTCACTAAGTTATAGGGTAATTGTAAAATTCGTCTTTGAGTGATGGTCATGTTCATTTTCGTCTCTAAGTTATCATTGGCATTGCACTTTTCGTCATTTCGTGCTCATCATCCTTGAGTTATATCAAAATTACAAATTTCGTCTCTAATGTTTTATTAGTAAAGAGACGAAAAGTGTAATGTTTTGGTCATTGACTATTAATTTTTTTCAATTAAGTATATGACTATGTAATTTGTATTACATTTGATCATGTCGTTTAATTTCTCGACCAACTATTATTAAACAAGTGTTCTTTCGGAAAGGGGCATCACATTTGCTTCTTTTAGAAGGAGCACTACATGCATTTGCTTATTCTAAATGAAATACTTTTGGCAATAACTGGCCGAAAAATAAAATTATAGGAACATAGAATCGACTGTGATACAAATTATATAATTATGTATTTAATTAAAAATTTTTAATAGTCAAGGACCAAATGTTATACCATAAATGAAATGTATTCTTATAAATAATTACATACTCCAAGACTGAGAACTTTGGAGGGGTATTAATTAGAAGAAGAATAGTTGGAGGGTCTGTCTATAAATAAAAGAAACGAAGCTGTGTCTCAACTCTCAACTGTCGAGTTAGTAAGTTATTGTAACAGTATTCATCAATAACAGGTTTTCCCGAATCCTCCTGATTTTAAGTTCTAAACCAAACAGGCCCTTCCATGGCGGGTCGGGGTCAACCCAGAAACGCAACCCGAAGAGCTTCTTCATCTTCTTCAGCTCCCCCACCCCGCAAGTTCCAGTCCAATTCCCACCGGAATGTCAAGCCTTCCACTTCCGACGTCCCAATTCAAGAAACTCCTCACAACTTCAGGAACAACAATCCCAACTCCGGCAATCGGAGAAGAGGCTACAAAGGCCCCGATATTGACGAAGACGACGTTCGCAATCTTCCCTCCTTAGTTGGAACCTGCCCGTTCATGTGCCCCGGTACCCAATCCCTGTGTTTTCTGTAAGCGGCTGTGTTTTCTCCCTTTTTTTTTCTTTTCTTACCAATATGAACTTGCAGTTGAGGAGAGGGAAACCCGAGAAAGGCTGCGAGATTTAGCGGTTTTCGAGAGGCTAAATGGCGATCCAAGCAAATCATCACCTAGTCTAGCTGTTAAAAAGGTATGATCTTTACTGCTCAAGCTTTAGCATGTACTTACTTAATTACTAGTATCCTGTAATTGCTTGATTTCTGTTTATTTATTTACTGAATTCAATAATTGATTTGCGTTTATTGTTTGCATCTTCTTTCAGTCTGCTTCTAAGTAGAATGTAACTGTGATTCTTATGTTTATTGATTATATTAGTTTATGGTCTATCCATTGATTGTTGGTCTTGCCAAAGTACCAAATTGAGGTTTCGGCCTTCGGCTTGTTTTGTAACATAGTTAGCTTATCAGTCAATTTTGACTTATTTGACCACTATTACTTGTTTGACCTGATTTAACAATTATTATGAATGTTTGATTAATTAGTTTTTTGTAACAACTTATTACTCCAAAATGCTAAATTCAAAATGAGCAGCTTTTTCGATAAGCTTTTTGAAAAAGTTATTTTGCATGTAATCAGCTATCAGCTAACAACTAATTTACCAAACACTTTTCTACAATCAACTAATGCTATCAACAAGTTAAAGCCACTAACCTAATAAGCTAACAACTATTTACCAAACAACCCCGTCATCTTTGAGTATGGGACTTGGATTCTGCTTGCAAAATTGCTTATAAATATTTTGTATTAGTTCTGCAGGACTATATCCATAAAGAATGTCCAAACATCTGATTTGCGGCCTCTACCAGTTCTGGAACAAACCCTTGACTATCTGTTTAACTTGTTGCATTCAACAAAACGCCCTTTCGAGGTGGTGCATGATTTCCTCTTTGATAGGACAAGATCCATAAGGCAGGACCTTAGCATGCAAAATTGCAGCGGTGACAGAGTGATATCTATGTATGAGAGAATGGTATGCATTTCCATTGTTTTAGCAAATTATCTTATCTGTGACTATATAAATAAAACCATTGAGAAGTCTATCCATAGCCATTTTCTAGATCATACTTACTCTGTCTCAAAAGGGTTGTCCAATTTTGTTTCCCAGTAATGTAATTTTGACCAATGTTTTAAAACACATTTCTTCAAAATTTGAGTTGTAATTCTTGAAATGAGTAATACATATATGTGTAGTTTCATAATATGTAATATGTAAAAAAAAAAAATTCTGATGTACCAACAAAATAATATGTAATTTTTAATTCAAAAGTTAAACTTAAGAGTATCAAAAGTCAAATATAGTCAAAATAACCACCAAAATAGTTAATAGGACAAACAAAATGGGAAGGAGGGAGTACATTTTACTTTCCTCCAATCACCAATGTGTCTGCTTTTTATTTATTTATTTTGATTTCAAACTAATCTATCTGTAATTGTATAGCGTGGATAGTTCAAACTTAATGCACTCATGGACTCTTAGTATCTCAGCAATAACATATGACAGCAACACTACTCTTTTTCCACTCAGGTTAAATTTCATATCATGTCCCACCACGAGCTTCGAAGATGTAGCGATCCTAATATCTCTTCAATGTTACACCTTAACATGGAGCAGCTCAAGAAGGCTCTAACAACTTTATTTGACCTTTATGAGGCAAACCGAACGTCAAAATTCATACACAAAAATGAAACTGAATTCCATGCATGTTATGTGCTTCTCCACCTCCGTTCTGAATGCCAAGTAAAAGTTCCTTGATGGGGATTTTTTTTTTTTTTTTTTTTTTTTTTTTTTTTTTTCCTTTTGGGGGGGGGGGGGGGGGGGGGGGGGGAGAGAGATATTTACTTGCAGCCTTGTTTTTGGCCTTATTTCTGACCTGGTATTCACCAAAATCTTTCACCTTCTGATCTGTAGGGAGATTCGTTATGTTTGTGGTTTCGCCAAGTTCCTTTGAAAATTATGAAGTCAAAGGAAATGTGTTTTGCCCGGAGAATGTTGAGGTAAGGTAAAAGGTATTGAGGACCTACTGTCTTTTGCTCTTAATCATAAGACTGATATCAAGAGGATGTTACTGTCAAGTAGTGACTTCACTTTTTACCTAAGATGATATCAAGAGGCTGTTGATTTATTTATTTATATGTGGATGCCACACTTTTAGTACTAATAGTTTCTTTGTACAGATACTTCCGTTTGGGAAACTACAAAAGGTTTATCCATACTGCAGAGTCGGATGCATCATACTTGCAGTACTGTATTATTGAACCCTACATCAGTGAGGTTATTCAAGATTCTCTCTCTCTAACACAAAAATTAACACTCATCCTTAGAGGCTGCTTTTAGCTCCCAAGTTAATTGTTTCCTCATCTTTATGCTACGGGATAGTGGCCATGCACAGAAGTATTTCCTCCTAGGATGAACATTGATTTCACTTCTAGTAGGATAGGGTATTCTCTTTTCTAACTTCACTACATTTCCTGTCATGTTTAATTCAACATCTGTGAATCAAGAAAAAGGACAAATTCAATCCTAAAATGGATGGACTTTTGATATCATCATCTATTCTACTTTGCTTGCTGAGATAATAATCAATGATGCATTGATGCATATCTTCTGGTTTTCAATGGTCAATACTACGGGTGTAAACGAGCCGAGCCGAGCCGAGCCGAAATAGTCAAAGCTTGAAGCTAGGCTCAGCTTGATTCAAAAAGTTGAAGCTCGAGCTCGGCTTGAAAACACGCACTAAAGTTTTATTTTTTCTATTTATATAATAATAATAATTTTAATTTTACATCAAAATATCATAACAACCTCAATATTTTATCTCGATTATAGCCATTTTATGACATATAAACATAAATATATTAATAAATTTGTAATATTATATTTATATTTCATATAAAATATATAAAAAAAATTAAAAAAGCTCGATTAGGCTTGCGAGTTGCTCGAGCTGAGTATTAGGAGGCTCAAATTGAGCTCGGCTTGTTACTCAAACTACTTGAGCTTGAGCTTGGCTGAACAGTAACTGAGTCAAATTTGAATATTCGTCAAATTGAGCTCGAGTAGCTTGGCTCATTTACACGCCCTTATCGTTTTCCTTACTCTTCACAATTCCTCAAATAATTTATACTGGAGGCACTCTCAACTGATGTTGGCTTTAAGAGTTTTATTGTTCTTCAATTCTTTCTGTCTTTTGTTGTGTAATTCACTGGATTAACATGCTTTTCTTTATGTTGGACCATATTAAAGGTTCGAGAATTAGCTATTTCCTCTCTGAATCATGGAGGATACAAACTTCAACCTTTTCCCCTGGCAGACCTATCCAAACTCTTGATGATGAAGGTAGAGTTTCTCTTTCTACAGTCATTTCAAATGTTTGTTCCATAATTTTTGCAGTTTGATTTATTATGGTATATCTTTTAGGAATGGGATATGGAATCTTTCTTTAGAGACTATGGTCTTCAAATCTTAACTGATGAAGAAGGAAATAGGTGCTTGTTTAGCAAGCAAACACTTCGTGTCTCTCCCAAGGATACATTACAAAAGTGTTATCCTCTGGATTCAGAACGGTTTGAGAGGTATTTCTTTCATGGGATTTTATTTACTCCTCCACCAACATCCCAAACCCTCCCTCCCCGCTTTCCCCAACCTCTCCTCATACAGCAACATCAAGGATTTCAAGTTTAAAAAGAAAAACAATAAAACCAGAAGAGAACCGAAGACTAGGGAGGTATTTAACTTCATGACTAAGTGGAAAAGGAAATGAAAATTATTATGAGCCCAGACTTATCAAACATGAATAGATCTGTAGTGAATATTCATCATTGTGTGTTGCCCTTTAATTAAATGTTTATCATTGTAGTATCCATCATCTTTCAATTAAAAACCTGTCACAGTTGTTAATTACTTTTTTCAAGGTTCAGATGTTAAGTTGGTCTTGGTAGTATAATTTGACTTCCTAGGAATTTACTATAGCACTTAATCAAGTTTTGCTGAACAATTAGTTTGATTGGTAACAAGAGTAATCTAAAAATTATTTGCCCAGTTTGGAAAGATAATGATTATTAATTGTGATTGTGAATAATCAATATTCAGTTCCAAGTCACTTGTGGATTATTGGATTAATTAGGGTATAAAGGGTTGACTAATCCATAATCTTTGCCAAACCTTTAGACAATTGATTATCCATAATCTCCATGGTATATGATTAAATAAGCTTTAATAAATGGAAGTTATTGTGTACTAATAGCAATTTATGGATGGAGAAATTTAAATCTTATTACATCTAACAATCGTTATACAGTGGACCATGGTCATATGCCACACATATTTATAATATGCCACACATATTTATAATGTCAAATGAACTTGTAGTAATAGAATTAAAATGATACTTTAGTGTTGCTATAATGAACCTGTGTGTATAAAATGAAACTGAATAACATAGCTCATACAAATATGTATATTGTCAAATGAACCTATAGTAGAATTAAAATGATACTTTAATGTTGTTATAATGAACCTATTGTATGTATAAAGTGAAATTGAATAGCCGAGTTTATACAGATATTGTCAAATGAACATGTTTTGGAATTAAAATGATACTTTTGTGTTATTGTAATGTACGTATTGTGTGTATAAAATGAAAGTAGATAGCAGATAAATGAAGTGTAAATAAAATGATACTTCAACATTACTATAATGAAATTAGGGTGTGTGGAAAATGAAACTAAAACATAGCTCACCATGGTCCACAGTAAAATTTGCCTTACATATAATTAACCAACCATAACTATGTAATACTTATTATCCAGCCAGATTTGCTCTTCCTTTTCCACCTGATCATTTGACTAATTGACCTTCACACTTCCAGGGCAATTGTTGAATTGTAAGAGCTCCCACTGTTGTAAATTTTGGCATGCTGTCTTCTTCTATGAATGCCTAGAATCAGTTTTGGGCCGGGCTTCTATTCTTATGTGCTCAACCAGCTGATTACAGATTGCATTTTTTGCATAAGCAATTGGGGAATTGGCAAAAATGTTGTCTTTATGCTTTTATGCTACTCATAAGAAGGGGGATGAGTTGAATACTTGAATGTGAAGTGTAGAACAGTACTTGACATTCATATGCTGCATCAGGGGTTTAGAACCTATCCTATATGGGTACATGAATATATGCAGTTGTTATACCATGGACCAGGTGGAAAGGTGGACCCTACTCCTAAATTGTGTATTTTTAGTATTGGAATTGTGAACTTCTAGAATATAAATTGTGTTTCTAAGTTTTGGTAAATTGTGAACATTTAGTATGTAAATTGTGTATCTTTAGATCGGGGTCTACCTTGCAAGGTGGATCCGGGTCTACAGAATAATTTGCCACATACATGTAGGCTGCAAAGAATTTTAGAATGGATAGTCATTGTTTATTTGTTTTTGTTATTTCTTCCTTTTGTTCGTGTAATTGAAATGATACTTTGGTTGCATCTTAGATTTTGCCCATGTTGGTTTCAATATGTCTTGTGGTGCAGGCGAAGGTGCAAACTGTGCAGTTTGTACGAGTTTTCAAGTAGAGTAACATTAATTAGTGGTTTATAAATGTTTATAATTTTTAGTTAAGCTTCATTAGGAACTAGGAAGATATGGTTTTGAGCATGTAGTTACCACCTGAATCCATATGAGAGTATGTTGAAAGAGATTTTCTATATATTGTATTATGTAATGATATGTACATGCATGTTTATATAGGAGGCATGTATAAATCCTAATATAGGCCTTATAGGAATAAGGAAATACAATTAAACTACATACATTCTTAAGGCAAAAAGTATTCCCAATACTCTCCTTCAAGTTGAGAGCAACCCCAATAAGGGGGTTGTGCACAGATTTTGAGGAAAAAATGGTAAGGACGTAAGGTGAAGGAGAGAGGAGAGAGGGGAGAGTTGCTTATGTTATTTTGGAGATTTTGTCAGTGGTGGGACCCATCTATAAGAACAAAGAAATGCAGCTGGCTGTGTGAAGGCCAACTTGCGTCCAGCTGGTGCGTTAATTACAACCTTTGGCTTTTTTTTTTTTGTTTTTTTTCAGCTTTCCTTTTGTTTTTTTTCTTCCATTTTTTATTTCATCTCATTTTCTCTTTCCTAATCACACCTACCCTCAAAAATCACACCAAAATCTCTACTATCAGGGACGGAGCCAGAAAATATGTTGAAAGGGGGGGGGGGGGGGGGGGGGGGGGCAAAGAAGTAGGGATAGATTCAATGGCGGATTCAGAATTTTTTTTTTAGTGAGGGAAAAAAATTAAAATAAAAGAGAAAGTTTTTAAAAAAATGAAATACTTAAGAAGTATAACAATAAATATTGTTGGATATAGCGAAAAATAAAACATATTAAAACTTTATAAAAATATTTATAACAAAATATGAAACATAATTAATTTGATAAAACAATTCGAATATAAAACACATTATAAATTACACATTTCATTATTAATATAAAGAAAGTTATAATGGAAGTTATATATATCATGCCAAAATTTAATTGTGTTAATCAAAAAAGTGAAAAAGACTGTAACATTGTCAATGCAAAGACTCGAACCCAGGCCATTTCGAAACTCATATACGTTAGCTACAGTGGCGGAGCCAGAAAACTGGGGTTGGGGGGCCAAATTTATAGAAGAAATTTATTATCTTAGTCCATATTAGTACCAACCACACAATATTATTATATATATACCATATATGATTGTGCCAATTATTATTGATAATTATTTTTAATTATACTATGTACAATAATATATGAAATATATAATTATATGAGTACGATCGTTAAGATTGTCAAACATTACTTTTGAATTTTTTTTACATAACACACAAATTATACAATAGTAAAAAATAGAAAAAATTACACTTTTAACCACTAAGTTATAGGGTAATTGAAGAATTCATAATTATTAGTCATGCTTACTTTTTGTCCCTAAAATATTCTCCGTAATTGATGTTGCAAATTTCATCCCTTTACTAACAAAACATTAGGAACGAAGTATAGCTTAGAAAGGAAGAGTGACCACAACATGTCATTTAAAGGACGAAATTTGCAACGTCAATTATAGTTTAGAGACGAAAAGTGAACACGACCAACAATTATGGACGAATTCTACAATTATCTCATAACTTAGGGACGAAAAGTGTAACTTTCGAGTTCATTTAATATATACATAATAGATTATTATTTTAAAAAAAAAAATAGGAGGGGGGGCCAAAAGTGTAATTTATCCCTATTATAATAATATATACCTATATATTTATTAAAAATGGGGGTGGGGTGGGGTGGGGTGGGGGGCAGGACCCCCCTTGGGGTAGGGGTGGCTTCGCCCCTGGTTAGCTACCACCTTGTCTATCACAGCTTTTATTTACATAATCTGTTTTATAATACTTATATGAATAATGTACTATATATACATATTATATACAATATAGGGTAGGGGTGGGGTGGGGTGAGGGGGGCAGGGGGGGCAGCTGACCCCCCTGCCCCCCCTCTGGCTCCGTCTATGTCTACTATTGAGGATGCCCTAAAGGAGGGCAAGATGCAAGTATCGGTGTGAATGCAATGCTCTTAGTACATGTACCTTTTAATAGTACAATACTTTTAGGAAAAATGTAATATTTTTAAATCAAAATGTAATATTTCAAGGCTGAATAGTTACATATGAAAAAAATGTAATATTAATCATGGATAAATTGTTTAATTGTTATTTATGAGAGAAAGTGTAATACTTATAAAAAAAAAGTGATACTTTTGAAGAAAAATGTAATACTTTAAAATCAAAATGTAATATTAAGTGTTGAAAAGTTACTCCTGATAAAAATTATTATACTTGCGTAGAAAAATGCAATATTTATTAAAAACCTGACTTGTCTCACAGATGAGAATCCATGAAATGGTCTAATCTCATAGGAGAATTTGTCAATTTTAATACTCCGTAATATTTTAAAAGTTGTTACGAAGAAAAGAATAAGCAAACAAAATATACTAGACAGGCTATTTTCACAAAAAGTCTTGTTTGGCAATCAGTAGTGAGTTGATTAGCAGATAGCAGAAAGATCTTAGATTTGAACTTCATCCCAATCACAGTTGTCCTAATTAGTACTTTATTTTACTTTTATTAAATTAAATAATTTAGTAGCTAAAAAAAGTATATATATATATATATATATATATATATATATATATATATATATATATATATATATATATATATATATGCATTTTTTAAATTTAGAATTATGTGTCTACAATGCATTTATCTAAAAAAATTATTCATAAGAGAAATAATTTCATTAGTTATATTGTCTTTAAATTTCTCCAATGTAAAAATTATTTACATTCAAATTCATTAATTGATTGTATTCACTACATTGTCTATATCTTTTTTTTATACACATTTTTTTTAATTAAATATCAAAGTTATAATACAAAATAATGCTATATATTTATTTAACAAGTATTTTATTAATATCATGAAAAAAAATAATTAAGACAATCATATTAACTACTTGGGAGATTTGTTGACAAAGAGAGTGTTCAAATCACACAACAAATTGAAGTGGGAAACTACCTCGCAATGTCCTTGTTTGACAATCAGCAGTTAGCGGTTAGCGTTAGCGGATTGTGTTAGCAGTTAACAAATAGCGGATTATATTAGCGGGTTTGACCAGCGAATTATATCAGCGGTTGGTAAAAAATATTTGATAAAATCAGTTGTTTAAATTAACATGTAAAATGACCTAAAGGGTATAATAATAATAATAATAATAATAATAATAATAATAATAATAATAATAATAATAATAATAATAATAATAATAATAATAATAATAATAATTTAATAAAAGAAATAAAATAAAAAAAATAAAATATATAGGGAGCCGAACGTTCGACTCCCCTTAGTTTTGTCACTTTGCCCACATCAGTAGAAAAAGTGGCATGGGAGCCTTGAGGTTCCTATGGCTCCAATTTAAACATTAAGCTTGCACATCTGTTGATGGGCAAGCAGTGAGCCAGCTAAACTGGCATTGTCTGGCTCTTGTCATTTAAGGAGTTGCCGTTTTTTTTTTTTTTTTTTTTTTTTTTTTTTTTTTTTTTTTTTAATATCTTTTGGGAAAATTATTCTCCAAAAAGTTAAGTGAAAACGTTGTAAATTGCAGTGTTTGTATTTTCAGTGGTTTGGAACAAATTGTTGCTCCAAACTGGTGAATAACTAAATACTTTTTTTTTTTTTTTAAATAACATTTTGACATATGGGTTGCATCATATTTACTAATTGTCCAATATATCTTTGGGTTACATTATATTTAAAATTTTAAAATTTTTACTTGTTTATTTAAATTCCTTAAATTATGAATTTCTTTATCCATAATAATTTATTCAACAATAATGGTTGAACTAAATGAACACTAAGCAAAACACCTAAAGGAATGGTACCGTTGATTCAGTCATTGATCTTGTATGTGCATTCATTAAATATATTAGAACTCTTCGCAACAAAAATACTTGGTTACTATTTAAAAAAAAATTATGCACAAAGTGGAAATTAAAACAGTGGTTAGTATATATCAACTCAATACTTTAAAAAAAAAACACACACACCATCGGTATTCGAACTACCTGCAGAGTTATTATTGTTATTATCAAGTAAACAAGTTATGAAAATAAAACAAGAGGTTCTATTTAATACTTCCACATGAAACATGTAAGGGAAAAAACTACCACTGCAAAATATCAACAAGCGCTTGTAAGATCAAGAGTTCATGGTACAACTAAGATCTCAGTCATATACACAACAAGAAAAATTCACAGCTTCCTACACCATAATCTCATTGCATGACGCTGTCATCTATGCTGCCAACAGTAACCCAATTGCAAATAACACATTACCAACAAAAAAAAAAAAAGAAGAGGACAAATAGTGAAGATGATGAAGACAATGACAATACTACTCAAAAGAGAATTAAGAATACTTAGAAAAATTTAAACTAAAAGTAGCATTTATTTAGATTACCATTTTTTTAGACTAAGTAGTTAGACTATAAATTTTATAAAGTTGCAAACATTTATTTTAGTGACAATTATAATGAATCTCCTATATTATCTTGTATTCATATACTTTGAGTTACATATTTAAATAAATAAATTCAACATTCAATTACTTATGTATGAACTTTTCATCTATAATCTTGCATTGATATACTTTCAAATACCTATTTAATTATAAACATTAGGCATTAACTCATTCGCGCAATACGCATGTAAAACTACTATATATATATATATATATATATATATATATATATATATATATAGCAACAGGGAGCTAGCGTGCAAGCTTTCTTTGGCCTTGTCCCACATTGAAGAAAAACGAAGGAGGAGCATCGAAACTCCGAGTTAATACCTTTAATGGTCCTCTGAGTATTAGTCATTTACCAGTTGTGATCATTCGATTTTTAAAGGACCATAAGTCGTCCTCCAAGTTTTAAAAAGTTACCACTCGTGGTCAGTGGCGGAGCCACATTCAACTTGCAGGGGGCCTTGGCCCCCCCAACAATTTTTTTTTCTTTTTTATAATTAGTATTGTAGTTTTTTTTGCCCTCTCACTAAATATTTGTTATTTCCCCTCCAACTCCAAGCAAGCTTCTAGGATAACTTTGTGGATTGCTAATTTGCTATCTAGTTAGTTAGTTTTTTTTTTTTTTTTTTTTTTTTTTTTTTTTTTTTTTTTTTTTTTTTAATTTGTAAATGAAATACGTTGCAGTTGTGTTTATTATAATAATAAATTATCATTTTGCTACCAAAATCTTTAAATTTCGGCTACGTTAATCTTTGTCTTTTTTTAATTTGCAAATGAAATACATTGCAATTGTGTTTATTATAATAATAAATTGTCATTTTGTTACCAAAATTTTAAAATTTCTACTACTTTAATCTTTGTCTATTTATTCTTCTTTTTAAAAAAAAAAAAGTTTTAGTTAATTCAATTGATTTGTAAAAAAAAAAAAACATTGTGAACATCGGAAGTTTGAGTTGAAATGAAAAAGACACAAATAATTGATCAATTGTGTTTATTATAATAATAAATTGTCATTTTACTACCAAAATCTTTAAATTTCTACTACTTTAACCTTTGTCTTTTTTTTTAAAAAAAAAATAATAATAATTTACAAATGAAATACATTGTAAGTGTGTTTATTATAATAATAAATTGTCATTTTGCTACCAAAATCTTTAAATTTCTACTACTTTAATCTTTGTCTATTTATTCTTTTTTGTTTTTCAGTTTTAGTTTATTCAATTGATTTGTCAAAAAAAAAAAAAAACACTGTGAACATTGGAGGTTTGAGTTGAAATGAAAAAGACACAAAGAATTGATCTTTTCTTTATAAAAGAAAGAATTCTGAAATTCAACATCAAGTAAATTCATTTACAAGTATTGAGCCATTGAATTCTGGAAGACATCTCAAATTTTAGTAGATTTATAATATAATTATGTATTTTGAAAGATGTTAAATAAACTCTTTAAATTGTGATTGGCCCCCCGCACCTCAAAATTCTGACTCCGCCCCTGCTCGTGGTTTTCCATTAAATTTTCTGTCAAATAGGCTTTAAGTTAAAGGGAAAATTTGTCTTTTTACCAAGTGAAAACATTGATTAGTGAAAATAAGCTCTTCGAAGTCTTTAGCACCGTATCACGTTAGCAGCAAGAAATCCCTAGTAGCATCGTATACCTGTAGATTGAAGATCGAGAATGTCGATCGGAGAACTCGCAACGATGGAATCCCCGTTACTGCAAAGAAGATTGCTGCACTTGTGAAGTCGTACTGGCCTAGCCTCTTCGCCAAGCTCTGTGAGAAGAGGAATATTGAGGATCTCATCATGAACGTCGGCGCCGGTGGTGGAGGTGGCGCTGTTGCCGTTGCTACTCCAGCTGCCGAGGAAAAGAAAGAAGAAGCTAAGGAAGAGAGTGACGATGACATGGGATTCAGGTTGTTCGATTAGGAGGTGCAGTAGTATTGTTACAAGGATAATAGTTTCTTGTTTATGCTTAAGACATTTCTCAGTTGTATACCTAACATAACATGTTTTGTTTTTATTGATTGCTGTTTCTTTCTTTTTGCAACTCTTGTCGAATTTGCTATGACTTCTTGGCCAACCTTGAATGAGATGAAATTATTTCCCCCTTTAAGAATTGAAGTTGCAGAAGTAGTGTGAGATCCACCGGAGGAAGACGGCGCAGCCGCAGGTGGCGGTTAACCACCACCACCACCACCATCCGATGAACGAGCCGAGTTTCTTCTCCGCGTATAACCCGAGCCGGCTTAGCGTCTCGCCGCCGGACTCCGACGAGCAGTTGACGCCGAACAACAACGCCGGGTGCGACTCGTCGTCTTTGGCTTCCTCCACCGTCATTTCGGCGGCGCCAGCTACAAATGGAGCAACGTCACTCTCGTCTGTGAGGGTAAAGAAATCTCTTTTTTTTTTTTTTTTTTTTTTTTTTTTTTTTTTTTAAACTCTAAAATGAGAAATGACAATTTTGCCCGTACATTTAACGCCTATTTGACAGAAAATCTAACGGAGGACCATGTGTGGTTACTTTTTAAAACTTTGAGGACGTCTCGTGGTCGTTTAAAAGTCGGATGACCACCGTTGGTAAATGGCTAATACTCGAAGGACCATTAGAGGTATTAACTCTCGAAACCCCTCAATGCTCCTCCTTCATTTTGCATTACCCATCTGATATCTCACATCGGATGGGTAATGAAGGAAATTCTCAACGCTTTTTTATTCGAAAGCCTTTGATGCTTTTAAAATGGAGTATTTTTTTTTTTATGTATTGACTAGGGCGTTCAAAACATCAAATCCCAAATACTCTATTTGCAATGTTTGAGGTTTCAATGGCTTGGAGTCAAATCTTTGTTTACCAAATGAAGTATTTGGCATAAAAATGATAGATTCATCAAAATTTTAACAAATTTATCGTTTATCAAAATAGCCCAAAGTCTTGGTCGTGGATTCTTCGAAAGATACATTATATATGTTTACTATGAAATTTTTTGGTATATCTAGGATTTCCACCGTCAGACACAGTGACTAATCTCCTCTCTGAATTGTAGGCACATCTTTTGGGTTGGACAGTTGGCCTGTAGATTTACGTCTGCTCCATTCCAAAAGCCAATGATCGAACCCTTGATCTTTGATTAAGGATGGATAAGTTCCTTCCACTCAACCACACCCTCCAGATTTTTTTTTTTATTATGAAATTGTTGAAGGAGAAATAATGCATGCACACCGTGCAACTTACTTTTAGTGCATATTTATTAGAATTTAAAATTAGACATTTAAAATGTAAAAATTCAAAATAAAAAACTTCGTAATAATAGAAATTCACAATTCATAGGTATGTACACATTAATATTAATATTAATATTTAATCAGAATAACTATCTTAAAATTTTCAAATTTCGAAATAAAAGAAAAATAGAAATTCAAAAGTAGTCATGGACATGCACACATTAATATTTAATTTACCGAGTTTTCGCGACTCATCCTGAAGCGAAAACTCAATGTTTTTTTTTTTTTTTTTAAAGAAATCTCGTTCCTTTTATTTAAAAAGGATCGCAATTTTTTTATTAAATTATTTATAATTTTGTCACAGTACATTTTTTTTAAACCAAACACCTTTTTTTTTTAGAAAAAATAATGGAGAAAAGTCACATTGATATGTTCTATTTTGTAATAGTGAGTGTCATTCTTTTCCAAGTGATTGTGCAAAATCTTGTCCCTATTGACATGCCAAGCACATTATACTCAGATGACATGTAGTGACTTTCTCATATGGAAAGTCATAAGATCAAGTCTGGAGGCGGTGTTAACTCTTTATGCTTCAACAGATTGAGAAAGTAATTAAAGATGAACATGTATTACAATAATGATCTTATTGCTCTAGAATGACTAGCTAGTTTTATCCCTCTGAAGTGAAATTAATCAAATTTCAATAATATTTTAAAGAAAAGAAGAAGGAAACAAAATAGACTAGACTAGCTATTTTCACAAAGTCTTGGTCAGAATGTACTCCAAAAGATACATTGTATATATGTTTGCTATGAAATTGTTGAAGGAGAAATAATGCATGCACACCGTACCGTGAAGATTGGGCAAGAAATTGTGCAACTTACTTTAATTTAGTGCATATTTCTTTACACGCTGCACAATCAAAAGTATTTACTTCAAATTACCTTTTTTTAAATATGTATTTAAAATATATAAAATTTTACAACATTATGTGATCTTATTCTTTAAATAAACTAGAAATTTTTCTATCTACAAGCACTTATTCAACAATAATGGTTGAATCAAAAGTACCTCAAACAGAATACCTAAAGGAATGATATGCTATTATGCTGATAATTTTTTTGTTTATTAATACCAATAAGTTAAAAAAGAAAAAACTATTTTGAGTGACTTTATATTGCATTATTATTTATGATGATCTATCCATGTCCAACTTTCTCCTAGTCATCGTGTTTTTAGCCTAAACTTAATTGAAGCATCTTTTCGGTTATAATTCCAATTGAAAGTTATCCCTTGGGCATTTCTAATACCTCCTTCCATAGTGTTATTATTTGTCCATGACGGTTAGATAAGTATAATTAAGAAATGAAAAGTGTTATTTCTCTAATTGCAGCGGGAGGTGCTCGGGCAAGGCAATGCGGTCAGACCCCTTGGGGATATCATCAGAAGCAACGACGCCGAGGCCATAGGGCTCTGAGATTTCGATCTTCACCGACGGGTGCACGAACCCACCTTCTCTCTTGACCCATTTGATGAGGTCCGGTGGCTGCGGGGCCAGCCACGAAGAATAGAGGGTGGCGGAGACGGCGGCGCAGGTTAGAGGGCGGATTGGCGAAGGATGCAGCCATTAGCGTCATCTTAGTCGGCATGCTTTAACTCAGAGTCATCATCAACCTATGTGCGCTGTGGAATTTTTGAATTTTGATAAGCCTAACAAAAGATTGGGCTTTCCGGTAGAGAAAGCTCACATATTTGGACCGACATAATAAATCCACAACAACAAAGAAAATTAGAAATTTTGAACCTAATTTCGAATATTTTTCGAACAACGACCTTAAGGGGTGACTAAACATAGCATTAGTGTAATTATTCGTAAATTGTAAAACACACTTTATGTGTAACAAATCCGACCGAGAAGATGTTAACATGAATTGAATTTGTGATCTTCAGCTACGAGAATCATGCATCATCCCTGAGATCACCCCTTTTTGTGGCAATCTCGTAGCTTTTTAATTGTATAAGAAGAAGAGAAATATAGGGGGATATAAAAGACTCATACATTTTGGTTTTATCATTGTTTAAAACATTTTAGTGGGTGCCAACAAAAATAAAAATAAAAATAAAAATCATAGTTTAATTAAACGCATTAGTCTATGATTGATAACAACTTCAATCCCAACTCTCAAAACAATAACAATAACAATAACAATAACAATAACAGTAACAGTAACAACAGCAACAACAATAGCAACAACAACAACAAAAACAACACAATAACAAGTCTTGTGTGAAATATGCTTATTTTCAATGTTTAAGCTAATGCATTCCTACCAAGAAATTGAAGTTCGATCTTCTTGAGTGCAACCAAAACATCTTTCATGCTAATCCTTTCTTCAGGTGCATCTTCACAACATCTCAAGGCTACTTTCATAATAGAAGTAACACATTCTACATGCTTGGTGAATATTTCAATTTGCTCTTGAGGCAATAAATTCAAGTCTATGACTTGAGTTATTGCATTTGGTAGTGAAGACTCTACCAAGTGCTTTAAGGTTGAATCCCCAGAGAAAATGTTATCACTTGGTTTCATCCTTGTGAATGTCTCCATCAACACAATACCATAGCTGTAAACGTCACTCCGAATTGATACCAGCCCTTGAGATCCGTATTCTATAAAATTAGAATTGAATAAGATATAATATCTATTCATCACTAGAAAAAAGATTAAAGATGATAATATATATGATTAAATAAGTATGAAGAAGATATTGAAATTTGAGGTCACCTGGAGCAATATACCCAAATGTAGCCAAGGTCTTTGTATGTGCCATGCTTTGCTCATCATCTAGGAACTTGGCTATCCCAAAATCACTGACATGACCAACCATTTCTTCATTTAGCAAAATATTGCAGGGTTTCAAATCACAATGAACGACTGGTACAAAATAATCATGGTGAAGATACTCCATTGCTGATGCCACATCTATCATTATATCCAGTCTTTGATGTATATCCAAGAAATTTTCATTTGAGTGAAGCCAATTATCTAGACTTCCATTAGGCATGTAATCAAGCACCAAGGCCTTGAAGTCTAGATTTGAGCAACTACTGATTACTCGGACAAAGTTTCGATGTCGTAAGTTACGCATTACTTCACATTCTACATCAAAACTCTTGAGTGCACCTTGTATTTCCATGTCAAACACCTTAATAGCACAAGAAGTCCCACTTGACAATATTCCTTTGTAAACAGAACTGAAGCTACCTTTCCCAAGCAAGTTACTACCACTAAAACCATTTGTCATGCGTTGCAAATCATAGTATGAAATCCTTTGGTGGATGCACCGTGATGGTAGATTCGTTTCTAATGATTTGTTGGTTCTCTTCTTTCTTTTTTCAAATACAATAATCACAACAACTGCCATAGTTAAAATTGATAGAAAAACAAATACACTGATAAAAATGTATTTTCTCCTTACTTTATGAACATGATGATGAGCTGTGGTGCACTGATGAAACCAAGGGGCCCCACATAAGGCTTGGTTTGACATAAAAGATTGGTTGGTGAAGTTTGCAAAAGGGCCTCCACTAGGAATTTCTCCACTTAGCATGTTGTAGGAAACATTGAAATGCTTGAGATGCAAAAGCTTTTCAAATGATTTTGGAATCTCACCAAGTAAATTGTTAACTGATAGATCCAATTCTTCTAAGTTTAACATGTTACCTAGTGACTCCGGAATCAAACCTTGCAAACGATTGTGTGCCAAAGAAAGATTTTCTAGCATCTGCATTGCTCCAAATGTGCTAGGGATATTGCCCATAATTTGATTTGATGATAGATCCATGAAGATGAGGGACTTCAAGTTTCCAATTTCAAAAGACAATGAACCATTTATTGAATTGGAAGACAAATTCAATTCCAATAGATCTTTGAGACTCCATAAACTTGCAGGTATCGTGGAAGTCAAGTTGTTTGAGTTAAGATAAAAGTACCTTAATGAAGTAATATTCCCAAGACAATAAGGAATTTTTCCATTAAGTCTATTACTTTCCAAATCTAACTTGCCCAAATTTGGGAGATAGCAAAGCTCTATTGGAATTGATCCTTGCAACTTGTTACCTTGAAGACCCAATATCTGAACCTTTGATAGCCTCTTCATGCTTGTAGGAATAAATCCTCCCAAGTAGTTTTCATCTAAATTTAAATCTAGTATGTTGCTCAAATTTCCAATTTCTGGGGGTATAGTTCCCATTATCCCACAACCTCCCAACCCAAGAATTTCAAGTTCACTTGAAAAATTTCCTATAGAAGATGGAAGAATTCCATTTAGATAATTTTCACTAAAGGACAATTTTCTTAACTTCCTGCATTTTGTTAGGGAACTAATAAAACTCAACTCTTTATCAAATCGTGATTTCGGGCTATGCAAATTGTTGAATTCTAGATTCAGCCACTCCAACGATCTTAGATCACCGAGAGAACTTGGAATGAAACCCATGAATTTATTTTGAGACATGTCTAGAAATTCAAGTTCAGATGCATTCACGAGAAATGACGGTATATTCCCACTCAGTTCATTCGAAGCAACAGATATTGCTATTAGATTTGGTACACTCATCTTCACACTTGACTGTAACTTCCCTGACAAGTTATTAAGTTCAAGTGACACTTTGAATAACTCTGATATGTTGAATATTCTTGCTGGGATTGAACCTATCAAGTTGTTTTCACCTAGATCTAGCTGCTGCAAATTGTTAAGGTCACTCATTTCTAGCGGTATTGTCCCTGTAGAGATTTGGTGATAAAAAGCTTAAAACAACACCAATGACAATTACATATAAGCTAGCTAGAAAGTATATATTGAACCTAGCAATTGCAAGTATTCCAGAGGTAAAAGTAGACCTTCTACTCACAAATAAAGTAAAATCACGAAAGTTAATTTGTAATTTATTAGTATTAGCTAGGTTTAATGAAATGTTCCTTAATTGTAAATTGTAAATATTATTTAAATTTTTTCTTTTTATTTATAAATATTTAATTATAAAAAGTGATTTTTAATTATTATTATTATTATTGTCTTTAATTGTAAATTATTCGTATTATACAGGTGTTATTTTTATATATAGTATAATGAGGTTATTATTATTAATATTATGATGATGATGATTATTATTATTATTATTATTATTATTATTATTAGTAGTTGTATTATCAACAATATGTGTAATACTTTTCAAAAGGAATGTAATATTTTTCGATAAAAAAAAATATAATATTTTTTAATAATAATAATAAAAGTATACCTTAATTTGTAGCAAGCATGTAATACGGTTTCTAAAATAAGTAATAGTTTCAAAGAAAAAGTAATACTTTTCAATGAAAACGTTTTATATATATATATATATATGTGTGTGTGTGTGTGTGTGTGTGTGAGAGAGAGAGAGAGAGAGAGATAACTTGGGTATTTTTAAATATAGTGATTTTAAATTATTTAAAAATATATCGCTTATCATAGAACATGTAATACTTTCAAGAGAAATATAATATTTTTTCAATCAAAGAGTAACACTTTTTAAGGAATAAGTAATACTTTGAAAGGTCATCTACTGTGTAGTGTGATAACACCTCTGATACATTGTTTGGTTCAAGTTATGAGATTATCTGGTAATGTTATATTACCTCAAAGCTGATATGACGGTAATGTATAAATTAAAGGTAATGTGATTACCTACATTTTCTTAGGTATATATATATATATATATATATATATATATATATATATATATATATATATATATATATATATATATATATATATATATATATATATATATATATATAGGGCTGCGTTCAGGTGAGAACGGTGCGCCCAGGAGAAAACTCAGAACGCATGACAATCGACCACGTGTCCAGATCTAACAGATAAAAAAACACTAATCTTTTTTTTTTTTTAAAAAAAAACGCGGTGGTATTTTTGTAAGTAATTGAATATCGAAGTGCAAGTAAAATGTATACAAGTGCAAGTAAAATGTATTACATGTGTAAATAAATTTACACTGAGAATCAATACTAAGTGCACCTAATAACGTTATAACTAGTTGCACTACCTAAAGTTATAATTAGTTGCGTCTAGATGCACGAATGTTATAAGATAAAGGGAAAAGGGTCAAATAGGCCCTCGAACTTTAGCTTAAAAGTCAATTAGACCCCTAAACTTTTTAAAGGTGCAATTACACCCATCAACAATTCATTTAGGTGCAATGAAGCCCAAAAACAAGTTAATGACCTGCTATCACAGGTCATTAAGGTTCAGGCCACCTTCCGGCGAAATTTCTGGCAAAAAAAAAAAAAAGTGACCGCCGGCGACCGTTCGTCTGTCGCCGGTCAATTTTTTTTTTGTCGAAAATTTCGCCGGTCACTTTTTTTTTTTTTGCCGGAAGGTGGCCTGAACCCTAATGACCTGTGATAACAGGTCATTAATTTATTTTTGGGCTTCATTGCACCTAAATGAATTGTTGATGGGTGTAATTGCACCTTTAAAAAGTTTAGGGGTCTAATTGACTTTTAAACTAAAGTTCGAGGGCCTATTTGACCATTTTCCCTAAGATAAATTATTTGCACTTGTAAGTGATTTTACTTGTACTTTTTACTTACAAAGATGCACCTGCTACTTACACTTATAACACATTTTCTTGCACCAAAGTTCGAGTTATTTACGAAAATACCACCGCGTCGAATTTTTAAAATTACATCTGATTCGTTGATATAGACACGTGGGCAACTGTAAATGGTTCTTGTTTCTCTCCTGAGCGGCTGTTCTCACCTGAGCACACCCCTATATATATATATATATATATATATATATATATATATATATATATATATATATATATATATATATATATATATATATATATATATATATATATATATATATATAGGGAAGGGTTCAGGTGCGGGTATAGCTTCCCGTGCGGTTGTGCGGTTAGATCTGAGCTGTTGATCAAATTTAGATCAACGGCTCAAATCAATAAAAATTAAAAAAAAAAAAAAAACGCGTGTCGGGAAGAAGATAGCGCCTACCCAGCGTCTACACAAATGATAGCGTCTACATAAATGATAGCGTCTGCACAACCTCACGCACATTAAATACAAACCCCACACACATTAAGCACAGCCTCACGCACATTAAGCACAAATCCCACGCACTTTAAATATTAACTCACAGATTTTAAGTTTCAACAACTATTGACCCTCACGCACATTAAGTACAAACCCCACACACATTAAACACAACCTCACGCACATTAAACACAAACCCCACGCACTTTAATATATTAACTCACAGATTTTAAGTTTCAACATTAAGCACAACCTCACGCACATTAAGTACAAATCTCACACACATTAAACACAACCTCACGCACATTAAGCACAAACCCCACGCACATTAATCACAGATCCGCTCACCTTAATTTTGACCTACATGCAAAAATTACAAAATT
The DNA here is from genome assembly GCF_001879475.1 of Ipomoea nil. Classification (NCBI taxonomy): domain Eukaryota; kingdom Viridiplantae; phylum Streptophyta; class Magnoliopsida; order Solanales; family Convolvulaceae; genus Ipomoea; species Ipomoea nil. Next base: position 3,955,672 of record NW_017617745.1, read on the forward strand.
GCCACCGCCATTTTTTTTTAAAATTTTGACAATTCTGAACGTTGATTTAAGCGAGATGAATGGTCCAGATTAAACCGCACAACCGCACCTGGGCACTCTAACTGCACCAGAACCTAATTCTATATATATATATATATATATATATATATATATATATATATATATATATATATATATATATATATATCTAAAAACATAATAAGCCTCAATTAAGGTTATATCCTTGATTTATGTCCCTCTTTTGTATGCAAATAAATGTGTACATTTTACTTTAAATGTTGTACATTCCAATGTTATTAGACAAAACTACCCTTACACCGTTATAACACCGTTAGTTTTTGTTTCTAACATTGATAACACATTATTATTACCATACACGTATGCCTATCATATCTTTTTCCTATTTTTTAATTATCACTTTATTAAAATTATTATATATAAATTTAATACTTAATTATATTTTAATTAAATTTCTATGAACGATATATTTTATATGTGTGTGTACAAAATACATATATTATTTGTGTATATATAATTCAAATTATAATTTTTAATTATTTCTATTTATCAATATTTTAATATTGGGCATGAATTTTCGCGCATCGCGCGTACAAAATGCTAGTATATATATATATATATATATATATATATATATATATATATATATATAGAGAGAGAGAGAGAGAGAGAGAGAGAGTTAATTTCCACTAATGGTCATCCGACTATTATAATTTTTCAAAATTAATCCTCCACTTTTAACCTAAAATATACCCCTTAACTAAACAAGGTAATATTATATTCCGCAATCAAAATCAAACACATAGAAACATCCCCAAAATCTCACATTACCTTCTCAGAGCTAATCGTATTACATGGGGTAATTCAAGATTTCGTATTAAAGGATTAAGAAAATATAGAACATAAGGAAAATATATACAGTAATAATCAACGTACTCACCAAATAAGTTAGCATTCCTTAAGGAAAGCATCTCCAATTGCCGAAGATTCCCTATTGTGTCAGGAATTTCTCCTGCATATATATCATCAACCTTAAAAATTACTGTACTTGACTTCAACTCGATCTGAATGCAATAATGTGAAATGGGTATAATTAAACTTCAATTCGTACCCATCAAATTGTTAAACCCCAGAAATAAGATTCGAAGGGAGGTTAAGTTTCCAAAATTTCTGGGAATTGGACCCTCCAGCTTATTGACTGACAACGAAAGACCTGAGAGCCTTGAACATCCACTGATATTTGAAGGGAATATTTTCCCCTTCAACTGATTGTAGGGTAGAGAAATCCCAGAAATTGAAGGTAGATGAGAGCAGATATCCAGTGGAATGTGTCCATATAAGGAGTTGTTACCCAAATCCAAAATTTGCAGCATTGAGAAGTTAAGCACGGAGGGTGGGAAAGAGCCCGAGAGTCCATTAGAGTGCAGTATGAAATACTTCATCTTGCGTAGACTACTGTACTCATTTGGAACATTTCCGGTAATACCGCCATTTTCATATAGATACAAGTACTCTAGCTCAGTTAAGTTTGATAATGAAACAGGAAGGGCGCCTGAGAATGTGCAGCCATAGAGGCCCAGTAATTTGAGCTTCTTCAAGGACCCCAACCACGCCGGAATGTTGCCGGAGAAGTTGTTGTAGCCGGCATCAAGGTGTTTCAGGCGTCGCAGTTTAGACAGCCCCTCCGGGAGATGACCGGAGAAGCTATTGTTTTGGAGGTGGAGTTCAACTAGGAAGGAGAGGTTCCCAATTTGGGAGGGCAGGGAGGCGGCGAGGCCTTTGAAGGAGAGGTCAAGGGCGAAGACTCTTTTGTGACGACAGAAAACTCCGATCCAGTCACAAACGGGGGTGGCGGTGGACCAGTTGGAGAGCAAGATGTTGTTAGGGTCCAGAATATGGGATTTAATGGCAAGAAGGGCAGACTGGTCAGTGGTGATATTGGTGGAGGAAGAACCAAAATTTGGAAGTATTAGTAGGAGGAAAAAGAAGAATGCATACTGAAAATGGAAATGTTGTAGTACTATATTCATGATATTGTGCGGAGTGTTTGTGATTTGCATGTAGATGCAAGCCAAATATTTATAGAAGAGGTTCTCCATTCAAACCAAATTCCACGTTAAATATCAACTGGGCGGGCCAGGAGTATACTCCCCGTCCCCGCTACCCGACTCCACCCCCGTTCTCGACGGGAATTTTTCAGTAAATGAACCAAACACACCAATGCAGTTTTTCAAAAATCAGAATGTAACCAAATACAGAAAAGAAAAATATTTTTCTGAAAATGACTCATTTTTCAAAAATTATTTTCCAGAAGTCATTTTTCTGCTTCTCAAACGGACTCTTAATGGTCAATACCGGAATAAGCATTGCCCCTAAGTAAGGGCTTACATTAAATTCCAAGCCAAAAATATATTTGACCTTCTCGAGGGGCCCAACACAATTTCCCCATTGAAAATAGCGTTGCCCCAGTAAGAAGGCATTGCGCAATACATTTTTTAATTTTAAGCAAGTGAGAATTCTATAGAAGAATTAGGAGAAAAAAAAAAAAAAACAAAGTGAAAATTTGAAATAAGAAATAACTTTTAAATTCGCTTAAGAAAATTAAATAATCCTTAATAGTACAATACTAACTACTACGGTTCTCTATCTCACCTTATTTGTCATACATTTATTTTTGGTCTGTCTCACAATAATGTTTACATAATCAAAATTGACTTTTTACTTTACATAAGCTACCATTTATATATCCTTTTTAACTCTCTTTTATTTTTATTTTTATTTTTCTAGATGGATCCAAATTCTCTCATTTATTTTTCTTAAAAAACGTGTCAAATAGAGACACTATTGTCCTTGTCTACAAAAGACAAAATTTCCTCATGTCAAGACTCAATCATTTGTCCTTATTACCCACAATCTATCACAGAATAAAAAAAACACATCATTTATAACATTGATAGGGCCATGGGGGCCCATTTTTATTGACAAAGTCTTGCCCTAAAAAGAGTGGGTGGGTGGGTGGGGGGTGGTGGTCTCTTGTTGTGTTTAAAGAATGAAAGGTGGACATGCAAACCTAAGAAAGGGCTGAATGAAACACACCGACCAAAAAGAAGGGGTCATGACCTGCCATCGATTGGCCGGTGAGACTTGAGAGGTCCCATCGGACTCCTTTTGTCAGGGCATGGCCGGCCTCGTTGCACTAATGTTGGGGCTACACACGTACTCTTGATAGGAGGAGGGAGCGAAATATATTAAGGAGGGGGGGGGGGGGAGCAAAATATATTAAAAGCGTATCGTGTTTTACATATTCCGTCGAAAGGGCATTGACAGTAAAATAGTGATGTGGAAGATAGGACATGTGTATGGACAATGTGAAGGGCTAATGAAGATCATACACTTGTCCGTGAATGAAGGAGGTCTAGACACTATCTAAAGAGCATCATGTCTCCCCTTTAGACATCATCCCTTCACTACTTCCTAGCTAGTTTAGTGGTGTCTTGTTATAAATTTATACACAAAGATCAGGGTTTGATTCCTAGCAACTACAATATTCAATTCATCATAATCCTTACCATGCTATAACCTACGGATCTTTGATAAGGCTTTTCATAATTATTACATTATTTATTATTATTATTATTATTATTATATTATTATTATTATTATTATTACAAAGTATAATTTTTCGGTGGGGTTATACATGTCTCATATGTATTGAATGTGATAGGTGTTGGACGGAACAGAGCTTAGTCCAACACCTATCGATGTTATGTTTTTCCTCTTTGTTGTGTAACACGGAGCGAGTCGGGGGGTGCGGGGACAGTGCTCCTACGGTACAGTAGTTAAAGGGGTAAATTTAGTACATGTTCCTTTTAGGATTACATATACATAATTCTTAATAGTATAATACTTTTAGGAAAAATGTAATACTTTTAAATCAAAATGTAATATTTCGGGGTTGAATAATTACTTATGAGAAAAAATGTAATATTAATCATGGATAAATTGTTTAATTGTTACTTATGAGAGGAAGTGTAATACTTCTAAGAAAAAATGTGATACTTTTGATGAGAATGTGATACTTTAAAATCAAAATTTAATATTATACTTATGTAGAAAATGTAATACTTATTAAAAAAAAAACAAAAAAACTCGATCAAAAAATATGAAGATTCATGAGATGGTATTATAGGATAATTTTTCAATTTTAAAAAAATTTTAAAAGTTCTTTCAAAAAAAAAAAAATTTTAAAAGTTGTTATGAAGAAAAGAATAAGCAAACAAAATATATATACTAGACCGGCTATTTTACCAAAGGAAGCTTTTGGCATCAAAAGTCATAGATTTGTCAAAATTTTGACAAATCTGTCGTTTACCAAAATAGCCAAAGTAATTGGTTATGGATTCCTCCGAAAGATACATTGTATGTTTGCTATGAAATTGTTTGAAGGAGAATTAATAATGAATGCACACCGTGAAGATTGTGCAACTTAGTTTAGTGCATATTTATTACGGAGTAAAATGTAAAAATTCGAAATAAAATACTCCGTAATAATAAAAATTCTTAATTCATAGGTATGTACACATTAATATTTAATCACAATAACTATCGTAAAATTACCAAATTTTAAAATAAAGAAAAATAAAAATTCAAAAGTCGTCATAGACATGCACACATTAATATTTAATCACAAACCAATTACCTTGAATTCCTATACATAATAACAAAATTCATATTTTTATACATATTAAAGATATAATAACAAAAATGACCACGAATAAATAAAAAGTTTAAAATAAAAATTTCAAAAAATTAACAAACATCATATCTAGCAAAATAATAATAAAAAGACATATTTTTTTTTACAATTAAAAAAAAAAAAGTGAGCTTACCAGCGAAGTAGTGAAAGTCTTATGACCGGAAGGGTGGCGAAAAGTTACATTTATATGTTGTATTTTGTAATAGTGAGAGTCATTCTTTTCCAAGTAATTCGTGCAAAGTCTTGCCTCTATTGACATGCCTTAACAATCAACGAAGGGTGTGAAACACAATATATGATGTTGTAGTAGACTAGACCAACGAAGTCTTGCATCCCTGGCGTAGTCAAGTTCACTTCTTATAGTACTAAGAGCAACACAAATACTTTGGTATTTTAATGGGTTTTTGCAAGAGTGATATGATAGAGAAAATCGAGAAGAATAAAAAAAAAAAAAAGGAAAAAATAAAACCAAAACAATTATTAACGCGCCAGCTCTGTGCGAAACTTGCGCTTAACGTGCCTAACATCAACTTTTGGTTTTTCATGTTTTTTTAGTGGACTCAACAAAAAACCTTGCAAGACAATCTCAATTTTCTCTCTTTTACACTCTTTTCTTAACCTCATGTTTGACGCCACAAAAAATCAAGAAAAAACCACAAATGAATTACTCTAACAGAAACTGACAATTATTACCACAATTAGTCATGGTAACACACTAACACTACGGTTGTGCGGAATCAAATGATCTTTTAAACAATAATGAATGTTATAAATATCATAAATAGCGAATTATTATGTAGTGTGATGACAAATCTGTTACCATTATTCTAAATAGGTGGTCACATGATTAAACCTCGATAGTAGGACATTGATTCTTAATAGCTAACTATGACATAATTTTTTTTAGATCAATAATCTCTTCACTTTCCAAATACTACTAACCATATCTCACCTATGTCTTACCAATTAAGAATTCAACTCAACTATTTACAAATATTTGTTCATTAAAAAAAAAAAAAAAAGGAATAAGGGTCAAATTGGCTACTAAACTGCACACCAAAATACAATTAGGCCATCGAACTAAAAAATAATGTAATTGGGTCCCTGGACAACACAAAGTCATGCAATTAGGTCTAAAATGACCTGTTGACCTAAAATTGTGCTGACGTGGCGATTACCAACTTTAAAAATAAATTTTAAAATTTAAATATAATTTTAAATAAAATAATTAATTAATTTTTTTTTTTAAAAAAAAAACTAAAACTAAAACTGCCGAAGACTAATCGTCTCCAGTCTTCGTCTCCATGGCCGGAGCCCAGAGACGAAGAGCTTCGTCTCCAGCCATGGAGACGAAGGTTCGTCTCCCTGGCCATGGAGACGAAGACTGTTGGAGACGATTTGTCTCCGGCAAATTTAGTTTTTTTTTTTTTAATTTTAATTTTAAGTAATTATATTTAAAATTGGTAATTGGCATTTCAGGTAAACATGTCATTTTGGATCTAATTGCATGATTTTGTGTTGTTCAGGAACTCAATTGCATTGTTTTTTAGTTTGATGGCCTAATTACAGTTTTTTTAGTATAAATTTTTGCACTTCAAAGTACAAAATTAGAGAAAATTATTAAAATGTCATTGAGTTTTTTAATTTATACTATTTGCACTAGTAGTATAAATTAAACTTATGTATTTATATTTATATGGTATAAAACTTTTGCACCTTATAGCATAATCTTTGCACTTCAAAGTTAAAAAATTATCAAAATATCACAGCATTTTTTAAAAACTTTCCTTCATACAGGAACGTTGATCTAGACCACATCAAGACCGAAGATCTCACCTCATTTTTTTTTTACCTAGGTACCTCTTTTTTTTCTTTTAATAATAATAATAATAATAATAATAATAATAATAATAATAATAATAATAATAATAATAATATTATTATTATTATTATTATTATTATTATTATTATTATTATTATTTATTATTTTGATTCTTTTTTTTTTTTTAATTTAAGAAGTTTATTGATAAAAGGCCAAGGCCAGTACAAGGTCCGGATGGACTTAGGCCCCGCATGGCCTAAATCCCACTAAAAAGCTAAGTAAGGAAAGTAAGATAATACAAGATAACATAAAGTGGCCCCCGGGGCTCTAACATGCATGCCCCAAGCCCTATGCTAGCTATCACTAACTAATCGTAGGCAGGAGTATGTCAAAACCAGAAAGTAGACTGAGATGCTGCACAACTGCATCTCCACCCACCATGTAATCTGAAGCACAAGTAGCGAGGATAGATGCCTCGAGCGTCACAAACGTGGCCCCCCAGCCAGTTGCACTACAGCGACTACACACCATAATGCCGCCTAGCCGGGATGCACCACAACCGCAACACCTCCCGGAACGCTATCGACTGCCCTGTAGAACCAAAGACACGACAAAGCAGAGATGTACAGCACGCAGGCTTAAGTCCAGTAATGGCACGCAGTCCTGAGAATACAGGTAGATCCCGAGCCAATAAATCATCAACACGGCACAAGGCAGCCAATAGCAGAATTCCCGATCAGCACCAGCACGAACCAGAACCAACCCTAACGGGATTAGCTACTATGGGCCAGCAGCAAGCCTGGACTACCGCCAACGGATTTGAAAAACACCTACCCGGCCACCGTTCAGCCCGGGCTACGATGCAATTTTTACCGCTTGCATCGGCGTTGAGACCTGGTCTTTTCCAAAGATGCCTGCAAAGGCGAAACCAAAAAGAGCCCAAGACCAGTTCATGCCTCCGAGGTCAAAGACGCAGCACCTGCAAAATAGAAACAAGATAGAACAAGCTAGCATCGTGTTCCCATGACCCAACTACCACATCTATCTCGGGTGAGTGTTTAAGTTTATACCAGGCTGACGCGAACAAAAGCAACCCCCCAAATAATAGCCCGTCCCCCCCCCCCCCCCCCCGAAGTCCAGAAGGAACTCAGCTACTATTGGCCAGCAGCAAGCCTGACCAGGTCAACGGATTTGATAATCCTGCCCGGCACACCGTTCAGCCCGGACTAGGGTGCCCTGTTGTACCGCCAGCACCTTACGTTGAGACTCAGCACTGCGAAGCAGGGCTTCCCGGTCCCCAGAGGACCTCACCCACTCACTGTTTTTTAACTCCCATCCACTCTTTCTTTTCCTCCCAACTCTCCTTTTTCTCACTCCATTTCACTCTATTCCTTTCTTTCACTCCTTCTTTCCACTCGATTCTTTTCTATCCCTCAGCCTTTTCTTTTCTTTTTTCCATCTCTTTTCCTTTTCTTTCCACTCGATTCCAATTCCTATATTTACTATCAATTCAGTTAATACAAAAAAAAAAAAAAAAAAAAAAAAAAAAAAAAAAGGAATAAGGTTCAAATTGGCCACTGAACGTAACATGAAAATGCAATTAGGTCACTGAACGAAAAAGAAGTGCAATTAGACCACTAAACACACTAAAAACGTGCAATTAGGCCACTGAACACTCCAAATGTATGCAATTTTACCGGATAGCAGGTTACCATCAATTTTAGCAGGTTACCTGCTTACGTGGCAGCTGAGTTGGCATTTTTAATAATTTTTAAATAATTTTTAATAAATTTTAAAGTAAATTTAATAATAAATTTTAATTTTTTAAAATAAATTTTAATAATAAATTTTAAATTTTACTTGATTACCATATTTTTTTAATTTTATTAAAAAAGTTATTATTAAAAATTATTTAAAAATGCCAACTCAACTGCCACGTAAGCAGGTAACCTGCTAAAATTGATGGTAACTTGCTATCAGGTGAAATTGCATGCATTTGGAGTGTTCAGTGGCCTAATTGCACTTTTTTTTCGTTCAGTGGCCTAATTGCATTTTCAGGTTACGTTCAATGGCTAATTTGAACCTTATTCCAAAAAAAAAAAAAAAAATCCATATAATAATGCTACACAGTATGTTATTAGTGGTTTTAATAACATGACTCTTTCCTATTATATATTTAGTTATAATAACAATAATAAATTTTGACATAGTGGTAATTGGTAAACATTTTATCATGGCATACACATATATAGTTTGCATGAGCAAGTGTGTGTGTAAAATATATATATCTATCTACAATCTACAATTCTAATAAGAGCCAATAATGTTAGGCCCTTAACTGGAACAAAAAAAATGTCGGTACCATTGTTTCTTAAAATGAATGGTTCATATTATTTTGATTTTAGTATTTTTTTATGATTTTCCTTATTTGCCCTTTATTATATTATTTTCTTCCCTTAAATAACCTTAAATTCCGTTAGTATAAACTTTCTTAACGGAATATTCCGTTAAATATTTATTATTCTTAACTTACTCATTAATTTTTATAAGAAAGGTCTTAGGTTCGAACCCCATCCCAATTAAAGTTGGCATAATTGTTAAACATTTACTACAAATATGTTAAAATGTATTAAAAAATAAAATATAAAATTTAACATAAACTTTGGTCAAATAATTAATCCGTCTAAATACATAGCATTCAATAATTATAAATCATGAACTTTAATTTGAAAATCATTTGATTTTCTTTCATTTTTTTAAAAATAAATTTAAGTTAAGCTTTTTTTTTTCATTTAATTAATCTTTTTTTGATTATTGAGAACAAAACTTAATATTTCAATTATGCCTTTATCAATGCATGAAAACTTCTAAAGAAATTTGTAAGTTAATTTTTACTATTTTTACTATATTATTATAACAATATCTATTGTAATCATATATTTTGAATTATTTATTATCATCCTCTATTGATAGCAATTGTCATTGAGAAACTCTCAAAACAATTTGTCTCAACAACAAATGAAAATTTAAAAAATCAATGATTTCATTATTGTGGATGAAAAGTATGTACAACACTTTATTGCTTTTATTAAATTAAAAAATAAATTAGTAGCTACAACAAAAAATAATACATATGCATTTAATTAATTTAGAATTTGATGTCTATAATGCCTCTATTTAAAAAAGAACTATTCATTATAAAAAATTTAAAAAGAGATATAATTTCATTAGTTATATTATCTTTATTTTCTACCATTCAAAGATTCCTTACCTTCAAATTTATTAATTTATTATATTCACTGCATTGTCTATTGTCTTCTTTTTACATCATCTTGTAATTCAATATCAAAGTTTTAATACAAAATATTACATATATATATATATATATATATATATATATATATATATATATATATATATATATATATATATATATATATATATAGAAGAGCGCTCATATGCAGCGGGGTCTTACGGTGCGGCGGTGCGGTCAAATTCCAGAATACACCAACAGTGTTAACAATATGCACCAACAGTGTAATAAAAACACACCCCAATGAAATGTAATAAAACATCACAAAATACACCACAGACTCAAAAAAACACACCATATAACTCACTACCCCCAATGGTGTATTTCCGAACAGTGTATGGTGTTTTTACTCACACCTAATGGTGTGTGTTTGGTGATGCAGGGCTCTGTTTACTCTATTTTGTGTGGTGTATTTCCTAACGTTGATGGTGCATATTTGGTGAACTATTGGTGTTGCCGCACCGTAAGAAATAACCGCACCGTAAGACATTGCCGCACATGAACCCGCCTATATATATATATATATATATATATATATATATATATATATATATATATATATATATATATATATATATATATATATATATGATTATATTCAGGTAAAAACACTTCTTAAAATAAAAACCTGTGGATATGTTTGGGCCGTTCGATGCTTTGATCGGACGATCTTGATTTTATCGTGTGCTTCATTAGTTTTTACGTTGTCTGTTGTATGTTTTTATGATAAGGGGGGTGTTTTTGGTATTTTGCTTATTGTTGTAACCTAGTCAAACTACTCCTCTTTCACGCGCACGGCTCTGAATCCTCTTCTATTCGCGTCTATCTCTCTCTCCGCGCGGTGGAATCGTCCGTTAGTCGCGTCTTCTTCACACCTTCATCATTCGGTTTTTAGTTCCACGTAGCTATGGTAGTGGGTGGGGACCGCACTTCACTGAAAAGGAGCGAACAACCGGTCGGAGCTGTCGGTCAAGGTATGTTATCAGTTTTTTTTTTTTTTTTTTTTTTTTTTTTTTTTTTTTTTTTTTTTTTTTTTTTTTGGGTCGGTTGTGGTGTTTTGGGTGTTTTTTGTGTTGTTTGGTGTTGGGTTTCTTGTTTGTTAGCATCGTAGCCCTTTTTTGGGTGGTGGAGTGCGGTGGTGGCCATATTTTTGCCGGTTTGGTGAAGTTAGGGCTTTTTAGTTGGGATTTTTTTGCATCTATTAAATGAAGTAATTGTCAATAGAGTTGTATTGTGATGCTTAGATAATGTGTTTATCATTAATTTTTTGCTATTTTTGATGCCTATGTAATGCTACATTGTTTTAAGTTTTTGTAGTTCAATCTTACGGCGTTGTGTCTAATAACTTGTTGAACATATGTGGGTATTCTAACTGGCAACATTCTATATAATTTAAGCGATATCATGGATTATATGGTAATTCACTATGTGTATACTGGTCAAATGATGAATGGCATTCAATTATACATTGGTGACCTCTTGGACTGAAATGCTATGAAATAATGGTAGTCCTAGTATATATTATGCTCATAGTGTGCGGCTTATCATCCAAAATGCTACCAGAGTTAATGATTTCTAGGGAATTTTCTCATTACTCTATATTAAACATGTATTCCTTATTTTACTTCTTCGTTTTCACTTCGATTATTGAAATGCAACGGGACTGTGCGGTGATTGGGTTTGCTGTGGTGTATGCGTTGTTTGTTGCAGTTGTTCGTGGGTAATTCACTGACTTTAAGGTTTTTGGGGGCGTAATTTTCTGGTCTCGTGGATTCTGTATTGTGTTGTGTGTGCAGTACTATTTCAGTGTGTGCACGGCTTTTTAATCCAGTGTTTACCTTCCTACAGTGTAGTACTCATCTCTATTTTGTGGTGTGTGCGTTGTTTGTTGCAGTTGTGTGCTCAGACTTTATGCTTTCTATTTTAGTTTAATTGATGTGTGTATTTGTTTTTTAAGGTAAGCCTAAATAATTAAAATTTGAAGCTCGATTCGATTAAAAAAATTGAAGTTTGAGTTTGGTGATATTCTAATTTTTAGAACTCAAACTTGCATTCAACCTCAAAGTGTTTAATTTGAGTTTAATTCTACTATACCCAGGTTTATTTTTCCCTACACAAATTATAATAACCAGTATTTCACAATAAAATATTATAACAAAACTCATATTACATCTTGATTATGACTATTTGAAAACTTATTATTAGAAAAGAAAAAAAAAATAACTATCAATCAATCTTAGCTATGCATTTAGCTAAATCTAACATTTCTAGAGCAAGGAAGAAAATAAACCATGATGGTATTGTAGGAAATTTCTCTAATTTTAAAAGTTCAATTTCAAATTATGTTAATATTTTTTTGGAAGTAAATTATATTAATATTAATAATACATTTTTAAAATTTTCCATATTTTAGTTTCCCTTTGTTCTATAGTTTGAATGTTGGCTGAATGTTCCATTCTTTTCCGTTTTCAGAAGTGCATGCTCTCCGAATTCTTCAAACATATTTCTCCTCCGAGGTCTGCAGCTTCTGCTTGTGTGGAATCTAAGCGGTTGTAAATAGGTTGGCGGGATTCAAAGAATAAGATCGATTGTGGAGTCTTTTTGATGAGGCACATGGAGTCGTATGTTGGACAGTGTGTCACTGAGTGGGATTGTGGTCTAGTCAAGGGGGACACCACGGGTATTCACAAGCTTAGGTTGCGGTACATGAAGAAGCTTGTGATTTCGGAGCATAATGTGCACGGTGCAGGCAATCTTTCTCGAGCGTACTAGTCTATATTTGCTCCTCTTCCGTCATAGTAGACATGTGTGCTTTTTAGTTATTAGGTCTCTTTGGATTTTTGGTGTGATGTTCACACGGCTACTGCACACTTTGTTCATTTTCATTTTTTGTTTAGCTGCTCTTGTGCACATGGCTACGTTTAATTGTGCTAGCTTCTTGTTGCGTACATGTTAGTTTTTTTGGTGATACTGTAGTTTCTCGTTACGGTTTTGGTTATTATTGTCATGTTTTTCTGCCAGGCGTCAATCTTCCTCTGTGTGTTTTTTTTTTCCGAAGAGCGTGTGTGCACCGCAGGTTACTACTGTGTGCTCGCCTGGGCAACATGGTGTTTTATCCTCCGTCATGTGTGCGAACATATATATGCATGTGTGTGTATGTCTCTCAACACCGCTGTTTTTGTTAAATCCAAGTTGTGGTAGTAATGAGTCTGGTAAATATAATTACTCAAGTATGGTTGTTAATTTTGTGCTTTCCGGACGTCGTGTTTGGTTTTGGTTATGTCATTCACCGTGTTGGCCTATTCGTATGCTACCGTGCGCACATGCCACTTAAATAGGTTCTTTGTATACTCAATTATAATAATTGTAGTTTGGTGCACGCGTCGTTTGTACTGCACTCCAACATCTGTGCTCGTGTATGCTTACCTGTGTGCGCAGCGCTTAAGCCGTGTTTATGCTAAGGATTTTCGGCCAGACGTCCACAATCTTTGAATAGGATTTGGTTTCGGCCATGTGTGCGTCTCATTGATTTAGTGTGTGCGCACCAGTGGTGTCATGGGATTGAGCCTCCAGTACGTGTGCGCAGATGTATGTTGATGTGTGCGTATTTTACAACATGACGACATTGTTTTTGTTAAACCAAATGCTTGTAATAGTAAGTCTGATACATATATATATTCAAGTATGGGTAAAAATCCAAACAAATGCCATTTGTCACTATTTTTGAAATAAAACTTATTACCACTACACGCGCCTTACAGCCTACCCTCGTGGATACTCTTCTCCTCCTCTTTCGTTCTTTTGAGTTATTTTTGGAGTCCTTCTTTTCGACTTTGTATCCCTCGTGTGAGCACACCATGTATTTAATTGCCACTTCTCCTAAGCGATTTCTACGCTTTGTGTCGTGCCTAATATCAAATCCCACCACCTTTGCGTACACTTGGTAGAACTCAATCTCTATCTCTATTGTTTCAAATTGATGTCCTTCATATGGGGTATTCTCGATCTGTGTTGCATGTCTCTAGTATTTCACACCATCATTGCCTATTTCCTTTATACACTCTCGTGCATCGTGTTCATGTTCTTCGTGCCCTGTTTACCATAAAAAAAAAAAAATCAAAACGTATTTTCATTCCTAATTATATGCACTAGCATTAAAAAATATTTCATCTGAATAGCAATTAATGGTATGTGTAGAGTGTGTGTAGCACCCTATTTCGTGGGTAATTCGCTGACTATAAGGTTTTTGGGCGTAATTTTCTGGTCTCCTGTATTTTGTATTGTGTGCGCGATACTGTTTCAGTTTGTGCACGGCTTTTTAATCCAATGTTCACCTTCCAACAGTGTAGTACTCATCTCGGTTTCATGATACGGTTTTCCTTGGCTCGTATAACCATTCATTTTCTCCAATTGATTATTATCAAATTCACACAATGTTGATTCTTACTTATAAATATAAGGAAGCAAATATGCTAAAATAGTATAACATTCACTGTTTCAATAACATTCACTATTTCAGGCTGTTTGTGTGCGCAATAGTACTTCATTATGTGCATGGCATTTTAATCCAATAATTTCCTTCCAACACCGCCTTCTTCATCTAGTATTTAGGATTATGCGTTTCCATTGCTCTTTTACGCATACAGTTTTCACCAATACGTTATTATGAAATTGACGCAACATTTATTCTTAATCATAAATATAATGATGCACATAGGATTGATTACATAATCACACACTGTCCTTCAACTCTAATAATCAAGTTGTGATGATAACCTGGTAGTGATGTCGATGTGGACTCCATGTTCGCGTCCGTGAGTTCTCGTTTGATGGTCGGACGGAATGTGTTCGATGTAATCCGCTTGCCGTTAGAGTAGATTGACGAGTTGAGAGATGTTGCGTGTCTGTTGCTGTGATTTACTCCTACTCTAATTAATCATCTATAATTTAGGTTGAAGATCAAAATTGTATTATTACCGTAATTAGGATACCCTGTATTGTCTTATTTGCCCTTTTAATCTCTAATAATTATTCTGGCTTATTTTTTCCCCCTTAAATCTAATCCATTAATCTTATCTAATCTAATGGCCCGTATTTGTCCATAGGTTTGTATTTTAAAGGGGTTTGCATGTGAATGCAACCCCATATATATATATATATATATATATATATATATATATATATATATATATATATATATATATATATATATATATATATACACCAAGTATTTAATACAAATATTATAAATATTAATATTTTGTTCAATACTTTCACATGATAACTATATACACCAAGTATTTAATACAAATATTATAAATATTAATATTTTGTTCAATACTTTCACATGATAACCTACGACACATCTCACAACACATGAAACATGTAAAAGAAAATTACCACTACCAAATATCAACATGTGCTTGTAAGATAAAGAGTTCATAGCACAACTAAGATCTCAGTCATATACACAACAAGGTAAATTTAAAGCTTCCTACATCACAATCCCATTGCATGATGAATCACACTATACTACCACCAATAACGCAATTGCACATGACACACTACCAATAACAAAAAAAAAAAAAAATGTACTGAAGGTGAAGACAATGACAATGCTACCCAAAAGAGAATTACAGAAATTTAAACCAAAAGTTGTATTTATTTAGACTATCACTTTTAGACTAAATATAGTATTTAGACTAGCGTTATTACAAAGTTACAAATATTTATTTTTGTGACAGTTATATATAATCAATCTCTCATATATTATCTTGTATTTATATACTTTAAATTACCGATTTAAATAAACAAATTCAACATTTAGTTACCTATGCATGAACATCCGATCTTCTATATAATATTGCATTGATATACTTTGAAATACTTATTTTAAAATAACCATTGGGCATTATCCCATTCGCGCAAAGCGCGTAGAAAAACTAGTACACACTAATAAAAGCCAAAAGAAGTTAGGCCTATAATAGGTAGAAAAAATGTCTGTCAAATTATTAAATCAAATGAATGGTTCAAATTTTAGTTTTTTCTTGAAATTTATAAATTTATCATTTTTTTGTTGAATGTTGCGGACTCTACTACAATGTAGTATTTGTTCGTAACTACTTTCTCCTTTCTTAACCTACTGAAGCACAGAGAGTCAATACCGCCTCCACTGAGGCTCAAACTCACAACCTCTCATATGGGACTCCAACCTTGGTGTCATTAGACCACAAGGTCTTGGCTCCAAATTTATCCTTAATTGTATTATTTCAATTAAAAAAAAAAGTGTGACTCGGTAATTTGGGCAAACAAATAAAACCCGGAGTATTCGGGTTATCGAACCACAGGGAAGTGGGGTACTAAGCACTAGCTACTTGGTTACTCATAAGGAACTAATCTGAACGAAACTTGAAGATTGGATAATTATAGAGAATAAAATACGAAATAAATAAATTGACAAGGTGTTGTAAGCAATAGAGCAAAGCAGGATTCTTAAGATCACATTGTCTAATCACCTAGTGCCAATTAAAGTTGTAATATTTAGTTTGGAATTAAGACTTGTGTGAGAATGCAAGGTGGAATCGAATTACTCTCGTAATCTCTATCCCTAGTGAATTTCCACTCTCGTGGCTTAAACACTCATTAAGATCAAAGAACAACATTCATTTATTCCCAATTACTACCACCTCTCGATGCGCAACAATCTAGAATAAATTCCCCAACCAATTTGCCCTTTCTCAAGGTGCAACAGTCAAGTGCAATCGTGTGTGCCCTAATTTATGCCTAACTCTCGTTATGACATGAACATGGCTATGAAGCAAGTAATTTAGGCCTTTAATTACTAGCAACAACAGATTAAAACAGGATTGCAACACAAATCATAAAACCAAACATAAATATATTAAAGAATTAAAGAACTAAGCACATAGGTTCATAAACAAATTCACCCAAAAATCCCTAAAGGTTTTAGCCACTCATGGCCATAATAGCAATCAATACAATCTTGAAAGATAAACAAACAACAATAAGAATAAGAGAAAGAGTGAAAGAAATCTCCCGAATCTTCCTAGCCAATTCTCTACTCCAAAGCCAATTGTTTATCTTGAAATTGGTCCTCTTGATTTTTGCTCATTCTTGCCTTCCAAAACCAAAATCTGGGAAAAAGGAAACTCTAGGGTTGATGGAAGACGATCCTTTTATAGTGAGAACCCAATGGAATTATTTTAGGAAACTTCCAAAATTTAGCAGTACGCGTTCTTTAGCTACTGGAAATTCTCGACACGTCGAGCCTGTGATGCCTCGATTTCTTCCTCTTTTTGATCCCTTCGTGCTTGAAAATCTCCCCTTGCTTTTGCACTTAGCCTATAATGGTTAAAAAAACACTACCAAACACCATAAAACATTCAAAACAAGTGTAAAACCATATCCTAATGAGAAAGCAAGGAAAACATGTATTAAATAGGTAAAATTAAAGAACTTAGTTACTGAAATGATTCAAAATAACAACAAAAACATGCACAAATGTGATAACATCAAAGTGTTAGGTTCGAACCCCATCACAATCAAAATGCTATTAAAAATTATATTCTCCATTATCTTACTCATTGATTTCAATAAGAAAAATCGTATGTTCAAACCTCATCCCAATCAAGGTTGACATAATTAGTACTCTATTTTACTCTTATTAAATTACTAGTTTTTTTTTTTTCCGCGCTTTGCACGAATGGAATAATGCCCAATGATTATTTTTAAATAAGTATTTCAAAGTATATCAATACAATATTATATCGGAGATGTTCATGCATAGGTAAATAAATATTGAATTTGTTTATTTAAATCGGTAATTTAAAGTATATAAATGCAAGATAATATATAAGAGATTGATTATATTATCACTCGAATAAATGTTTGCAACTTTGTAATAACGCTAGTCTAAAAACGATAGTCTAAATAAATACTACTTTTTGTTTAAATTTCTCTACTTCTTCTTAATTCTCTTTTGGGTAGCATTGTCATTGTCTTCATCTTCAGTACATGTCCTTTTTTGTTTATTGGTAGTTTATCATGTGCAATTGGGTTACTGGTGGTAGCATAGATGGATTCATCGTGCAATGAGATTATGGTGTAGGAAGCTTTAGATTTGCCTTGTTGTGTATATGATGGGATCTTAGTTGTATTATTAACTTTTTATCTTACAAGCACCTATTGATATTTGGTAGTGGTAATTTTTCCCCTAAATGTTTCATGCGTTGTGATCTGAGAAGTGTGTCGTAGGTTATCATGTGAAAGTATTGAACAAAATATTTATATTTATTATATTTGTATAAAATACTTGGTAAATAAATATATGTAACATATTTTGTATTATAACTTTGATATTTTATTTTGAGAGGATAACTTTGATATTCAATTACAAGATAATGTAAAAAGAAGACAATGGACAATGTAATGAATATAATAAATTAATAAATTTGAAGGTAATGAATCTTTGAATTGTAAAAAATAAAGATAATATAACTAATGAAATTATATATCTTTTAAATTTTTAATAATGTATAATTTTTTTAGATAAGGTCATTATAGACATCTAATTCTAGATAAATGCATTATAGACATATAATGTGTCTGGTTTGGTTAACGAGGCTTGACTGAAGTTATTTTAATCAAATTTTTCATAATATTAAGTTTAGTATTAGTATACAAAAGTTATATATTTAGAAACTACACTAACAGTACTATTAAATAGAAAAAAAAAATCAAATTTAAAAATAGTAAAAAATACTAAAGAAAATAAACAAAGAAGAAAGAGTTGGTTTGACCAATGAATAGTAAGTAGGACAGATAAAATGGGACAGAGAGAGTAGTAAAAATTAACTTACAAATTTCTTTAGAAGTTTTCATGCATTGATAAAATTCTAATGTGTAAACTTGTTCAGTTGGAGCCAGTGGGATGTCAACATTGTCAAATTCTTTGAAAAATGGTTCTACCGTTTTAGAATCCAGGTGTAATTATATGTATGATCAACAACATTGTAGTTAGGTCGCGTAGGTGTGACAATGATGTAAGAACAATTTTGTCCGATAAAAAAAATAATAGTATAATATTTGTAAAGTAATGTACAATTGTACCATTATAAAAATACATAAAAAAAATAATAATACCATAACGACCTAAACCATACCAATAATGCAAAAGTATAATTGAAATATTAAGTTTTGTTCTGATCTAAATAATCAAAAGAAGATTAATTAAACAGAAAAAAAAAAACTTAACCTAAATTTGTTTTTTTTTAATGCATAAAAATCAAATGATTTTTAAAGTTATTGATTTATAATCATTGATGCTTAACTTTGAATGTTATGTATTTAGTCGGACTAATTATTTGACCAAAGTTTATGTTAAATTTTATATTATATAATTTTTTAATGCATTTTAACATATTCGTAGTATATGTTTAACAATTATGCCAACACTAATTGGGATGGGGTTCGAACCTAAGACCTTTCTTATAGAAATTAATGAGTAAGTTAAAAATAATAAATAGTTAACGGAATATTTCGTTACTAAAGTTTATACTAACGGAATTTAGGTTATTTAAGGGAAGAAAATAATATAATAAAGGGTAAATAAGGAAAATCATTAAAAATTACTAAAATCAAAATAATATGAACCATTCATTTTAAGAAACAATACTACCGACATTTTTTTTTATTTCAGTTAAGGGCCTAACATTATTGGCTCTTATTAGAATTGTAGATGTAGATGTAGATGTAGATTAAGTGCCTAACATTATTGGCTCTTATTAGAATTGTAGATGTAGATTGTAGATAGATGTAGTTTAAATAATTTTGTAGCTACAACAAAAAATAATACATATGAATTTCTTTAATTTAGATTTCTGAGTTTACCATGCCTTTAATAAAAAAAAAATATCATTATCAATAAATTAAATAAGAGAAATAATTTCATTAGTTAGATTGTCATTATTTTTCTCCAATGTAAAAATTCTTTACATTCAAATTCATCAATTGAATATATTCGCTACGTTGTCCCTACAATGTCTTTATTCAAAAAAAAAAAAATTATTCATTATCAATAAATTAATTAAGAGAAATAATTTCATTAGTTATATTGTCTTTAATTTTCCCCAATGTAAATATTCTATACATTCAAATTCATCAATTGCTTGTATTCACTAGAAAAAATTATTGATTCCGTTGCCGACTCGAAGTACATCCCCGCCGATATATTCCTCGGACTGTGACATCATGGTTGCGTCCGGTGTGGCGTGGGAGGTGGCTCTCGTGTCAGGATACCATGTCGTCACTTCCGTCGGCGCACCACCATCGCCACTCACCGCAACATTAGCCTGACGCGGTTGATCAGAATACCTCTTAAAGCAATAGATGGCCGTATGGCCATGGGGCCGACAGATTTGGCATCGGGGCGAGCCACCACTCCCCCGCCCCTAACCACCGCTGCCTCGATGGCTTCCGCGGCCCTGTCCGCCGCTTGAACGCCGCCCTCCAGACCCACCATCGCCAGTTTGCCGGCGACCACGTCCAACCATCATCACCGCATGAGATCCACCATATAACACCGCCGAACACAACAGAAAGTCATCGAAAAAAATAAATTGTTGTGCTTGTAAATAATCGGACAGTTGGGGAGTTGATACAAGGGTACCTGAGACGGCAAGGGAGGCTGCCATGGCTTTGAACTCCGAACGTAACCCCCGAAAAATGTAGAGGTTTTGCTCGTCGAGGGACATAGGGCAACCGGCGAGCGCGAGGTCTTCCACGAGCAGCTGAACCTGACCAAGGTACTCCGCCGGCGTATTGTCGCCTTGACGGAGAGCCTAGACTTGTCCGAGCAAGTTGAGGCACCGCGCACGGGTATAGGAACCAAGGGCTATTTCGATGGAGAGCCATACATCCCTGGTAGTGGAGCGACCGACTGCTAGATACATCACCTCCTCGGAGAGTGACGATATGAGAAGGAACAAGATGGACTGGTCCTGTTGGACCCAAACGGAGAAGGCAGGATTCGCCACCGTGGAGACTGCTTCATCAGACGTCCCGGTACCGGAGGTGGACTCGAGGATTGCCAGTGGACACGGCAATTCACCGTCCACATAACCTAGGAGACCTTGGCCACAGAGAAATGGGATGAGTTGGGTGCACCAGAAGAGGTAGTTTCGTGTTGTTAGTTTGATAGGCACGAAATGGTGGGCGGAGGAGAGGGGGTTGGAGGAAGTAGCCGGCGACGGCATGGTGGTGGCCGTGATTGTTCATTCAGAACTGTTCGACATTGTTAACAGAGAGAGAAAGGAGATAGACCTATCGCTACGCTGATACCAGATGAGTGTGAGTGTTTTGTTACGTATTCAATATCTTTACATATTACAATATCACAATATACAAAGATAACGTAACTACTCCTATACAATAGGCTATTGACTAAAGCTAAGTAAACCACAACCATACATAACCTAATATCTCTAACATTAAGAATATTTGACAGAGCATATATAGTGTCAAGATGCAATCCACGTGAGTGATATGATCTAGAAGAGTCACGAGATTATTATATAGAATATTTACTCTAGTGACAATCTTGAAGATTGTAGCATATCTTTTTTCTACACTTTTTTGAAAATGTTTTATATTAGAACATATAGACTTTGAATATTGTTATCTTTAAGGGGAGTGGCATTCACTTGAATCAATCATGAAGACTGGATTTGAATAATCCTGAAGACCAACATATGTACTCTTTTTTCTTTGATTGCGTTTTGATATAATTTTCTTAATTAAAAGTTTTTCTTAACGAGAGAGCTAGTGCAACACATGAATGCATACATATCATGTACTCTTTTTCTTACTAGGTTTTTTCCCATTGAGTTTTTCGATTAAGTGAGGTTTTTAATGAGGCATGAATATGATATAATAATGTCAAAAAGGGAAAGTGGCATATAAATACTTAAAAAGACAAACCCCCAAAATCCTAAAGATTATGCCCTGAAGGTAAGGTTTATGATTGATTTCTAGTTAGTTGTACTCGAGTTTTTATAGTGAGGTGTTCAATTGAAGCACAAAGAGTCAACACCGTTTCCATTGTGACTCAATCTCATGACCTCCCATATGAGAGAGTCATTGCATGTCATCTGAGCACAAAGTGCTTGACATCCTATGGAGGTCATCTACATGTCATCTGAGGACAATATGCTTGACATCTTATGGGAAGTCATCTACATGTCATCTGAGGACAAGGTGCTTGACATCCTAGATGTATATATATATAAACAGTTATTAATGAAAATGGGGTCATGAGTTTCTGTATCTTCTGAGTTTTCTCTTCCCTTTCCATTTACAAAATACACCAAAATTACAACATTAAATAAATTATTTCGTGTTTAGTTGTACATACAACATAAACAAATTAAGCTATATTAATTATTAAGTGATCTGATACTCTAACACAAAAGGTGAACTGGCCTGGCCCTATCTCATTCAAGAATCACCAACACTTTAGATTGCTATAAAACAAGTGGGAGTTCCCCCTCTATACTCCGATGATCCTTTCTTCAATTCTCTGCACAGTTTTTCTGTAGCATCAGATATGATTCGCCGCCCAATCTCCGATGCAGAACAGTACACAGAGCGCACACAATACCGGCCTAATTTCATCGGCAAAGAAAAGCGAGGCGGTTAGCACTAACGACAGCCCAGAAAACAGCATCCTAGTGCGGCGAAAAACGCCGGCGTAAGTTCGGTATTGGGCGTGGGAAGAGAATCTGCGGTGGAGTCCGACGAGCATGCAATATAGGAGCAGCGAAGTGAGTGCGACACGCATGGTTCTGGGATGGCTTTGGAATGGATCAACCTGGTTTTCCCCCATGAACTTGAGCTGCAGAAAGGTGAGGAGAATTGGGAATGCTAAACTGAGAATGGTGAAGGACGCCATAGATGCCGGCAGGTCGAATTCTAGAGTGCTGTGGAGAAAGATAAAGAAGAGTGAGAATTATATTAGATTTAGATTAGATGTAGAGAAAGTAAACAGATACTACCTTGTAATAGAGTTAATAGTATTCAAAACAGAAGTGTAGAGAAGAATTGAAGCTGGGATATCCAATCCATGTATTTATCTAGCTATATATATATATAGATAGATAGATAGAAGTGTAGGTTGGTCAAGGCAGAAAACTATTCCTTTGTATTCTCATCTCTTTTGAGGCCAGGCCAAAAGGTTCAATGGTTAGATGGTTGTTTCAGAACATAACATTGTATTTCTCCTTCACTTTCTAGGTATACATTGATGGGGCAAAAAGTTCAAGAAGCTCATCTTTGAAATTTTTGTAACCAGTTATATAGTGAGGGTATTTCTATTTTACTCTAGCTATATGTACTCTTTATTATGTTAGTTTTGAAAATACTAAATGCTTATATTTGATAATTTTAATATTAGATGAATTAAACCATACAAAATATGCCGACTTTATGGTCTAATGGCACTCGGATCAAGTTGGACTCCCATATGGAAGATTGTGATTTTGAGCCTTAGTGGAGGAGTCTGATTTATTAATATTACTTTGTGACAATAAAAATTAATTTCAATTTTTCTTTCCTAATTATTATGTTTTTTTTTTTTCCACTTAAACCTTTAAATTCAAAAGTAGTTGTTGTCCATAACTATTTAAATGTTTCACTTTTACATACTTAGTTTTGTGTTTATGGATACTAATTAAGGTTTGATTTATGGATATAGAGCAAATATTATGAACATATTCTAGATAATATTATTAAATATAATAATGTACTAATTGACATTTGATATAAACCGATTTTGTTTTGGACCAGGATCCACCTTTGAAGTGATAGGCATATTTTATACTCATATTTTAGGTACATCTTTATAATAATTTTGCATTAGTTATTTAATATTATCTTATAGTTAGTTCTTTTTATATATAATATATAATATATAAAATATATAATAAATAATATATATATAGAATACACATTACGTACTAGTATATATATATATATATATATATATATATATATATATATGCTTTTTAAATATATAAATGTGGTCCACCTCTTGATTTTGTTGATTAAGATGCATAAATAAAACTTTAATTACATGCTTCCTTCTTTTTCTCACATACGTGCAGCACATTTTGTCAAAGATGAAGCGGCATTCTCGGCAGTCTTCGGACGTGAGGAAGAAAATTAGGAGATGGATGGTGGAGACTTTTAGAGTTTATTTTTAGAAGTAGTATAAATAGTGTAGGTTTCCTATTGTAAATCGTTCATTCTTTCCCTCTTGAATATTCTTTAAGGTTGTTATCAATGTCCATTCGTGGCTAATTTCTTCTAGTTTGGTTTAGTGAATTGAAGCCCCGGAGTTCAGTACGCTGTAAGGTTATTTATTTATTTTTATTATATAATTTCTATGCATTTGAGTATTAAATATTCTTCTAAGTTATTATTTGAATAGTTGTATCATTTAATTGCTAGGGAGGCCTACTAGTTATTTACTTGATATAATTATTTGCTATATTAGTTAATGTTGTGCTACAAATTAATCTAATATTCAGTAGCAACTGAGGGTAATTATTGACGGCTTAGTGATAATTGGACTTAGGTAGAATATTTTCCTAAATTAAATGCAACCGCTTGTGCTTGTGTTATTTAGTTTGTCGGTTTTCCTAGTTCCTATTGCTGCTATTAAATTAAATCTATAGCGCTTGTCTTAGGTTATTTAGTAGTTAGGGGTAATTAAACCGCGTGTGCTTTAGTTACCTACAACTAAGGGAAAACGGAAATGAAATAATTTCACGACAAATATTCAATTGCATATTAATTACTTCATAAATCAATGATCAGCGTTAAACTCCGGTGGTGGATCTTTACTAACCAAGGTTTTCTATTATAAGTGTTTCAATATATTATTTTCATCGCTTTATTCGTTCTATTAAATTACTTGTTTATTTAAATTCTTTTTTATTTTATCTTTATTCTCGATATATTCCAAACCCCCCATTATTTCTTTGAGCACAAAAGTTAAACTAGTTACTCCTCGTGGGATCGATCCTTACTCCCGCTACTACATTTGTAATGTTTTAATTTGGGAGCCTACGACAGCTCGCCAAATTTTGGCGCCGTTGCCGGGGAGATTTTCTTGTTTATTTTGTGTTTATTTAATTATTTATTTGTTTATTTGTTTTTCTCGTTAATTTGTCCCAAACGAAAATAATAAAAAAAAATTCTTTTCTTTCATTACTTTACATAATTGCTGCAATATATTTTCTTTTTGTTTATGCCTATAACTCGATCTTCTAACAAAGAAATATTGCCGTACGATCCAGAAATTGAAAGAACTGTACGCAGGTGGAAGAAACAAGCTTTGAGGAAATTGAAGTTTAGTGATCTGGCTACCGATCCCCAACCTTCTACCAATTCTGATTTAGAAGAGGAACCCATGGCTCAAAATCAGACCTTAAAAGAGCTTGCAGCTCCAAATTTAGATCAGCAACCTTTGTGCATCACTTTTCCTGCTCTGGATGCTAATGTCCAATTTGAATTGAAATCTGGGTTAATTCATCTTTTGCCTTCTTTTCATGGACTTGCAGGTGAAGATCCTCACAAACACTTAAAGGAATTCCATGTGGTGTGTTCAAGTATGAAACTCACTGGGGTTACTGAGGAACAAATCAAGTTGAGAGCCTTTCCCTTTTCGTTGAAAGATTCAGCGAAGGATTGGCTATACTATCTACCTTCTGGGAGCATCACCACATGGAATAACTTGAAGACCATGTTCCTTGAAAAATATTTCCCCGCTTCGAGGGCGGCCAACATTAGAAAGGAAATATGTGGTATAAGGCAAAACAATGGAGAGTCATTGTATGAATATTGGGAGCGTTTCAAGAAATTATGTGCAAGTTCCCCGCACCATCAAATCAGTGATCAATTACTCATTTAATACTTTTATGAAGGACTTTTTCCAATGGATAGAAACATGATTGATGCCGCAAGCGGTGGTGCTTTAGTTGACAAGAGTACAAGACACTAGACGCTGCAAAAACTCTAATTGCAAACATGGCTGCAAATTCTCAACAGTTTGGCACTAGACTCGTCCAACCGTCTAAGCAAGTGAATGAGGTAAATATTTCTACTCTTGAACAACAAATTTCTGGCTTAACTACTCTTGTTCGTCAATTAGCTGTAGGCAATATGCAATCTGTAAACGCATGTGGAATTTGCTCGGTAGTTGGGCACCAAACTGATGTCTGCCCAACTCTTCAAGAAGAACCTATTGAACAAGTTAACATGGCTGGAGGTTTTCCTGGACAACCTCAAGGTAAGTATGATCCGTTTTCCAATACATATAAAGAATACGCATAGCCTGTACTTACTAATATTACATTATATTTAGTGTAATAGTTTAGTATATGCAAATTCTAATACTTTTGGACAGCCAAATACATTATTTGTTGTGCTGACTACATTTAATTAAAATTTTCAAATTCAAAATTTGTGTCTAACAAAGTCACTTTGCACTCTACCTTTTAGATGTCCCTTAGCTTGCTTATAAATACGCTCAAATTATGTTCAATCTTTGTGATCTATTGGTATAGTTCTCTTTGTATGCTCATGGTATTTTTTTAGTTTGACAAGTGATGAATATATGATTTTTTTTTTATATTTAATTCCAACACTAAGTCATTATAAAGTAAAATTTGATATTAGATATTATAGATACTTTATCATAATAAGATATTGTTAAAATATTATATAATATTTCGAGTATATATTTTATTTAAATTTGATAATAAATAATATAATCTTTATCTTTATCTTTATACTAGTTTTTTACGCGCATTGCGCGATTGGGATAATGCCCAATGGTTTTTTTTAAAATAAGTACTTTAAAGTATAT
Organism: Ipomoea nil; assembly: GCF_001879475.1. Taxonomy (NCBI): domain Eukaryota; kingdom Viridiplantae; phylum Streptophyta; class Magnoliopsida; order Solanales; family Convolvulaceae; genus Ipomoea; species Ipomoea nil. The sequence goes on from NW_017617745.1 coordinate 3,982,526, forward strand.
TAAGACAGGATTATATTGAAATTGTTCATGCATAGATAATTGAAGGTTGAATTTGCGTATTTAAATAGGTAATTCTTCTCCCAAAAGGTTGAGTCCCCAACCCCAAGGGCCCCCCACACTCCGACCCGACAGAGCATTGTGGGAAGTTGTAAATCACGGTGACTCAATGGTTCAGCAGACAGGGCCAAATGTTGATACGCACAAGGAATCTGCCCACTTTGGACATAATTCCCGCACTGCCGCCGCCGAGGTTCAAACCTTCGTCTCTTCTCCCAAATACTACCCACTAAACCATTGAGCTAAGCCCGTGCGGGTTAAATAGGTAATTCTAAGTTTACAAATGCAAGATAATATAGTCAAGATTGATTATAATTGTCAATAAAATAATTGGATAGGTATGGTTGAAACCAAATACGGGACATAAGGGAGAACAAATAAAAATCAGGACATAAAATATTAAATATATACTAATATTGTTTGAGGAGATTCCGACATTGGGATTTGTGGTTAAGTTCTATTAAGACTTTAATATTAGAATTAGATTAATGGTGTAGTTATAATTCTATATTAGACTTTAATATTAGAATTAGACTAACGGTGAATTAACGGAAAAGTTAAATGGATAATCAAATAATTAAGGATAAATTAGAAAATCTTAAAAGAAAAAATTAAAACCTGAACAATATGAACCATTCATTTGATTTAATAATTTGGCGGTCATATTTTCTACCCAATGTTAATAATTAAATAAATTCGTTGGTCAAATCCGCTAGTATAATCCGCTAACCGCTAACTGCTGATTGTCAAACAAGGACATTGCGAGGTAGTTCTCACTTCAATTTGTTGTGTGATTTGAATACTCTCGTTGTCACAAAATCTCTCAAGTAGTTAATATGGTTGGCTTTATTAATTATATTTTTTTAATTTTTTCATGGTATTAATAAAATACTTGGTAAATAAATATATAGCATTATTTTGTATTATAACTTTGATATTTAATTAGAAAAATAGTGCACAAAAAAGATAATAGATAATGTAGTGAATATAATCAATGATTGATGAATTTGAATATAAAAATTTTTACATTTGAGAAAAATAAAGACAATATAACTAATGAAAATATTTCTTTTAATTAATTTATTGATAATTAATAAAAAAAATTTCACTGAATAAAGACATTGTAAGGATAATGTAGCGAATATAATCAATTAATAAATTTGAATATAAAGAATTTTTATATTGAAGAAAAATAAAGACAATATAACTAATAAAATTATTTCTCTTATTTTTTTTTTTTGAAAATTTATTTCTCTTATTTAATTGATTGATAATGAATAATTTTTTTTTTTGAATAAAGGCATTGTGAACACATAATTCTAAATTAAAGAAATGCATATGTATTATTTTTTGTTGTAACTACTAAATTATTATTTATATAATTTAATAAGAGTAAAATAGAGTACTAATTATGCCAACTTTGATTGGGATGAGGTTCGAACCTAAGACCTTTTTTTTTTTATTGAAATCAATGAGTAAATTAACGGTGAACTAACGACAATTCTTAAAATTTTAACGGAATTAGTAACGGTGTGTGGGTATTTTAGGAAATTTTAGTGTAAAATTTAAATCTGATCAATCTTTTAATTAATCTGAGCCATTCATTTGATTAAAATCTGTGACCGCCATTTTTTCTACCCATTATAGGCCTAACTCTCTTGGTCTCTTATTAGTATAGTAGATAGTAGATAATCTATATATATATAAAAGTAAAATCCTCCTATTTCATTTTCCCGCCCAAACTTTTGTAGTAAAACTTATTTGGTAATCAAATGTAAAATAGAAATTAAATAAAATCAATATTGTTTCCATAATCACGTATTAACCTAATTGGTAAATCTATTAATTGGTAATATTTTTTCCTTATATTCATTTACTCATTTATTTATATTGAGTAATTATATATAGAGATATAGATATGTATATTAACATATAATTGTTACGACTCCAATGTTTATCATTGCCCAGGATATTTCTCCATTGAAGACTTGCAGAGCTATTAGACTGCATTTGGTGCGCACCTGGCCTATATGAAGTCCCATAGAGAAAGGGGAGTGATTCCATAAAATCTAGAGAGTGCATGTTTCATGATCAAGAGGTATTTTTTTTTTCAATTTTGCTTTTTTCTACGATTGCAATATTTATCATTGCCCTGAATATTTCTCCATTGAAGACTTTCAGAGCTATTAGATGGTGATTGGTGTGCACCTATATGAAGTCTCATGGAGAAAGGGGGTGATTCCATAAAATCTAGAGAGTGCATATTTCACGACTAAATGATATTTTTTTTTATTTTGCTTTTTTCTAGAACTCGTGTTGTATATGAAATTTGGAAAAAGATGCATTCCAAAGCTGCTTCCTATACTGCAAAAATAAATTGCAAAATAACACTTTTCTTTTTTACTCCATTGTAGGGAACTTCATGCTCATATACCAAGGGAGCATGTTGGTAAGTACTGTAAGCTTTTCAAAGAATGAAAAGTGTATGCCATTAAAAAATGTACGGTGATAAGTAATTTCTATACTTACAAAAAATGTACTCATTATTTTATGTTGTAATTCAACTATGCTACTTTATTTAAAGAAAAAAAAATGACAACTTTCCTTGACAAATTTATTTATTAAAATCATTTTCATCTTTGAAGTCGGTAGATGATAAACAGTTCGTTGGTAAGTTTCATTTACAATTGTAATCTACATCTGAATTCTCTCTCTTTTTTTTTTATTAACATGTTTGACGTTATTGGTAGGGTCGTTGAGATATACTCCCCATTGAATAAGATCATTGCAGGGAAGTCCTCTTAACTTATTGATTTTCTAATTGTACGTGGATACAAAGTAAATTATCTAATTTTGTTATGTATTTTTTATTAAGTAGTTTATTTGTTTATAGGGACAATCAATTGAAGGCTACAGTGTGAGATCAACATATACCAAGAGTTGAATTTATTATTATTTTTTTTTTTAAATTCTGACCTTTCAAATCCTATGGTTGTTCTTATGCAATTGTGTAGAGTTAAGAATGATACAAAGAGTTAATCTAAACACAAGTGTTTTAACTTTTCTTTATATTTGAAAGTGTATGAATAAGGACAAGTAATGAATGTTCTTTTTTATTAGCCGGTTATAAGATATGTAACTCTTGATACACAGCTCCTTTTCAATTAGGATTTCCAGAGTTTTGTGATTTTCTGGAAAAGTAAATTTATTATGTCTTAATCATTATCATAATGTTTTTATCATTTATTTTTGTACATATTTTGTTTATGATTGTCATTTTTTTTTTGTTTTAAGTTTACGTGTTGATTAGACCCCTCTAAGAAATATTATTGTTATTTATGAGATGATTGAGATAAACAGTAGCAATAAAACATTTTTTTTTTAAATTGATGCAGTGGCATCAAATTTTCTAATCATCTTTTGCCACTTTTAAAAATAATTTATTAGTATAAATTGTCACAATTTAAATTGTATTTTTTTAATGTTAATAAATCTATATCTATATATATATATAAGTAAAATCCTCCTATTTCATTTTCCCGCCCAAACTTTTGTAGTAAAACTTATTTGGTAATCAAATGTAAAATAGAAATTAAATAAAATCAATATTGTTTCCATAATCACGTATTAACCTAATTGGTAAATCTATTAATTGGTAATATTTTTTCCTTATATTCATTTACTCATTTATTTATATTGAGTAATTATATATAGAGATATAGATATGTATATTAACATATAATTGTTACGACTCCAATGTTTATCATTGCCCAGGATATTTCTCCATTGAAGACTTGCAGAGCTATTAGACTGCATTTGGTGCGCACCTGGCCTATATGAAGTCCCATAGAGAAAGGGGAGTGATTCCATAAAATCTAGAGAGTGCATGTTTCATGATCAAGAGGTATTTTTTTTTTTCAATTTTGCTTTTTTCTACGATTGCAATATTTATCATTGCCCTGAATATTTCTCCATTGAAGACTTTCAGAGCTATTAGATGGTGATTGGTGTGCACCTATATGAAGTCCCATGGAGAAAGGGGGTGATTCCATAAAATCTAGAGAGTGCATATTTCACGACTAAATGGTATTTTTTTTTTATTTTGCTTTTTTCTAGAACTCGTGTTGTATATGAAATTTGGAAAAAGATGCATTCCAAAGCTGCTTCCTATACTGCAAAAATAAATTGCAAAATAACACTTTTCTTTTTTACTCCATTGTAGGGAACTTCATGCTCATATACCAAGGGAGCATGTTGGTAAGTACTGTAAGCTTTTCAAAGAATGAAAAGTGTATGCCATTAAAAAATGTACGGTGATAAGTAATTTTTATACTTACAAAAAATGCACTCATTATTTTATGTTGTAATTCAACTATGCTACTTTATTTAAAGAAAAAAAAATGACAACTTTCCTAGACAAATTTATTTATTAAAATCATTTTCATCTTTGAAGTTGGTAGATGATAAACAGTTCGTTGGTAAGTTTCATTTACAATTGTAATCTACATCTGAATTCTCTCTCTTTTTTTTTTTTATTAACATGTTTGACGTTATTGGTAGGGTCGTTGAGATATACTCCCCATTGAATAAGATCATTGCAGGGAAGTCCTCTTAACTTATTGATTTTCTAATTGTACGTGGATACAAAGTAAATTATCTAATTTTGTTATGTATTTTTTATTAAGTAGTTTATTTGTTTATAGGGACAATCAATTGAAGGCTACAGTGTGAGATCAACATATACCAAGAGTTGAAATTTTTTTTTTTTTTTTTTTAAATTCTGACCTTCCAAATCCTATGGTTGTTCTTATGCAATTGTGTAGAGTTAAGAATGATACAAAGAGTTAATCTAAACACAAGTGTTTTAACTTTTCTTTATATTTGAAAGTGTATGAATAAGGACAAGTAATGAATGTTCTTTTTTATTAGCCGGTTATAAGATATGTAACTCTTGATACACAGCTCCTTTTCAATTAGGATTTCCAAAGTTTTGTGATTTTCTGGAAAAGTAAATTTATTATGTCTTAATCATTATCATAATGTTTTTATCATTTATTTTTGTACATATTTTGTTTATGATTGTCATTTTTTTTTTGTTTTAAGTTTACGTGTTGATTAGACCCCTCTAAGAAACATTATTGTTATTTTTGAGATGATTGAGATAAACAGTAGCAATAAAACATTTTTTTTTAAATTGATGCAATGGCATCAAATTTTCTAATCATCTTTTGCCACTTTTTAAAATGATTTATTAGTATAAATTGTTACAATTTAAAATGTATTTTTTTAATGTTAATAAATAAATTAGCTTAAAATAATACATAAAAATTCAAAGGATAAGCAAAGTATAATCTAAAGTATAAAACAAAGTCAAAGTTATACATGTTTGCAAAGTGATGGAGCATTGTAATAGTCTCAGTGCATCCAAATAAAGGCATCATGTAACTGATTATTCTTTCTTATCTCACATTAAAGGTTCAATACTGCAGATATATATAAAGTATTAGTAATAACATTGGTACTGCTAAATGTGTATATAACTAATTATTTATTGATTTAAGATCAAAGAGTGCCCTATATGATCTTAGACCTCAAATTTTACTTCCAAATATATTATAAATAATCAACCTACATAAGTACTATCTTATCTTCATATGAACAAAACTCATCATCCTTATGCGTGCATGTGCACATACAAAACTATAAACTGTCATTTTTAGATTGAATTCATCTTTCATGCGTAGCTGTATTTTCACCAACTAATTTATTAAAGCTTATTTTGTAAGCAAATGTAAAATGGATATTAACTAAAATCTTGGTAATATTGTTTACATATTTACGTATTAACGTAATAACATAATACCATATATAAAAGACATATTAGTTATATTCTATAATATAATAATATTTTTGGTAATATTATTGTTTGCAAATTCTCCATATATTTTTTACGTATTTATAATATAATACCGTATAGAAAAGATATTAATTAATTAGGTAATAACATATTAGCACAATTGGTAATATTATGTATGGTATTACCGTGTATAGTTTTTGGATGTTTATCACCAACTAATTTAATACAACTTATTTTGTAAGCAAATGTAAAATAGAAATTAACTAAAATCTTGGTAATATTATTTCCATATTCAATGCTCTCACGTACTAACATAATACCTTATATAATCAATTTAAACAATTTATAATATAACTAATTCATATATATATATATATATATATATATATATATATATATATATATATATATATATATATATATATATGTGTGTGTGTGTGTGTGTGTGTGTGTGTGTGTGTGTGTGTGTGTGTGTGTGTGTGTGTGTGTGTTACAACCTCACGGTCAAATCTATACTATATAATTAAAAACAAAATCCTATTTACATGATTTCCTGCCCAAACAATAGTAAATAGTAAAGGTAAATTAAAAAAAAAAGAATGAAAAAAGAAACATAAATATTTCACAATAATATTCTACATCATCAATTAAAAATATAATGGAAATTAGGTAAATTGAAAAAAGAAATGAATATTAATAATTCACTGAAAATTAAAAATGAAAAAAAGGAATTGAAGTTAGGTTAATTAAAAAAGTAAATGAATATTAATAATTGACTGAAAATAAAAATGATCCATAATTGACTAGAATGGAAAAGGAAATGGTCAGATCATTGCATTTTAATTTTTCACAATAATATTATACAGTATAATACATCAAATCACAATTATGTCATAAATCTTTCACAATTTTAAACAACAAAATGGAAATTAAAAATGGAACAAAAATATTTTAATAATAATATTCTACATCATCAAGTAAAAGTAAATTAAAAATGAAAAGAAAATATTTAAATAATAATATTCTACATCATCAATAGTAAAGATAAATTAAAAATGCAACGAAAATTAAAAATGAAACTGAAATATTTCAACAATAATATTGTACATCATCAATTTAAAATGGAACAAAAATTGAGTAAAAATATCACTGCATCTGATATCCTAATTGGCTAATTGACTGAAAATAAAAAAGAATAATTGGTTGAAAATGAATATGACATTACAAATTGACTGAAAATATAAAAAGAAATGAATACTAATAGTTGACTGCAAATAAAAAATGATCCATAATTGATTAATATGAAAAAAAAATAAATGGTTAGATCATTGCATTTTAATTAAAAATGGAACGAAAACTAAAATTTGACCGAAATATTTCAATAATAATTCTACATCATAAATAGTAAATGCATATTTTAAACAATATTAAAGATAAATTAAAAATGAAACGGAAATATTTCAATAATAATATTATACATCATCAATTAAAAATGAAACGAAAATTAGGTAAAAATATCACATTCTAATTGACTAATTGACTAGAAATATAAAAGAATAATTTGCTGAAAATGAATTTGATATTACTAATTGACTTAAAATATAAAAAGGATCGCTAATTGACTAATACTCTACCATTATATATTTTTACTCGAGTCACCTATCCTGATGGACTGAAGGTGTTAGCTCTATACGATGATGGACATGATTGCGTTGTTACTACCAATGTCTACAAAGAGATTTCAATAATGTGTAAATACAATCGTTGATATTATATTTTTTTAAATGACAAAATTGCTATATATATGGACAAAAAAATATATATTCTATACAAATGAATTAAGACAGCAATTCATTCATATAACTGAGTTGCTAGAGAACGAACACATTTGTCTAATTTATATAAAAAAAAATACTAAACAATGTTAAATAAAATCTCCAAATTACAGCACAACATGCGTACATCTACACATTAGCTATTAATTTGAATAATTATTTGCTCAAATTCAAACAATGATAACAACAAAACACATAAATAATCCAAACCATATATATCTTAAACTGCACTATATAATATTTGATGTTCTAATTTATATAACTATATATCAATCCAAATATTTTTAATATATTATAACAATCCATTCCGTGCATCGCACGGGCGCAAATACTAGTAGATATAATAAAGCAGAAATCTACTTTCCCTCCAAAAGTGTAAATGGCCTTTGTGAAAATGGGCTACAGTAATATATATATATATATATATATATATATATATATATATATATATATATATATATATATATATATATGAAAGAGATATGTACTAACTTTTTAATAGTTTGTAATTTTGATTAGTTTTTTAATAATTTACAAAGAAAGTTAGGTAAAGTAAGATTAAGTAGGGAAAAAAAAATTTCGCCTTAAGTGTGAATGCATATTAATAGATTTGTAAGATCATTATTATTTTTTTTTTTTTGTGTAAACCACGAGGCAGTCCGGGTCTTTCTCTGTCTGTTTAACTTTGTAAGATCATTATTGCAAATGAGATTAGCAATATGAATGCATTTTTTGTCATATTTATTGTCTTAACATTTAAATATTACGATGTATAACTATACTTACATTTTTAATAAAATTGATCCTGCTTTGTATCATAACATTACAATACTTATAAATTTTTGTCCGTGCATCGCACGGGACAAATACTAGTTATTGAATATATATTACTATTCGTGCATCATATAAGGTTTGATTTATGGATAATAAATAATATAAGGTTTGGTATAGTTCTCTTTGTTACTTTGTATGCCCGTGGTATTTTTTTTTAGTTTGACAAGTGATGGATATAAGATTTTTTTTCGGCAGAAGTGTCAAATAGGCCCATCTACTACTGCGAAGTGCTTAATTCTCACCACGAACTAAATTAAGTGTCAAATAGACCCATTTACCATCTAAATTTGTTCGATTGGATTTTTTTGCAAGTTGCCTATTCAATTATTAAAAAATATATTTAAAAAAAAAAGAAAAGAATTTCAGCCACTGGCTGTCTACGCCGGACAGCCAGTGGCTGCGTATTTCGCAGACAGCCGGACAGTCATGGGACTCATGGCTGTCAAACATGAGGTCCAGATTTGGACCTCAAACGGCCTGGAATGAGGGCAGCGGCCATGGCCGAATAATATGAGACAAAGACATCTTGCGAAAGCAGCTAGCTATATATGTAGACACCAGACGAAGTGTTAGTTGGGTCTGTGAGCTATGAAATTATTGGTATTTTTTCCGCAAATTGCTTGAAGCATGAAGGCAGATTTAATCTTTAATAAAAATTAGTATTAATCTTTAGTTTTGAAATACAAGCAGATAGTGCTCCCACATATGTATAATTGTTTGGAGTAAACCCATCCTCTAGAACAGTAGAACCATAGAAAGCAACCGGAGATCTTAGGCTCCATGTACGTGTCGTGTATATATATATATATATATATATATATATATATATATATATATATATATATATATATATATATAATATACTTTATATATATTTTTTAATAATTGAATAGACACTCTGTTAGCAACTTGCAAAAAAAGTCTATTGAACAAATTTAGCTGGTAGATGAACAAATTTAGTTCGTGGTGAGAATTGAACACTTTGTAGTGGGCCTATTTGACACTTTTTAAAAAAAAAAAAAATTAGTTCCAACACTAAGTCAATATAAAGTAAAATTTGATATTAGATATTATAGATTCTTTATCATAATAAGATATTGTTAAAATATTATATAATATTTTGAGTATTTATTTATATTACTTAAATTTGATAATAAATAATATAATTATTGAATATATATTACTATTCGTGCATCGCACGTAGGGGTGTAAATGAGCCGAACCACTCGCGAGCGGCTCGGTCAAAGCTCGGCTCGAACTCGAGGGCTCGTTTACTTATCGAGCTCGAGCCGAGCTCACGAGCCTTATAATAATAATAATAATAATAATAATAATAATAATAATAATAATAATAATAATAATAATAATAATAATAATAATAATAATAATAATAATAATAATAATAATAATATTAATATTATTATTATTATTATTATTATTATTATTATTATTATTATTATTATTATTATTATTATTATTATTATTATTATTATTATTATTATTATTATTATTATTATTATTATTATTATTATTATTATTATCAAAAATTAAAATTTTACTCCCTTCTAAAGCTTACCGTACTCCAGTACTCTCACAGTCCCGCACTCCCGCCCCCATTATCCCAAGCCCTAACTCTGGAGTTTGGAAGACTATCGACGACAACGACACGGAGACGAGATACGGAGACACCGGAAGACCGCCTGTCGACGACTCGTTTGAGTCAAAATCAAGCACGAACTCGAACTCGAACTCAAACAATTGAACTACTCGAACCGAGCTCGAACTGTTCAAAAATTGTCGAGCTCGAGCCAACCCAGGCTCGAGCTCGGCTCGACTCTTTTACACCCCTAATCGCATAGGTGCTATACTAGTATTTATAATAGTTGATGATCATCAATAGTTAATAATGCACCATTACATACTTTGGTTGATTTTGAATTTAAGCTTGAAGGTTAAAAGAAAAACGTAATTAGTTAAAACGTTAAAAATGAATTTAACTATTGTTATTATTATTGCAAAAATGCTTCCTACTTATAAAAATCACTCAATTTTTGTGACTCTTTCATGTGACAAATTTGTTTGGTTAGTTTGTCCTTTTTATTTTATTTTTAAATTTCAAATCTCAACTTATTGGATACATTCAAGAGGCAAAAATTGAGTTTTTTTATAAGGGAATATAGCATTGTAAAAAATTATTATTATTATAGTGATATTTTTATTTATAATCTACAATTATCGATTTGGTTTCTTAAAATTTTTGGATGGATTAATTTCAATTCAAAATAAATAAAATATCTTCATTTTTATCAAATGTTTTAAATTCAATTTGACTAATTTAAAAAGGTCAAGAGCCAAAATTGTTCAAATTAATTTAAAAAAATTAAACTTGAAAAATTACTAAGTAACTTGTAGTTCAATGACATTTTTGTGATTCCCTCAAATGAGAGGTAACAGATTCAAAGTCAGAAAGTATGTATAAATATATATTATATTGTAATAGAGTCCGTAGAAGAAAAACCAAAATTCAAAAAATATACAGTTATTATTATGCAATAATAGTATATGTTTTGTTTTATAATATACTTTTCAGACTAGGGGTGTGCAAACTTCGAATAATTTTCGGTTAACCGACCGAACCGACAAAGTTCGGTTAACCGTTTTCGAACCGAACTTTTTCGGTTCGGTTAATGGTTAAAGGAATTTTAAAACTTCGGTTAACGGTTAATTCGGTTCGAAAGGTCGGTTAACCGAAATTTGTAATATATATATAAATAATAGGGAAAAGGGTCAAATAGACCATCGAACTTTAGCTTAAAAGTCAATTAGGCCTCTAAACTTTTTAAAGGTGCAATTACACCCATCAACAATTCATTTAAGTGCAATGAAGCCCAAAAATAAATTAATGACCTGCTATCACAGGTCATTAGGGTTTAGGCCACCTTCCGACGAATTTTCTGGCAAAAAAAAAGTGACTGACGAAATTTTCGACAAAAGAAGTGACCGGCGAAATTTTCGGCAAATCTGGGTCGGTTGCTGGTAACCTTTTTTTTGTTGAAAAATTCGCCGGAATGTGGGCTGAATCCTAATGACCTGTGATAGCAGGTCATTAACTTGTTTTTGGACTTCATTGCACCTAAATGAATTGTTGATGGGTGTAATTGAACCTTTAAAAAGTTTAGGGGCCTAATTGACTTTTAAGCTAAAGTTCGAGGGCCTATTTGACCCTTTTCCCTAAATAATAATATAAATATAAATACCAGGACTATGTGGTATAATGGTACCCGGGTTGGACTTCCATTTGGAAGGTTGTAAGTTCGAGCCTTAGTGGAGACGTTATTAGCTCTTTGTGTTTCAATAGGTTGAGAAAGTATACAAACAGATACTACAATGTAAAAAAAAATAATATAAATACTAATTTGGAGTTTATAATTATTGTTTTTGTATATTTTGTTATGAATTTATTATGATATGTATTTTATTTTAATTGAATTTATTATTTTAGGTGTTATTTTTAAAATTTTAAATTTTAGCTTTAAAAAGTTCGGTTAATCGGTTAACCGACCGATTAACCGAAAAAAGTTTCGGTTCGGTGAATTCGGTAGAGCAAACTTCGATTCGGTTAACAGTTAAAGGAAAAAAAACTTCAGTTAATTCGGTTCGGGGTTAAAACGGTTCGGTTAACCGATTGAACACCTATATTTCAGACATATTATAGATGGCGTTTTAGATTAAATTTGACTAATTTAAAAAGGTCAAGAACCAAAATTGATCAAATTAATAAAAAAAAAGGATTAAACTTGAAAAATTATCAAGTATCTTGTAGCTCAATGACATTTGTGTGACTCCCTTAAATGAGAGGTCACAGATTTAAAGTGAGAAAATACGTATAAACATATATTATATTATAATAGAGTCTGTAGAAGAAAAACCAAAATTAAAAAAAATACATATAATTTGGAGTACATGTAGTAGAACTACTGTTATTATCAATAATAGTACTCCGTATATGTTTTGTTTTATAATTATACTTTTCAGACATATTAAATCAAAGTTTATACGGAGAGACGGCGCAACAATTGTCCATAAAGCAAAGCGCTCACCATTTCTGAACTTTTCTACTTCTCAAACCTCATTCCTCATTCCTCGATTCCGCTCTGTCTGTAACTGTAGATCCGACCCGATCCAGTCTATTCGGATTAATCTGGAGGCAGATCTACTGGGTTGCAGCCATGCCCGTGGCAGCTTCTGCTATATACTTCTTAAATCTCCGGGGCGACGTCCTCATTAACCGCCTCTACCGCGATGACGTCGGGTGTGCTATTCCCTCTCTTGCACTATCTATGTGTTAATTTTTCGATTGATTTTTGGGGAATTCTGAAAATTCAGTGCATTAAGAGATTGGTGATTCCATGGTGGTTGAAGTTTGACTTATTTAGTTCTGATGATAGCTTGTTTTCCTTTTTTCTCAGTAGAAACTTATGGGGGGAAATCGAGAATGTAAAAACCCTTTCTTTCAATTGTAACATTGGATATCAGTTCGGGTCAAAGATGAGATTTAAAAGATCTTCATTATTATTACTGCAATATAAAGGCTGTTCTTTTAGGCTGCTGGGCTGGAATTAAAAGTCTGATTGATTACCTTTGACTTGAATGCGTATCGTATTTCACCATTGCACAGTCTCCTAAACTCCAAGAGTTTTAGTCCTCTTGTTTATTGTGACATAAAGGTGGAATTGCCCACCCAGGCAGCCCCACACTCTTGCCTTGTGGAGGGGTAAATCAGGGTGACTCAACTGATCAATAGAGGCTAGACTGTTGCTCACAGTGCACAAGGAGCACCCCTCATTTTGAGAGGTTGCTCTTACACTGGTGTGGGTGAGACTTAATCCTCTGTTTCTTGTGACAAATTTCACTTTTGTGACCAGTTGAGCTACCCATGCGGGCTAGTCCTCTTGTTTATTATAATTGGAAATGCATGTTCTATTTCTCCATTGCATAACAATAATGTTTAATTTTTATGCCATTCCTTTTAATGTGATCAGGGGAAATATGGTAGATGCCTTCCGTACACATATAATGCAGACAAAAGAACTGGGGACATGTCCTGTGAGACAGATAGGAGGCTGCTCTTTCTTGTATATGAGAATTAGTAATGTCTATATAGTGATTGTTGTCAGCACCAATGCTAATGTTGCTTGTGCTTTCAAGTTTGTTGTTGAGGTCAGTGGCTGTTCTTGATACTTGTGTTCATGGGATGTTCAGTGTTTTTTCATTCTTGGGATATTAAACTAGGTGAACTGTTATTTAGAGAAAAGCATTATTGATTATCAGCTATGCAAATATGCACTCTTGCTATTTAGAGGAGCACCATTTCATTTTAGAATGTATTGATTTGAAGGAAGGCCAACTCCATTGCTATAGATTACTTTACCTATAAAAGAAATACTAGCATTTGCACAATGACGATCCTTTCTACATGTTGCAAAAACTGGAAACATTATGTGACGTTAGGTTCTGCAGAAATAGTTTATTTTCATTTCCCTATACATGTCAAGTATGCAGAAGCCCCTTGTCTTCTTTTCCGTTCTTTTAATGAATAAACATATAATTTAGTATTTCTAATGTCATAAGGGTAAGGTGCATTATGTTATAAAGCCTGAAATAAATACCTTCATTTCTTATGCTGGTTTGCCTAGGGTGAGAAACTAAACTCCATAAATCATAAGTTTGTGGGAGTTAACTAATTATGGTTAATGGTTTTACATGAGTTCTGTTTGAGTGTCTTACAACATATCTAACTTCTGTGCAGGCAGTTGCCTTGTTCAAATCATATTTTGGTGGAGCTTTTGATGAAGATGCCATTCGCAATAATTTTGTTTTAATTTATGAACTTTTGGATGGTATGCTATAAAGATACTCGTATACTTTACACATTTTGTTACAGAACTACCTAATCAAGGCTTCATTTAGCAATTGTGTGTACATTTTTCTCTTCTCAGTTCTACAGATTTATTTATTTTAAACGTATCTAGAATCACTGCGTCGACTATTTAGTAATCTTCCAAGTTCTGATGCTTGCTGAAAAAGTTTGGCTGCATTCATTGCAACTGAAGAGGTGGAAACTTATGAAGTTAGAGTTATGAATACTTGATTTGATGGAATTTCAATCAATTAGGACCTGATCTAGATTGATGCTAATTCATTTAATTGACTACAATCAATGATCTTGAACACTTCAGCTATCCTTGCATGAAAAAATATTTTTAAAAAATGATTTGACAAAAAAATCATTTTCTCATGAGCTTGCTAATTAGCACAGTCTGGCCTACTTGGACAATTTAGGTGATGCCATTCACATGTAGCTGTTCCTTCACATTTTTAGCATGTGTGCATAAAAATAGATTGTTGAATATTAGGAAAGTTGTCTTAGTTTCCTATTCTTATTAGTAGTTTCCTAAACTAATTTAGTATCTAGTTTAGTATATATAGAGGTCCATAGAAGTATAGAATATACATTAAGAGAGACAATCTATTGTAATCTTTCATTATAATATATTCTCTTGTTCTTTGGTTCTCACATATTTTGCTTCCGCCTAACTGGCGGGTGGTGGTTATTCTCCACCCACCAGACCTATCAATCCCTCAATTTCAACATGGTATCAGAGCCTAAACCCTAAATAATTCTTTTCTTCTTTCCCGCCGCCGTCACAGCCGCTACCGCCACCGGAGCCAAAACCACCGCCGCCGAGATTTGCTATCGTTTTCCGGCCAGATCTCTCTGCTCCGATATCCGTTCGAGACTTCGTTGCCACCATTGGATTCGTCTTGAGGAGACGCATGTACCTGTGTTTCCCGATCTTCCGTCGGTCGCCGGTCAACTTCGCCGGTCAATGGTCAACGTCAGTCAAACCTCCCTTGAGGCAGAATCTCTTGCCATTTTTGGACTTTTTGGTGAAATTTGAAGGTTCTTTTTTTGGATTTGTTGCTGAACTTCTCCCCATGGTGTTTGTGTTTTGGTATAACTGTGTGTTTGTTTCCTTATCTCCGGTTTGCCTTATCCCATGGGCCTTCAGTTTCAGCACTGTTATAAAGACCTTTGATTATTTCCCATGTTTCAAGTAGGGGGGAGTGTAACTATCTACAATCGGTGTGTTATCCTTTGCTATTTTGTCTTCATTACTATGGGCTCTATTGCATCCTTTGCTATTATTTGCTCCCTTTTTGTCTCTACCGCTCTCTTGTGTTATCGGGAGGTTGTTCATGTTTAACTCTATCCTTGGTGTGTTCATCTTCATTCCCGAGGTTCGTGTTCAGTTCCGTCCTCGGTGTGTTCATTCCCAAGATCGTGTTTAGCTTCGTCCTTGGTGCCTTTATTCCCAAGGGTCCTTGGTGTCTTCGTCTTTATTCCCAAGGATTGTGTTCAGCTCCGTTCTTGGTGCCTTCGTGTTCATTCTCAAGGAAGGGTCAAACATAGTGCAATCTCTTTTGAAGTCATCCATCCTAGAGTGCTTATGTTGCTGTGATGGTGTTCGTGTTTTCCCTTGGTGCCTCCATTCCCAAGGATGTTCGTGACAAGCTTTGCCCCTGGTGCTTTCATTCCCAAGGGTTGTGTATAGCATTGTCCCTCCGAAGCCATCTCGCACTGTTATCCTCTAGTTGCATTTAATTTTCATTTGTAATTTTGAGTGAGGTAGAGTGCTTGTTTTAATCCAAGCTTGGAACGTCAGATGTTCCAGCTTGAGGGGGAGTGTTGAATATTAAGAAAGTTGTCTTAGTTTCCTATTCTTATTAGTAGTTTCCTAAACTAATTTAGTATCTAGTTTAGTATATATAAAGGTCCATAGAAGTATAGAATATACATTAAGAGAGACAATCTATTGTAATCTTTCATTATAATATATTCTCTTGTTCTTTGGTTCTCACATATTTTGCTTCCGCCTAACTGGCGGGTGGTGGTTATTCTCCACCCGCCAGACCTATCAATCCCTCAATTTCAACATAGATAATGGAGTAATGTGAATTTTTGTCCTTGAATTACAATTATAGGTAGCACTTTTCGCCCCTCAATTGTTTGCCATGTGGCTTTTTCATCCCTGAGCTTTGTTTGGGTCGGGTTAAAAGAGCCACTTCACAGACATTTGAGGGATGAAAAGTGGTAACAGGTATAATTGAGGGACAAAAACTGTTATTTTCCGTTTTTCCAATAATTTAGGGATGAAAATTGCCATTTTCCAAAGATAATTTTTCTTTTTAGTCACAACTGTTGAGCATATAACCATTAATGTGCAATCCAACTATCAGCTTAGGCTTTTAGTTGAGTTGGAGCATATGCTTCAATTTGGTATCAGAGCCAGACCAAAGGTCATGGGTTCGCGTCTCTACGTCACCCGATAAGCGACTACGGTCCACGTGTTGCTTGGAACCCACCGCATATGTGAGGGGGCGTGTTGAGCATATAACCATTAATGTGCAATCCAACTATCAGTTTTGGCTTTTAGTTGAGATAGAACACATGCTTCAATTACAACAAATGTTTGTTCAGGTCCTTATAAAGTACTAATATCATACTGTGTTCATTTTCTGTAAGAATGAGTAAATCTTCTTCTGAAATTGTTTTATGGTCAAATTGCAGAAATTATGGACTTTGGTTACCCCCAAAATCTTTCGCCTGAAATTTTGAAGCTCTACATTACTCAAGAAGGTGTGCGCTCCCCATTTTCGTCAAAAGTAAGTATTGGCCATTGACTTGTATTGTGTTTTGATAATAATCTACACAATAGAAAAAAAAAATCAAATAAAATGCTGCTTGGGTGAGTGTACTTATCTATTCTTTTGTAAAATGCAAAACCAAACAGCCTGTTGATAGACCAGTTCCTAATGCAACATTACAAGTCACTGGTGCTGTTGGCTGGCGGAGGGAGGGTCTTGTATACAAGAAGAATGAGGTGGATTATTTTGCCTTAAATTTTAATATCCCCTTTCAATATGATTTTCCTGACAAGTAGCTATTGTATGCAATTATCATCTTTGTTATTTGACAGGTGTTTCTGGATATTGTGGAAAGTGTCAATCTTCTCATGTCCTCTAAAGGTTGGTAATGTGAAAATTTCAGTATTTCACTAGTCTAGCTCAAGCCTCAATGCTTTTCATTTCTGGCTTTAATTAGAAGGTTACTATTGTAGGTAGTGTTTTACGTTGTGATGTTACTGGAAAAGTCCTCATGAAGTGTTTCCTTTCCGGGATGCCTGATCTGAAGTTGGGCTTAAATGATAAAATTGGCCTTGAGAAAGAGTCGCAGCTCAAATCCCGCCCAACTAAGAGGTATCTTCTGCAGGCTCATCTCTTTTCATTATGTTCCTTTATTAAGTCTCACAAATTCTCCACTACAATTATGTATTTGAATTTTGGGCTTAGACAAAGTTTGTCTGAGCATCTCCATAATTGTTTAGTTACGTATGCTTGCTGACTTACTATGCTGCCTCATGCAGTGGAAAAACTATTGAGCTTGATGATGTCACTTTCCATCAGTGTGTAAATTTGACAAGATTCAACTCAGAGAAGACTGTCAGCTTTGTTCCCCCAGATGGTGAATTTGAACTGATGAAGTAAGTCAATAATTCCTTCTGTGTATGTTTTTAACTTTCCAGTATATAATAACCTACCATCACTAAAGAGGTGGGTGGCCTAAAGGTTAGATCTTCAGCTTTTACCTTTAGAAGGGCAATGGGTTCGGAAGAAAGGAAAGTCCTTACAATAATACAATACTTTTTTTTGATATTGAATTAGTGTGTAACATACATAGTTAAATTGAATGAGGTATTCAGCTTTTTTGAATTTGTTGAAACTGTAATAGCATTGAAATAATAGTGTTTTCATTTTGGGTTTTTCTCTACAGGTATCGTATTACTGAAGGTGTAAATCTTCCTTTCCGTGTTTTGCCAACTATAAAGGAATTAGGTCGGACACGCATGGAAGTGAATGTAAAGGTCTGTAATCATCTTTGGAGTATGATAATGTTCTATAACTTCTATTGCTTGTTAAATATATTTCCATATATGTATATATATATTTTTTCTCTCAGGTTAAGAGTGTCTTCGGTGCTAAAATGTTCGCACTCGGTGTAGTGATTAAAATTCCAGTACCAAAGCAAACGGCAAAAACAAATTTTCAGGTGACATCAGGAAAAGCAAAGTATAATCCTTCTATTGACTGTTTGGTCTGGAAGTGAGTATCTTTATTTGTTTGAGGAAACTTTCCACTATAATTTCATTTTTGACTGTTATATGGAATCCTTGATTATGACTTTTTCATAAGGTTATCCACTTAAGATGTGATCCTTAACTATCTCTGAAATTCCATTTTCCTGATAGTTATTACATGTGCTTAATCTGGTTTAATCACCTTAGTTGTGTGAACATCATACTATGGATGGTGAGGGGCAAATGCCATATTTCTTCACATGCACCCTAATTTCCCACGAAACAGCTTCCACTTGCATGTCTGCCTACTCTGGCTTCTACTTCCCATCTTTCTAAGGAATTATTGACATGAGAGCCCAAACCACTATCTTTTAAGGAAAAAGAAACAAATTAAACGTTGAAAGTGGTGTTGTAAAAATCGGCCCATGTGGCCCTAAGCTGAAGGGAAGAATGGGAAAATCAGCCTCCTATGCAGTTGGCCGACTAGGTGGCCTTTTTTTTGGTATATGTTATGGTTAGAGCATTATGTGCTATTGAGCATTTATATTTTATGGGGGGAATACTTGCTAGAAGTCTATAAAACCAAGATGCCATAAGCAAGAAAACCCAAGTTTTTGTTTTTTTAGTTGTGCACCTAGGCACTGGTCGCCCATCAAATGCCCAATGGGCACCTCGCGATTCTTACAACATTGGTTGAAAATGGAAGATACTGTAATTTTGTTCTAATCATTAGGCCAAAAATACAAATTTTATTAAAATCGTAATTATATGGCACATGCTAGTGGCTTTTTGTGTGTGTGTGTGTCAGATCTGAGCTAGGTCTTGGTTGGATTTCTGTTTTTCAAGAAGAATGTTGTGTTTTCGTCCTTTGAGAGAGGTTAACTGTCATAATACTAGCTTATTAAGCTGTAAGCCTGTAACTTTCACATATATTTGCTGCAGGATTCGAAAATTTCCTGGACAAACTGAGCCAACATTGAGTGCTGAAGTAGAGTTGATTTCAACAATGACAGAGAAGAAATCATGGACTCGGCCACCGATTCAAATGGAATTTCAGGTGTGTGGATTTTGTCCTTTCAGGGAAATAAATAGACCTTTATACTATATTTTATCCATTGTAGCAATTGTTATGAGGAATATGCATTGAGATAGATGGGATGGATTTTGTCATTTTTATATCTTTGGAATAAGGGTCAAATAGGCCATCGAACTGCACCTAATAATACAATTAGGCCACTGAACCCAAAAAACCAACAATTGAGTCCCTAAACTAACCAATTCCTAACAATTCATCCAATTTGAAGGTTTCTAACAAGTCAACAACCAAATTAATTATTTTTTAAAAAATAAAATTTAAAAATTAATTATTAAAAAAAAAAAAAACAAAAAAAAAAAACAAAAACAGAAACGGCCGGAGACGAAGAAACTTCTTCGTCTCCACGGCCGGAGACGAAGAGTTTCTTCGTCTCCGGCCGTGGAGACGAAGAAACTGGTTTCTTCGTCTCCGGCCGTTTCTGTTTTTGTTTTTTTTTTTAATTACTTAAATAATTAATTTTTAAATTTTATTTTTTAAAAAATAATTAATTTGGGAGTATGACCTGTTAACCTGTTGGAAACCTACAAATTGGAAGATTTGTTTGAAATTGGTTAGTTTAGGGACCCGATTGTTGATTTTTTAGGTTCAGTGGCCTAATTGCATTATCTTGTGCAGTTCGATGGCCTATTTGACCCTTATTCCTATATCTTTTTATGTTTTATATGAAATACATTAAACTTAAGCACACTGCTATACTGACTCAAGGATAGTGAATACTGAGTTCTTGTCAGACCTTTTACTTGTTTGGGGTAATGTTTGCACGGAATAATCTTTTCTCAGTTCTGATCTGCATTAGCTCACATGAGACTAGATGGATTGGAAAATACTACATGTACTTCCACTTCTTACTCCCTTTCACAAATCTTTGATGTAGACACTTGTCTTGGGACCCACATGATGAAAATATCCTATCCTTGTTTGCCACATCATAGAGTAAAAGTGAGGGAGTAGAATTTGGGAGTATATGTAGTAGAACTCAGATGGATTATAATGCATATGAAAACTACTGCTTAAACTATATTTGATTATTTGTTGTGAACTCAACTGTGGGACGAGACCACCCTTTTTCTGTGCTTTCTTCTTAGCGATGTTTTTCTTTGCCCCACCAAGTCCTTCCCGCCTTGCGTGGAGATGATACGACTAAGAATCTGTATTTTGCAGGTTCCCATGTTTACAGCATCTGGATTACGTGTTCGTTTTCTCAAGGTTGGTGTTTACCAAATATACTTCTATAGACACGCCCCTTTTAGCAAACAATATATAGCTTTAACAACGATTATATATCTGCAGGTGTGGGAGAAGAGTGGCTATAACACAGTTGAATGGGTTCGTTACATTACCAAAGCTGGTTCCTATGAGATTAGGTGTTAGGAGAGAGTACTGTAAAATTCTTTGTTGCACAAATAATTGAAATTTGTTGAAGCCTCTATGGTCTTGAAGTTAAACCGTCAAAACTATACAATGGGACGAGGATATAATTCCGTCATTCCACTACGTCTTCCCTTCAGCTCTTTGGTATGGCATGTCAATACTTGTATTTGGTATTGTGAAATTTGAGTTGATCTTGGTGTTACAGAGGCTATTGGAGACATGAGATGGTGTGAATTGCAATTTTCCTGATTTTTTTTTCCCTATACTATACTTTTTTGTAATTACTTCATGGTTTGTTCAAACATACTTGTAGGTGAAATTTATTGTAATTCTTTTACATCTTGCAGAGAAACAATATAGTTATCTTGTGCATTATGATCCGTTGGCTTTCTTCACAATCTGATTAGCTTTCTTTCATAATTAAATGACTTTTGACTTTTTGATTGAAGTGTCAGCATGTGATTAAATGATTGTGCATAAGAATGTAATGAACACTTGGCGCTGGGTGAGGACAACCAATTGTTATACCATAGATCAATGTCTACTTTACATATGTAGTTTGTAGTTAACATATTACAGGGCGTTTGGTTGGAATGGGGGAATTACGTTGGAATGGGGGAATTACGTGGGAAAGGAATTGCAATTTCATGGGAGATGAATTACTGGGAATAAAGTGGGAATTTAAATGTCAGTGTTTGGTTTACAGGAATAGGATTACTGAGACTTTCAATTCCAATGTTTGGTACACATTGAAATTGAAAGGGAATAAGTAGTATAAAGTCCAAAATGTCAATTGTTGTTGTGGTATTAATTTTATAGTAAATACCCAAAATGGTCCATCGATTATAGCTAAATTCACAAATTGGTCCTCGACTTTTAATTTCAACCAATTAAGTTCTTAACTTTGCAATTTTAACACAATTTGGTCCTTTGTCTATTTGTCCGTTTGTTGACTGCGCTTTTTTAGGATATATATGTAATTTCATGGTCCATCGTCATTTTTTTAAGGTTCCGGTTGCATTTCTAGACCGCACTGTTACATTTGAATCCACTGCCAGCGCTGCACCCCATGCCGGAGAGATTATAGCTTTTGATAGATAGATCGCCGAAGTCCCTGGAGTGGCTCTTCGAGAAAGCCGTGACTCCAAGCGATGTAGGCAAGCTGAACCGGCTCGGGATCCCCAAGCAGCAAGCAGAGAAGCACTTCCCCCCTTCGAAACGGCGCTGTCACCTCCAAGAGCGTTCTCTAAGCTGAACTGGCTCGTGATCCTCAAGCAGCAAGCGGAGAAGCACTTCTCCCTCCGAAACAACGATGTCACCTCCAAGAGCGTTCTCTTGAGCTTTGCACGTGAAACTACATATATATCATCAAAGATCGCGATCAACAAACAGTCAAATAAATGGAGGACCAAATCGTGCCAAAATTGCAAAGTTAAGGACTTAATTGGTTGAAATTGAAAGTTGATGACCAATTTGTGAATTTAGCTATAGTCGATGGACTATTTTGGGTATTTACTAAAAAAAGAGGGATAATTTTGTCTCATCACTAGCTTTTTTTCTTCCTAAAACCCCAGGAATTAAAATACCATAGGGGGGACATGGGATTTTAATTCCATGAAAATGGGAGAATTGCAATTCCTTCCAACCCAAACTAAGGAATTTTATGGCCTTTGGAATTAACTGGGAATTAAGTGGAAAGGGAATTTAAATTCCCTCCAACCAAACGCCCTGTTATGTGTAGAGGTGTCAAAGTGGGTTGAAGCTTGCGATGGAACGAATTAGGGCTTAAAACTTTTGGCTTGTGGGCTTCATTCGCGCAGGTTGGGGGGCTATTCAATCGTTATGCTGTGAAACCGTGGCCACTTTGCAAGGTGGACAGGATCCTATGTTCATTATTACTGAATTATAATTATAAAGCTATATATTCATAATTTTTTAACTCTATATTCACAATTACATAACTCTATGTTCATAATTACTGAATTATATGTTCATAATTATAAAGCTATATATTCATAATTTTTGAACTTCATATTCACAATTATTGAATCTCTATATTCATAATTACAGAACTATATGTTCATAATTATGTTCACAACTCTGTGTTCATAATTTTTGAACTATATATTCATAATTATGAACAGTTTTGGAACCGTGTCCACCTTACAAAGTGGACACGATTCCACAACATAATTTGCCGGGGGCTATTCGAGTTAGCCTGCATTGAGTCGTTGGCCACATCCCAACTAGCAGGCTATTCATATTTTAAAAGGGAAAATTGCACTTTTCATCTAAAAGTTATACGTTAATTGTAGAATTCGCTCCTAAGTTATCATTGGCGTTGCATTTTTTGTCGCTTTACTAACAAAACATTAAGAACGAAAATTAAAGATGAAATTTGTAACTTTAGTATATGACGAACATGTACGACGACAAATTATACTACAAACTAGGGTTCACCTTGTATTGTGATTCCTAATCCAAAATAACATTCAAATTATTTGTTTGAATTTAATATATTATGTGTTTGTCATTAACTACAACATAATATGTCAACTACACTATGGAGCCATTAATGACTTATACCGAAACTATAATAGATACGGAGTAGATGGAGCCATTGTTGAGTAAACTTTTTGGTCATCTACTAAAATTTGTCTTTTTTTTTTTTTTTTTTTTTTTTTCACTCAAACAATGAGACTGAAATTGATTGTGGTTATATCAAAATAATTTCAATCCATATAAAAAACTAAAAAAAAGGATAACACATCCCCATATACCCACACATTTGCCCATCAGATTAGGAAAACCATTTTTTGTCCAATTGAAAAAAAAAATCTTAATATTACCTATCAATAATTCAAAATATGCAACAAAATAATAGACATTCTTTGATAGTAAAACCTCACATAATGCATTACAATTAGTTAATTATCAATCAAAGAGTTTTTTCTTTTATAAGAGAAACTCACAGTCATTATTTGAGAGTGTGTATAAGGTAAATCTCACTCGTGTGTAATAACCTGCAAACTATACAGAAGAAATAAGTCGCGCTTAGAATGGTTCCGTCCAGGGACTACATGGGGACAAAAGTTTGACAATTATGGGACTCTGATCTATTGATTGTTTCCTTTTTCATGGATGCTTGAAACGGAAAAACATTGAATTGGTGAAACTCATTTAAGACAGAAAGTATGTTTTTTTTTTTTTTTTTTTTTTTTTTTTTTTTTCACTTACAATGTTTGTGTTCTTCCACTTGGTTTATGAGTTTCCTTCAACCTGAACTAGTATGCAAGGATGCAGTACTAAGAGCAAAGAGGTTGGATCTAAAGGAAGCAGTACTCAAAGTGGGGGGAAAACGGGATGTAAAGATAGACTGCGTTTACTTCAATTCTTTGTTTTCATTTCTCTAGTTTTTCATTGGCACATTCTGTTTTATATGTTCCAAGTAAACCTATTCTCTATTTTTCTTTCTCAAAATTTTCAGTTTTTCTAAAGAAAAGAAGAATTTCTCCCGTTAGTAAATGAAGCTTATAAATGATCCACAATCAACAAATTTTCTTGAAATTGTTATTTCTGTGCTCTTTTATGTAGGATAAGGAGGCAGTAGTTGGGGATTATGTACCAAATGCAAATATCAATCCTAGTAAAATCAACAGGAAGGTTCATGCCTCAAGGAGTAAAGCAATTATTAACAATAATATTTTTTTTATACTCTATATTCTTTTTTTTTAATGGTTGTTTGATACATTTATGTTGACAATTTGGAATAATAATTACAATGTGATTGAAAGATACAAAATTTAAGAGAATATAATATACTTTGTAAATTAGAGGGTGTGGAATATAATGCTATTAACCTTGTAGTGGCTTAAAGTAATGAACCTACAATAATGAAACTATATAATTAACTAACTTAATGAATATGAAATTATTAATTACTTATTTTAATTGTATGTAGGTTAATTTTAAAAAAATTGAAACAATATCAATCTAGTGTCATTTAAAATATCTCAATTAGGAACCGTGTAGTTCAAAGTCTTCAAACACTAGAATCAGAATCATAATTGAAATCATGCAAATCCTTAGTAATGGCAATGAGTTTTAGTATTAAAAAAAAAAAAAAAAGCATCTTTACTTAAGCGTTACATCGACGCACGTTAAGGTTTAGATATACGCACTGAGGGCTTGGCAGTGAAATTATTAAATTAACGCACCTTAAGCATTAAAAACATGCACCTAAACTACGCATCTTAACGTTTAAATTTACGCACTTAAAGCTTTGCACTTGAAAATCATAAACTTTGAACTGTAAGGCAATCTTGATTTAAAATAACGCACATTAAGCATTAAAAACACACACCTTAAGCACCAAAACTACGCATCTTAAGGTTTAAATATACGCATTGAAGGCTTCACAATGAATATTTAAATTTGCGCACCTTAAGCCTTCAAAACATGCACCTGAAATACTAAAACCACACACCTTAAGGTTAAAATCTACGCATGCATCTAAAACTTTGCAGTTGAAAATCCCAACTCTTTGAACTGTAAAGTAGTAGATAGTTTAATTAAGGCACCTTAAGCCTTGAAAACACGCACCTTATGGTTGAAGTGTACGCACATATAGCTTTGCAGTAGAAAATCTTAACTCTTTGAACTGTAAGCCATTGAGTATTTAAATTAAAGCACCTTAAACAATCAAATCACGCACCTTAAGGCTTTGACGGTTGAAATTCTTAAATTTAAAGTCTAAGGTAGAGAATATTCAAACTAATGCACCTTAAGTGCATAAGTTTATTGGTTAAGGTGCATAAATTTTCGTCTTAAGGTGCTTAGATTTTACACTAACATAATGTTTATATGTTACAGTTCCAAAATCATTATCACATGACTTGCAATTCAGAAACAACCTCAATTTGAGTGACACAAATCCCAGTAACAACAAGGATGGTTATTATTTGACTATATCTCCTAGAATGATACAATATTGGACTCCAAATTGTGAAGATGAGATCAAACCTTTGGTTGGTATGTCTTTTAAAACTTTAGAAGCTGCTATAGAATTTTACAAGAATTATGTTGTCAAAGTTGGCTTTGACACACGGTTTAGTTCTGTTACAAAATCACGGGATGTGATACTTATAAGGCATATTGTTTGTAGTAGAGAAAGATATAAAAATGCAAGTGCTCAAAATTGTCATTTTAGATCAAATGCAGATGCATGATATTGTTCTTCCAATCCAAAGAGGAGGAGAGTTTCAAACAGAACTTGTTGCAAAGCTAGGATTGTATTTAAGTTCACTAGTATTTTCGCCCGTGGAATGGATTTGTTGTAATATATTAAGAATATTTAGATCGATATATAATTATTTAAATTAGAACATCAAATCTATATCTATATATATATAAAAATAAAATCCTCTTATTTCATTTTCCCGCCCAAACTTTTGTAGTAAAACCTATTTGGTAAGCAAATGTAAAATGGAAATTAATTAAAATTTATTAATTGATAATATTACACAATTACACATTTCCTTTTTGAAAAATTATACAAGTTTATAATTCTCATATTTTCTACCTATAAATACAATGGATTGTTGAGTTTGGAAATCATAATTTTTCCTTTTGCACTGTTTCCTCTTCTTCCCTTCTCTCTGTGGAATCATATATTGGTGTTGCACTCATGAAAACGTAAGTATTTTTTTTTTTTTTACAGTTTTCAAGATTATTATTATTATTATTATTATTATTATTATTATTATTATTATTATTATTATTATTATTATTTTGCAATTGTAGCTTGAATTGTTTTTAGTGCCCCTGGATCCAACGGATTGGGCGTTGATGGAGACCCTGGTAACATTGACTACACAGCTGATTTCTTAATTTTCCGGTAGCAAGGAAGGGTCGACGTTTTTCTTATCAGAAATCAAACTCTTCTTCTCCTCACAGGCAACTAAACGTTTTGCCGAACCGGAAAGGGATTTTTTTCTCTTTATTCCTCTAAAATAATTACAAGATGAATTCGAAAAACGAAACAGAACCCTGGTTTCAACACCAAAAACACATAAATTAAGGATAGAGATCGATGACTAAGTCACGGATTTGAACTAACAAATAATGTATACTATTATTAGTACATAATAATGTATAATATTATTAGTACAAAATATAAAAATATTATAATTAATATAATATACACTTAATATGTGTGTGTGTATACACTTAATGTATAATATTATTAGTACAAAATAAATTATACTTGCCTTAATAATTAATTATTAATATTATTGCCTAATAATTATGTATTGTTACCTTTTTTGGTGTAATTATTATGGTAATATATATATATATATATATATATATATATATATATATATATATATATATATATATATATATATATTTATTTATTTATTTATTTATTTATACTTAATATATAATATTATTGGCACAAAATAAATTATTATTACCTTAATATATAATTAATTTTAATATAATTTCCTAAATTTTATTAATGGCAATTATTCTAATAATTTTTCTTTCCTTCTTTCGTGTAATTACTATGGTAATGTATTTAAATATTGAAAGAGAACAAGTATTGTAATTAATATAATTAATGAAATTATTAGGGTAATTGTCACAATATTTGGTAATTATAATTAATGAAATTGAGAAATATAAGATTTCTTCTGTGAAAATATTTTTGACAATTTTATTAAATTATAATTAATAAAATATGAAATATAATTAAGAAAATGAAATTATAAAATTAACAAAATATAAACATTTATAAAAATTTTAAATACATACATACATAAACTTATGCACTACACTAATCATACAAAATTTAAATGCTACTTTTTAAATTTTTAAATGTAATTTTAAAGTATAAATCTATCAATATAACTCTATACTATTATTAAAAATAAAATCCACTTTTTTACTTTCCCGCCCAAACAATAAAAAAGGGAAAAAATTTACCAATTACTACTACTAATAATAATAATTAATAAAAATGTTAGTAGTAAAATAGAAAAAAAAATCCTTAATTCACAAAAATTAGAAAAGAAAACGGAATTCAATGATTAATTAATACTAACAATAATCAGTAAAAAAAAATTGCAGTACGTAAAATAGGAAAAAAAATCCTTAATTCACTAAAAATGGAAATATAAACGGAATTTACCAATTATTACAAATAATAATAATCAGTAAAATAGGAAAATAAAAAAGGAGTTTTAATTCAATTAAAATGGAAAAAAATAAAACGAAACATTGTGAAAAAAAAGGTCATAATAAGGATAACAATAAAAAAAATCCTACCAAAAGTTAGAAAAATAAAATGATTCTTAATTCACTAAAAATAGAAAAGGAAACGGAATTCACTGATTAATTAATACAATAATAATCAGTAAAAAAGTTAGCAATAAAATAAGAAAATAAAAAAGGATCCTTAATTCACTAAAAATCTATACTATTATTAAAAACAAAATCTTCATTTCTTACTTTTCCGCCCAAACAATAAAAAAGGGGAAAAAATTATCAATTAATAATACTAATAATAATTTGTAAAAAAATTAGTAGTAAAATAGAAAAAAAATCCTTAGTTCACAAAAAATCAAAAAGGAAACAAAATCCACTAATTAATTAATACTAACAATAATCAGTAAAAAAAATGTGTAGTACAATACGAAAATAAAAAAGGATCCTTAATTCACTAAAAACGGAAATATAAACGAAATTTTAATAATCAGTAAAATAGGAAAATAAAAAAGGAGTCTTAATTCAATGAAAATGGAAAAAAAATGAAAGATTATGAAAAAAAAAAAGTCATAATAAGGATAATAGTAAAAAAAAAAAAATCATACCAAAAATTAAATAAAAATCTTAATTCACGAGAAATAGAAAAGAAAACGGAATTTACTGATTAATTAATACTAATAATAATCATTAAAAAAAGTTAGCAGTAAAATAGAAAAATAAAAAATAATCATTAATTGACTAAAAATGGAAAAAGAAACAAAATTCACTGATTAATACTAATAATAATCAGTTAAATAGGAAAATATAAAAGGATTATCAATCTATACTATCTATACTATTATTAAAAACAAAAACATCCTTCCTTACTTTCCCGCCCAAACAATATAAAAAGAAAAAAATGTATACAATAATTAAAGACAAAATTCTATTTACTTGATTTCCTGCCCAAACAATAGTAAATAATACAGGTAAATTAAAAAAAAAAGGATGGAAATAATAATAAAAAAAAACAACAATATTTCACAATAATATTCTACATCATCAATTAAAAATTGAACGAAAATTAGGTAAATTGGAAAAAGAAATAAATATTAATAATTGACAGAAAATTAAAGATAGAAAAAGGAAAAAAAAATGGTTAATTGAAAAAGAAAATTAATATTAATAATTGTCTGGAAAAAAAAAAGATCCATAATTGTAAAATAGAAAAGAAAATGGTCAAGTCATTGCATTTAATTTTTTCACAATAATATTACACATTATAATACATCAAATTACAATTATGTCATAAATCTTTCATAATTTTAAACAATAGAATGGAAATATCACAATAATAATATTCTACATAATCAAGTAAATGTAAATTAAAAATGAATAGGAAATATTTTAATAATAATATTCTACATCATCAATAGTAAATGCATATTTTAAACAATAGTAAAGGTAAAAATGTAACGCAAATTAAAAATGAAACGGAAATATTTCAATAATAATATTGTACATCATCAATTAAAAATGAAACGAAAATTGCGTAAAAATATCATTGCATATATATGATATTTTAATTGGCTAATTGACGAATTGACTAAAAATTAAAAAAAAAAAAAAATAATTTGCTGAAAATGAATATGATATTACTAATTGATTGAAAATATAAAAAGAAATAAATATTAATAGTTGACTGCAAATAAAAAATGATCCATTATTGACTAATATAAAAAAAATGGTTAAATCATTGCATTTTAATTAAAAATGGAAGGAAAACTAAAATTGAACGGAAATATTTCAATAATAATATTCTACATCATAAATAGTAAATGCATATTTTAAACGATATTAAAGGTAAATTAAAAATGAAACGAAAATATTTCAATAATAATATTATACGTCAACAATTAAAAATGGAACAAAAATT
The DNA here is from genome assembly GCF_001879475.1 of Ipomoea nil. NCBI lineage: Eukaryota > Viridiplantae > Streptophyta > Magnoliopsida > Solanales > Convolvulaceae > Ipomoea > Ipomoea nil. The sequence continues at coordinate 4,012,959 of NW_017617745.1, forward strand.
AGGTAAAAATATAACTGCATATGATATTCTAATTGATTAAAAATAAAAAAGAATAATTGGTTGAAAATGAATCTGATATTACTAATTCACTTAAAATATAAAAGGATCGCTAATTGACTAATATTCTACCATTATATATTTTCACCCGAGTCACCCATCTGATCGATTGAAGGTGTTAACTCTAGACGATGATGGACAAGATTGTGTTGCTACTACCAATGTCATCTACAAAGATGTTTCAATAATGTGTAAATAAAATCGTTGATATTATGTTGTTTTAAATGACAATATGTGTGTGTGTGTGTGTGTGTGTATATATATATATATATATATATATATATATATATATATATATAGACAAAAAAAAATTTCTTCCATACAAATGAATTAAGATAGAAATTCATTTATATAACTGAGTTGCTAGAGAACGAGCACATTTGCCTCATTTATAAAAAAAAAAAAAATACTAAACAATGATAAATCAAATCTCCAAAGTTACAGCACCGCATGTGTGTACATCTACACATTAACTATTAATTTGAGCAATTGTTTGCTTAAGTTCAAGCAATGATAACATCAAAACACTTAAATGATCTAAACTGTATCTTCACTTGCACTATATAATTTTTGATATTCTAATTTAAATAATTATATATCGATCCAAATATTTTTAATATATTACAACAAATACATTCCGTGCATCGCACGGGCGCAAATACTAGTATTATATAGTGCAATTGAAGATATGATTTGAATTATTTATGTGTTTTGATGTTATCATTGCTTGAATTTGAGCAGATAATTGCTCAAATTAATAGCTAATGTGTAAATTTACACATACGATGCTGTAACTTTGGAGATTTTATTTATCATTGTTTAGTATTATTTTATAAATTAGGCAAATGTGCTCGTTCTCTAGCAACTTAATTATAGGAATGAATTGTTATCTTAATTCATTTGTATGAAAGATATATATATATATTTTTTGTCTAGATATATAACAATTTTGTCATTTAAAAAAACATAATATAAACGATTGTATTTACAGATTATTGAAACCTCTTTGTAGACGACATTGGTAGTAGTAACACAATCTTGTTCATTATCGTCTAGAATTAACACCTTCAATCCATCAGGATGGGTGACTCAGTTGAAAATATATGATGGTAGAGTATCAATCAATTAGTGATCCTTTGAAAATATCTTTAAAATGCAATGATCTAACAATTTATTTTTTCATTACCTTTACTAATGTTTAAAATATGCATTTACTATTGATGATGTAGAATATTATTATTAAAAGATTTCTGTCCAATTTTAGTTTTCGTTCCATTTTTAATTAAAATGTAATGATCTAACCATTTATTTTTTCATATTAGTCAATTATGAATCATTTTTAATTTGCAGTCAATTAATAATATTCATTTCCTTTTATATTTTCAGTCAATTAGTAATATCATATTCATTTTCAGACAATTATTCTCTTTTTTTTTTTCAGTCAATTAGTCAATTAGAATATCAGATGTCGTGATACTTTTACTCAATTTTTGTTCTATTTTTAATTGACGATGTAGAATATTATTATTGAAATATTTCCGTTTCATTTTTAATTTTCGTTGAATTTTTAATTTATCTTTACTATTGTTTAAAATATGTCTTTCATATTGATGATGTAGATTATTATTATTATTTAAATATTTCTTTTTCATTTTTAATTTACCTTTACTTGATGATGTAGAATATTATTATTGAAATATTTTCATTCCATTTTTAATTTCCATTTCATTATTTAAAATTGTGAAAGATTTATGAAATAATTGTGATATGATGTATTATACTGTGTAATATTATTGTGAAAAATTAAAATGCAATGATCTGACCATTTAATTTTAAATTTTAGTCAATTATGGATTTTTTTTATTTTCAATCAATTATTAATATTTATTTTCTTTTTCAATTAACCTAATTTCAATTCTTTTTTTTTTAATTTTTAATTTTTCAGTTAATTATTAATATTCATTTCTTTTTCCAATTTACCTAACCTCCATTCCATTTTTAATTGATGATGTAGAATATTATTGTGAAATAATTTGACCAATACAATTAATTTGAGCGGGATATATGGTAGAGGGAGAATTTTACTTTTAATTATATATAGAATATATTATTATTATTATTATTATTTATTATTATTATTATTATTATTATTATTATTGTAATTTTATTTTATTATTACATTATTGCATAGAGTGTTTATTATACTTGAACAATAATATTATCAATTATATTCTAGAATATAATATCATATATGATATTACAAATTAATAGATTTTAATTTAATTTCTATTTGATATTTACTTACCAAATAAGCTTTACTATAAAAGTTTGGGTGAGAAATGAAATAGGGGGATTTTATATATATATATATATATATATATATATATATATATATATAAAATTTTATTTTATTATTACATTATTACATATAATTTTTATTATACTTGAACAATAATATTATCAATTATATTATTATAGAATATATAATACCGTACATAATATTATTAATTATGCAATATTACCAAATAATAAATTTTAATTAATTCCCATTTGATATTACTTACCAAATAAGCTTTACTACAAAAGTTTGGGTGAAAAAATGAAATAGGAGGATTTTGTTTATATATACATATATATATATATATATATATATATATATATATATATATATATATATATATATATATATATATATATATATTATACATGAACAATAATATTATCAATTATATTATATTGTAGAATATAACCATAATTAAATATTCTTTTCTATATTCATCTAGAATTTCTATTATCATTAATTATTTCATAATCTACCATAATTAAATAATTTGACCAATACAATTAGTTTGGGCGGAAAAATGGTAGAAGGAGGATTTTACTTTTAATTAGATATAGATATAGATATAGATGTGAAGTCTTGGTTATGTGGTTAAAACATTTGAGGAAAAACATATCCACTGCATGTCATCGGTACTTGCAAAGCAGTTCCTAAAGGGGAATAGAAACATTAATGCTGCACATCAAAAATTTATTGCAAATTGTGCCCGAGCAAACATTGGCACAACAAAATGCTTCAACTTGTATAAAGAAATTGAAGGAGAATACTCTGATATTAGGCAACAAGTGTTGACTTTAAAACTTCAAAAGGGATATTAAAGCATTCATATTAGGTGTTGATGGACAAATGATTGTGCATAATATTTTTCAGAAACATGAGTTGTGTCCAGCATTTGCTTTTGACATATTCGCTCATCTTTTAAGGTTTCAGATGATACAACTCAGAGAATGTCTCGAGCAGTCATATCGAGTGGTTAATTAAGTTAACGCCTCGAGCCTTAGGTCTTATCGGATACAAGTGATTGACTTTACCATTCGTCCCTTAACTCCTCGAAAGGTAGGTCTTTCCTACTTTCGGTTACGAATGATTGACTTTACCATTTGGTATTGCAACACTTCGAAAGGTAGACCCTTCCAACTCTCGGTCTTTTGCAACCTTTCGGTCTTGATATCTTCTACTCTTCGAATCTTCAGTCTTCGGTCTTTAGTCTCAGACTAGATATAACCACTTGGGTTACTCTTCTTCTCGAGTTATTCGAAAGATAACCATTCGAGTTGATCTTCAACTCGTTATCTTTTTCCCAGTCGAGAGTTAACCACTCGGGTTACTCTACGAATCGTTGTTACGACTGTCCTCTCGAGTCTCCATTCGGATGTGTACATATGTTACTATTCGAGGTACCATTCTGTTATATTCAAATGTTTGAGTATAAATGTCCTAAGTCTAGAAATAAAATAATTAGGAGTCTAAAGTTCCTATCGTTTGGTATCATCAAAATCTAATACAAATGTTCCTAGCATTATACTTAAATGACATGTCAATATTTTTTCTCTAATTACATGATGATGACATGCTAAAAAGATGTGATTATTTTTTTTAACAAGACAAGATTGAATTTTAAATTGAAACGTTTTAAAGTTCAATGACTTAAGTATCGTTTCCATATTAAGTAATGATCTATTTGACTCTTATATTAAACAACCCTGATAATACAAATACTGGGTCTATGGTCGGAAGGTAGTTTCGTAGTCACTTGCGTTTGAGCAAGTATGAAGAAAATTATACGGGAGGTCGGGGAAAGGATTCTTCTTTCTTATTCTAAGGTTGGGAAATGAATTAGGTGTATACACAAGCGTGTACTCGTGTATGTGAGGAAAAAGGTCAAAAGTTTCATCTTTAACAATTAATGTATATTTTATAGGCGAGTCTAGGTGAGCATGTTGGACTTTTGACATGTTCTACACATGTTTGACAATCATAATTATCACACTAGTTGTCCAGATAGGACTAAAAAGGTGATGAGACGTGATATGACTATTCGTTTTGCCTGTGGGAGTGTTTTGAGTAATCTTGGGACAAAAAACTTAGAGACTAATTAGATTAATGAACTTTTCAGTCAAATACAATAGGGAACGAGCAATGAGACTTGGGTTGAAGCAGAATCTACAGGGCATTCGTTTGGATCGAAAACTACAGTTAGAAGGTTAGGTCAATATAGGTCACATATGATCGGTTTAGACGATGAGAACTGATTGTATTATATTTTCTGAACTTGATTACAATGAGATCAGATGATGTGAATATATACAATAGAGAGTCACAGTGTGATAATGATAAGAAGTAGAGAGTTACAGTGTGACAAGGATAAGAAGTTCTAAACAGACTCAGATACATAGAGTCCTAATACTCCCCCTCAAGCACAGTGTATACTAGTAACCTGTAGCTTGTCCCTTAGGGAAGAAAATCTAGGTCCAGGCAGAGCTTTGATGAAGATATCAGCAAGTTGATCCTTTGTGGAGATGAAGTTGACTTGAATATCGCCTAAAACTACTCGATCACGAACAAAATGATAATCAATCTCCACATGCTTGGTGCGCGCATGAAAGATTGGGTTGGCACTCATATATATAGCTCCTAGATTATCACACCATAATTTTGGAATAGAAATACCCAGAAAGAAATTTGGTTCACCAAGATCGATTTTGAATGTAGCAGACAGTTTGGACAAGAGCTGAGACATAATACCCTGATCACTTCCCATGACAAGAATGTCATCCACGTACACCAATAAATAAACCAAAGCGGAGTCTTTAGAGTAATAGAACAGAGAGACATCTGTCTTGGATGCTTGAAAGCCAACTGATAGTAAGAACGTATGTAGTCGATTAAACCAGGCTCTGGGAGCTTGTTTTAACCCATACAGAGATCTTTTTAACAAACAAACATGATTCGGAAAGTTAGCATCAATATAACCAGGGGGTTGCTTCATATAAACTGTTTCAGCCAGATTACCATTCAGAAAAGCATTATGAACAACTAGCTGTTTGATAGACCACCCAGATGATAAAGCTAGAGATAGATGGAGTCTTACAGTCGTAGGCTTTACCACTGGACTAAATGTGTCAAAGAAGTCCTGGCCTGGAACATGATTAAAACCTTTCGTAACCAGTCTAGCTTTATGCCTTTCAATAGTACCATCAGCCTTTCTCTTCGTACGAAACACCCATTTACAGCCAATAATATTCATACCTGCAGTGGGTGGAACTAGAGACCATGTGTGGTTATGCAGGAGAGCATTGAATTCTTGGTCCATGGCTTCATGCCACTCAGGATATTTGACAGCTTGAGAGTGACATGTGGGATCCGTGGGATGCACCTGAGCTGCTAGAGCAAAAAGAGGAGCATCTACGTTGCTACGAGTGGCCATAGAGTGAGTACGGACATTGGGCCTGGTGGACCGCCCACGTGGACGGCCTCGCTGGCAAGCAACGGGCTCCACCGGATCACCCGACGAGGCAGCCTGTCCGGGATCCACGGGTGGTTCGAATGAAGCTAGTAGCGGCGGTTCTGGTGGCTCATCATTGGACACGGCAGGAATAGGTGTGCTATGACTGAGAACATATTCCGCCCAAAGTCCAGAAAACGGAGTAGACTCCTGCAAAGAAGTTTTAGTAACAAAGCGGAATACTTCTTCATCAAATCTGACATGCCTGCATGTGTAAATCTTATTAGTATGTAAGTCCATGCATTTGTACCCCCTAAAGGACTCAGGATAACCTAGGAAGACACGTGGAGAAAACTTGTATGACATCTTATGACGATTATATGGTCGAAGATGAGGATAGCATAAACACCCAAAGACACGAAGAAAAAGATAGGAAGGAGGGGATTTATGTAACAGGAGATGAGGACTGGAGTTATTTAATACAGAAGATGGCATTCTGTTAATTAAATATACAGCAGTCTCAAAGGCAAAATCCCAAAATTTCAAAGGAACAGAGGCATGAGCTAGAAGAGCCAGACCAGTTTCAACAATGTGACGATGTTTTCGTTCAACACGACCATTCTGTTCATGTGTATAGGCACATGATTGTCTATGTTGAATTCCTAATTGAACAAACGAAGAATGCAACTTTTTGTACTCAGCACCTAAATCAGACTGAATGGCCTTTATTTTGCAATTAAAGGACCGTTCAACAAGAGTACGAAATTTATCAAAGATGACATAAAGATCAGACTTTAATTTCATAGGGAAGAACCATGTATAACGGGAATAGTCATCCACAAAGATCACATAATAACGGAAGCCAGAAGTAGATAAAGTGGGCGCAGGACCCCAAATGTCTGTGTAAATAAGATCTAGGACTTGAGAACTAGAGGAAGCAACACGAGGGAGGGGAAAACGGGCAGATTTGCCTAATTGACACGCATTGCATAAAGAATTATGACAACGAATATTATCACGATACTCACTAACCAAACAAGAACGAAGTATATGGCTAAGAACACAGTTATAAGGATGACCCAGACGATTGTGCCAAGTGGAAGCCGAGGCACGAGCGGAAAGAAACGCTGACGGAGACGAACTAGATAATGAAAGTGTGTATAGTCCCCCCGAACTATTGCCCCGAAGAAGTATTTCCTTGGTATTGATATCCTTCACAACAAAAAAGGAGGGGTGAAACTCAAAAAAGACGTTATTATCGGATGCAAACTTCTGAACAGATAATAAAGAATTAGACAAATGTGGAACGTGAAGTATATCAGACAATGTAAATGATCTAGAAGGGGTATTAAAAGAGGCATGACCAACATGACTAATAGATAAACCCATACCGTCACCGACACGTAAAGTGTCATTACTAGTGTACTTCTCCGATGTAGAAAGGGCAGCGATGTTTGGAGTTGCATGATTTGTGGCTCCAGTGTCCGGAACCCAAGTATGAGAATTTGATGAGGTTTTAGCAACTAAACCATTCTGAAACACCAAATTAGCCTGAGAACCCGGAGCCCCTGAATATCGCCGAAAACAGTTGACTCCCGTGTGACCGAAACTTTTACAAATTTGACACGGATCATTATAGTGCCAAAAACAATTGGCTCTCGTGTGACCAAAACGTTTACAAATTTGACATGGATCATCATAGTGCCAAAAACAATTGACTCCCGTGTGACCAAAACGTTTACAAATTTGACACGGATCATCATAGCGCCAAAAACAATTGACTCCTGTGTGGCCGAAACCTTTACAGATTTGACACGGATCATCGAACCCACGTTGCTGACTTCCACGGTAATTAAGGTTGCCACCGCAGCGCTGCATCTTCTTGATTTTATGAATCACAAAACCCTAGCTAACTGATACCAGATGAGAACTGATTGTATTATATTTTCTGAACTTGATTACAATGAGATCAGATGATGTGAATATATACAATAGAGAGTTACAGTGTGATAATGATAAGAAGTAGAGAGTCACAGTGTGACAAGGATAAGAAGTTCTAAATAGACTCAGATACATAGAGTCCTAATATAGACGAATTCCGCTCAAATACATTCACTTGTGCTTGTGTATTCCCTATTAATCACTTATAAAAATAATAAAATAATAAAATAATTTTTTTTTTTTAAAAAAAAAAAATTATAATTTCACCAAATTTAAAATACCAAGCTAGGGAAGTGGAAGGTTGCGTGTGGTGCAATCTAATTGGTTGGTAGGAAGCCATAAGTTGCATCTACCTATACCAAATCAAAACCCTCCAAATCTGAATAAAAGAAATTTTTTTAAAACCCTAGAACTATACTAGTATACTCTACAATCCAAAATACAACACTAGTCGGTCTTCTCTTTCTTCCGTCATCTTTCGGCATCACTTTTCGACTTTTCCCATCTCCCCTCTGCAACTCTTGCAGTAAGAGTAGGTTTTCAGTATCCAAACCAAAAGCAAAAGAAAAAAGAAAAAAATCTAAACCCACCACCCACCCACCCGCATTGCAATTTCCCAAAACCCATTTTTTTTTTTTTGTTTTTCATTTTTTATTAGGAAAGAAAGAAACAATCTTTGTTGGTTTTAAACTGGTGCCAGTAATTTTTTTATAATGGATTCTCAAGATTCCCACCACCCTCAGGCTCAATTCCACCACCCGCAACAACCGCAACCCGGGCCCACCATGATGGTGGCGCCGCCTCAGCAGGCCAACTCTTACAGTGCCATGATGCAACAGCAGCAACAAAACCCTCGTTTCCCTTTCAATCCCATGGTGGGTACGGGTTCGGGTCAGCCGCCGCCGCCGCCCACCGCCGTGGATTACTCCGACGGATCGTCCCCCAGGGCGGCAGCTTCTGGGTTCGGGGGCATTGAGCCCCCCGCCAAGAAGAAGAGAGGCCGCCCCAGAAAGTACTCTCCCGACGGTGGCATTGCTCTTGGCCTCTCTCCTACGCCCGTCTCTCCGATTTCCTCAATGGTGGCCGCCCACGCCGACTCCGCTGGTGGGACCGGGACCAGCAACGCTGCCATGACTCACTCCTCCTCCGAGAATCAACCCAAGAAGGCCCGAGGGAGGCCTCCCGGCTCTGGAAAGAGACAATTGGATGCTCTGGGTATATCTCTTCTCATTAATCTTCTTATTCTTCTGCTGGAAATCCATCTTCTTTACTAATTTTTTCAGAGTTTTGGTTCATAGGGTCGACTGGAATTGGTTTCACACCCCATATAATCACCGTGCAAGCTGGAGAGGTGACATTTATATTCTTATTGTGATTGCTAAATTTGCATAAATCGTCTATAGTTTTATCTCTGCTAAATTAGTTTGTTTTCAGCAATTGTAAGTTTCCAGATTTGTTAATAATTTCTTCTTTAGGAGGAAGAAAAATCCACCCTAATTGCTTTCTTGTTATCCAATTTGATCAGTGAAGGCCTTTTATTTATTACCCTGTATGAGGAAAGAAGAAATAGATCAAGTTTTTATTGGGAAAGCAAGCACATTAGCTGGAAAATTCATTACCTAGAGTTATTAAGATATTGACATGGTTAAGCAAAAGTGTCAGTATTATGTGATTTACATGGGATAAAAATAAATAATGCAATTATGCTCAAAGCTACATTTGAAGTAATTAATTTTTTCCTCCTTAAATGCTTGGAACAAAAGGTTCCAGAAGGGGAATTTGGCTCACAATGTTAAGATCTGGGTGGGTTCTTTCTACAACTTTTGGGATCATGTTTTTGTCTGGAATTCTCAGAAACTTTAATTAATTTTATATTCATCCTCCAAGAAAGCTATTTTTCAGCATGATTTTCTTGAAAGAATTGAGGCGTCTCTTTGTTATAAAGTTGGATTTGAATATTTTAGTGCTAAAACTTTTTGTTGATTTCCAACTAGGCTCTGTTTTGGTTTCCTTGACCTTGAAAAGCTGTTTTGAATTGTTCTCGCACAACCAGAACTTAATATTTGTTCTAGTTCTTCAATGGGTTGCTGTTACATAATCTATTGCCAAAATTTTGAGGAAGAAGATGCATTTGTGAACTGTGAAGTGTTCCCACTCCAGCTTGATATAGTTCTCTAATAGATTATTTTTGTGTCTATCGGGCGTCCTAGAAACAAGTAGAATACATAATGCCTTTTCACTTCTAGTTCCTTTATGCTACATCTCTCATTATACTCTATAGCATTGTATTCAAGCTTAGAATGGAATATTATCATCCAATCCATGAGTACCCATTAATACGTGCGTGACTCACATGGGTCACCTTTGTTTGGGTGGGCTTGAGGTTGGTTCTCAAAGTAACACCCTCACAATACTTGGCTTGACCACCATATATTATGTCAGTTCGCTAGGTACCCATCGGGCGGTGGATGGGTGCCTAGTTTCTTAAGTAAAAAAAAGACATTGCTTTTTTGTCTAATTTATTGGTTGGAAAGTTAACTAATAAATATTTAAAAACTTAAAACATTAAATAAATTTCCTAGCCCTAGTCTTTCCTCAAAAGAGCAAACTGAAAAGTGAAAGACCAAAAGCCAGATGTGGTGACTTCCCTCCTTTCAAGCACCGACTTCCTCGAAGTGATGGCGAGTGGAGGTGGCTTCCCTAGCAGCAATGGTGAGCGGTGACTTCCCCAGCAACAATGGCAAGTAGCGACTAGGCAGTAGGCGATGGGCGTCGTCACTTGTCTGACTTGATCCGTTGATCAGCTACAAAGGATAGCTAGCAAAAGTGGCGAAAAGCGATGGGTGATGATTGGGCGATGATGTCTTTGACTTAGTGACTCTTAGGTTTGAGGTTTTAGGTTTCTCCATGGCGATTTTGTGAGATTAATTTTTGATTTGCTGTTGTGTGATGTTTACCCAACCAATTTTACGTTTGTTTCGCTCAAAACCACGTTGTTTTGAATGAAACAAACCTAAAAAGAACATGGCTGAGTAGGCAAATCGGCTAACTAGTTGGCCTATCAATTAAAATGGTGCCTAGAGCTTGTTTTGCCTTAGCCTAAGTGGCCGCCTAGGCTGAGTTTTACAACATTGTATAAGGGTAGTTTAATTATATGTAGTAGTTATATTTAGGAGTTGGGCTTTGTAATTATTTTTATTTTTTACCTGATCATAGTTGTCAAGGCTGTTGCCTAGGCAAACTGGACGCCTAACAAGCTCGCCTCGCCTGAAATGGGTGAGGCAAGCTCGGGCTTCACCTAGGTGTTCGGGCAATGTCTTGGATGCCTAACCCGGACTAAAACTTGGGTTCACCCGGGTTTTAAAAAAAGTTGCGATTAAAAGAGAACCCTCCCAGGCCACAGTCTTGCCAAACACATTTTACTCCTTCGCCTTCGACTTCCAAGATCCATTGTCGAGTCGCTGTTGCGCCTCACTTTTTCACCCCCGAATCGCCGTCGCAGTTGACCTAGCCTTGCCCTTCCAAGTTCCACCACCCTTGCAGTCGCCCATCATAGTTGTAGCTTGCCACCTCACCCATCACCTTTGCAGAGCCCCTCGCCTTGTCGGACGCTTGGATTTCCTTTGCGTGCCAAAGCCCATCTTCGCAGCTCGCCATCACCTCTTGGTAGTCATCTACCCATTGCCATTGCTGAAGTTGAAGAGAGCTGGCAGTGCTTCATCGGTGGAAATATGAAATTTTGCAATTTGAAATTAGGGTTAGATTTTGTCTTTAGAGAGTTTGGGCTTGGGCTAGGGCTAAATTTTTAAGCTTTGGGTTTGACTTTTAAGTTTTGGGCTAGGGTTAGGCTTTAATGCTTTATTGTTTTATCAAATACAATGAATTTTTTTTATAAGGAACCTAGGCGCCGCCTAAGCGGTATGTGCCCATCCACTGATGGAATAGAATATTATCACCCAATCCATGATGCCCACTATCATGTGATACACATGGGTCAACTTTTTTCTTTTTTCTTTTTTTGATTGGGTGGGCTGGAGGTAGGTTCTGTGTTATGGACCGGGATAGCTAGGATCGCGTCACAGGCTTAGGAACTTAAGAATAAAAATGAAGCTTTTCTAGTGTGCTTCCTCTCCCCAAACTTCCATTTAATAAAAAGCCAAATTTATCAATTTCCAAGATGTCCTTCTTCAATTACATAGGTATGTATTTATATTAAACTACCCACTACCTAAGTGCCTGTAACTACCTAAGAAAAGTGGCTATCCCACTATAATAATAATAATAATAATAATAATAATAATAATAATAATAATAATAATAATTTTAACAACACTATGGTTGTAACATTCTGAAAGTAAGACTCTAACAAAACATTATATGACCCACCATATATAAGGTTAGTTGAATTATACAGAGTAGTTATATTTAAGAACTAGGTTATAATTTATTTTCTTATTTGTATTTATATTTTTATAAAAAATATTTGTATTTATTTTAGAGTCAAATTAATTGGAGTGTCATTTCACTTAATACAATTTTGGGTAGCGAAGATGGAGAGGTAGAAGATGAATGAACTTAATAGGTATAGATTTGGTGCCATTTATTGGTACTTTGCATTTTTAAATAATTTTGTTTTAGTTTACATTAATTGTATAGTTTCACAATTGCTGTGATGGCACAATAGCAGCAAAAGGGACAAGAATGTTTCCAAATTGTGTAAGATTAGAGTAAACTAAAGAGAGGTAGTGTATTTCTAAGGGGTATCTTCTACAAAGGTGCTCTCTGTTGTATTTACGTGTTGTTTGGGGAATGTTAAACATTGTAAGTGGTAAAATAGAGAGGTTTTGAGTCGTAGAAAGGTGAGTCAATATTGTGGTAGTAGAATTGCTCTTTTGGCCATAGAGGGAAAGTTGAACGGTATATATTATCTTGTTCATTTTTTTCTCATTTTGATCAATTTCATCACTTGTCTAATTTCTTGGTGTGGGTTGGACGTTGTGGGTCAACAACCAATTAGCAATTATGTTATTTCCAGAGTCTATACAGTGGTAGTGGCTGTCTGTGCTAATTTCTTTAATGGTAAATTGTCACATTTTATGTGATTCCTTTAGTTTCTTGGTTCATGTTAGTGCATCCACCTGCTAAGAAGTGTATCTTGCATGACAAAAGTTCTCATTTTCTTATTATTGAATCACTTTTCTCTTGCTATCAGAATACCAGATTTAGTGGGACCCTTTTTGTTCCAAAATCATAAAGCGTTAGAATAACTATCTCCTAGTTTTGAGTTTTTCCGTTAATGGTTAGACACTAATTATTTCTCTATTGCAGGATATAGCTAAAAAGATAATGACTTTCTCGCAGCAAGGACCAAGAACAGTTTGCATTCTCTCTGCGAGTGGTGCTATATGCAATGCTACCCTTCGCCAACCATCATCATCTCTTGGAGGCACTGTGACCTTAGAGGTCTGTTTTCTTTTCCATCTGCTGACCAATGTTGCAAAGATTTAGGCGCCGATTAATCGAAATCGGCGCCTAGGCGCTAGGCAGTGGCCGGCCGCCTAGAATTTCGGCGGAATCGCTGTTCTAGGTGACTTAGGCTGCCTAGGCGCCGACTAGGTCGCGGCAGACTATGCGGCCTAGGCGGTCGTCTATGCGGGCGTTTAGGCTACCGGTTAGCTATTTTTAGTGTTTTTTTAAATAGGTTATTTCGCTCAAACCCGTTTTTAATATTTTAGTACTAACTAAAAAAGAAAACGGGCGCCCCCCAGGCGCCTGAGGAACGCCTAGCGATTTTTGCAACCTTGCTGCTGACATTTTGTGTTATATCTCACACATTGTGATTTCTTGGCCATGCTTAATTTATATAGACCTGTTATTGCCTCTGTGCTAAAGAATGCTGGAACAATTTGCTATTCTTGATGCTTCTATAAAGAATGCTGTGAATTTGCTTCTATAAAGAGTGCTGTGAATTTACTTGTATAATTTTGGTCACAAAACATAATGATTATTAATTCATTTTGGTGGTAGTTGTTATTGTTTGATAGCGATGGGCATATGAATTTTTCTCCCTTATTTATGAGGTTAGGGTTCATCTTTTACTTCAATGATTTTTCAAGAAGGTTAAGAAAGGGGTTCCATGTAACTATTGATTTAATCCAGTTATAATTTTCCAAAATAACTGTCAGAATATCTCACTGCACTGTTTAGGGAATAGATTGCGTTCGATGAAGCATTCTGTTTGGCTGTTTGCCATGAATAGAACCTTATTAAAGTACCCAAAGAAAAGTGTTACCCTGGTTTCTGCCTCTTAGCTTATAGTTGTTCTGTTTGATCTGAAAATTGTGGTCATTCCTTAAATGCAGGGACGATTTGAAATAGTCTCTTTATCAGGTTCGTTCTCACCATCAGAAAGTAATGGCAACGGCAGCAGAACATGTAGCTTGAGTGTTTCGCTGGCTGGGGCAGATGGTAAAGTTGTGGGTGGTGGAGTTGCGGGAATGCTTAAAGCAGCTGGACCAGTGCAGGTAATGATTGTTTTGTCTGTATATAAAGTATATCTTTAAGTATATCTTTTTGGGGTGCCGAGAGTAAACCCTGCCTTGTGACCCTAGCCAGCAAAGGACCACAAGGAGGTAAACCAGCCTAGGTTGCCCATAGCTGACTGGCTCAAACCTAGAAGGCTGAGGTTCGAACTGGTGACCTTGTGGTTACAAGTTTGTATCTTTAGCCGTCTTGGCTGGGGTTACCCCGTACATAAAGTATTTTTGGTCTGATGGGTTAAGAATGTTATTCCGTTTTAGGTAATTGTAGGTAGCTTCATTGCGGATGCTAAAAAGCCAAAGTATAAGCCATCTTCTTCAACCCCGTCGTCAAATATGTTGAATTTTGGTGCCCCAATCACGGGGGCTAGTCCCCCTTCTGAGGATGGCTCGAGCGAGTCTTCTGATGAAAACGGTGGCAGTCCACTCAATCATGGACCACCGCCATATGGTAATGCCGGCCAACCAATCCAAACTATGCCAATGTACGGAAACATGGGCTGGCCTAACTCTACTGTCTAGACAACGACCGTTGCTTAATTGACATGAAACGCATCTTTGGACATTTGACTTGTTGACTACCTTCAAGAGAGTTACCGCAAAGGCTAACAGGAAGTAGCGGCCGCTCTTTCTACTTCTAGACGAAGAAGTCACCTCTATATTTTTATTCAGTGCATGCTCGGGGTCTTGGCTGGTTAACAAATATGGCTCTCACAGGAAATGGTGTCTTTGCAACTTCGGAATCTTTGTTCTTAGTTTATTCGTATAATATATATATACATGAGTATTTATAATGATGATTGTGAGAGACCCTTCTTATTTTAGAAGTGTTAGTTGTAAGTCTGATCAACTGGAGTAGGATTTCCATACAATTATCAGCTCACTTTTCTGTCAATCTTTACCCATTTGCTCTCTCAGCTCAAAGGAAAATCTTGGTATGGCAATTCATGTTTAGAGATTAGATTATGCAAAGTAGTTTATGGTTTCGTTTGGCAATCAGCGGTTAGCAATTAACAGATTATATTAGTAGTTAGCAGATAAGCATATTGTGTTAGCAGGTTTAACCATATAATTGTATCAGTGGAGCTGCGTTGGCTCCCTTTAATTATATCACTTCTTCCACATGGGAGAAGTGGCAGGGGAGCCTTGAAGCTCCTATAAAAGGAGGCTTAAGAATCCAAAATTTAATTGTTTCAATTGTTTACAAAATACTCCCTATGTAATATTGATAGTGATGGGAGAGTCTCAAACTGAGTTTATTATTTCATATGAGATTGTTTTAAAAAAATAATTATTTTTATTTTTGGGATAAAAAGGGAAAGCAACAAAAAAGTAGACACATGTAATGTAGTTTGTAACCTTAATTCGCAAAAGAATACGAGGAAGTAAACTAGTTTAGGATAGCTGATCGACTCAAATCAAGAGAGTTGGGATTCAGACTCGTGACTTAAACAAAAATTGGGCTAAGATCACTTAATTGAGCTATAATGCACATGGCCAAACCACACTAAAAGATTGAATTCAATCAATTAGCTAGTCTAACCCATGACCTTATAAACCCATATGTTCTCTTTTATTTTATAGATGTGGGACTCTTTGGGATTATTCCGTTTGATGTCATTACTTGATTCAAGAATTAAGTGTGAATTGATTAATAGTAACACACATTGTTAATATTTGATGACAAATTTTGTCAATGTAGATTTAAAAAATAAGTATTGTGCAATGATAGTGAAAGCGATTAACATTGCAATTGTATTACACATTATTGAAAACTTACATTTTTAGTTGTACTTACAGATGGTACATAATCCACACATTAAAATTTTTAATCCCTTAGGATTACTTACTCTTGAGGCTGCTACATAGATTTAACAATGATTAAAGACTGACCTTCTAAAAAACAAACCCATGTGTGATAGTGTTTGCCCTTGACTTTTATTTATTGTCATGACATATGATAGTATCAAAGGAAATTGCTTTCTTTGGAACTTGAAAAGCAATCTTGAATCAGAAGATGTTAACGACATTCGAGGAATTTAAACATTTGTTCCTGCATTCGTTCCACGCATAATTTGAGCTTCCAAAACATGGTCAGTCAACCTTGTAACAATTAGCCTTGTACCATTACATAGTCCTAATGAGTGATCAATATTTCTCCATAGCATGACAGGTGACCCAACTTTTATAGTACGGTTCTGAAGATAGTCAAGATGAGTGTCACCACTACGAAACATAGGGAATGTGCTATCAACAATTGTAGCAGTAGGATCATTAGTAGACTGCAATAATAAGTGATCCAGAATACTAATATCATCTTCACCGTTAGTTGAATTAACAATTACCCCATCACCAATATTAGCAATCCACCATGTAAACTATTCAATCTCTTGAAGTTCAGCATGTGATTGTACGCATCTTAGACGTAGATTTTTTGTGAGCCTAAAAACTTTACAGCTTCCCCACAAATAGAAAGAATTAATACTTGCCCTAAGAATGTCCTACCCGGTGCCCTTTGGAATTATTGAAAGAATCTGTCTGAAATCCCTGCCAAACACTATTGTCTTTTCTCCAAAAGTCATATCATAACTATTAGAATTTTTGAATCGTAACAAATATCTCATTGTCTTGTCTAAAGCCTAAAAACAATGTGTGTGCATCATTGGAACTTCGTCCCATATAATCAATTTGCATTGCACAACCAACTTTGCCAAAGGACGACCTTGCGTAATGTTGCAAGTGAAATCTTTGTTAATAGAGATAGGTATCGCAAACCTTGAATGCGTAGTCCTTCCTCCGGGCAATAAAAGTGACGCTATGCTGCTAGACGCAACATTTAGAACTATTTCTCCTTTTGACCTTAAAGACGAAGACAATGCCCTTTATAAGAACGTCTTACCTGTTCCACCATAACCCCATACGAAGAACAATCCTCCCGTGTTGCTCTTAACATCTACAATTACCTCATCATATATTGTCCCATGTTCTTCAGTGAGTTGGCGGACCAAAACTTCATACTCTTCCTTTTGGGCAGCACTGTCATAAGATAATTCCTTGTGTACCAATCCATTTGCTGCTAGATTGTAATTATCTTCATTTGAACACGACATTTTTGGAAAGTCACTCAAACTCTTGCCCAATGTTGATAGCATCCTTTCTATTTCCATTAATATAAAATTCTTTTGTTGATGTTCAGTCAACACCAAATATGCAATATTGATAACATATAATTGCACTTATCAATCCATAATAACATTCCGGCAATGTACCATATATTAAAAAAAAACGATAAATGTACTATAAAATACTTGAAATTCGCAAATTTTGTCGAAGCTTGAATTGTGCATCCTCTAACAAATGGTGTCACACACCTTCCCAAATTCCTAGTTTTGCAATTGAGTTTGATATTAACAACGTTACAAACAATCCTCTTAAATTACTTCCAGTAGCCCATTCACTTGCTTCTTGTATTGCGTCAATATATTCTTTGTTATTTTTCTACTAACTCTCTAGCATAACACGCATCTCTAAAGAAATCGTACTACACACCATCAACTTTCCATATATCAGAAAAATAACTGGTCGATCCACTGACTTTATACATCCAATTAAGATAAAAATTTATTCGGAGGACTTATCACATAGATATTGTGGTAATTAATATTGTTTAATTATTATTAGTAAAAAAAACTAATAATAATAATAATAATAATAATAATAATAATAATAATAATAATAATACAAATAATAATATAATAATAATAATTATTATAATAATAATAATAATAATAATAAAGAGTTAATTCCACCAATGGTCCCTCGACTATTATGATTTTCCACAATTAATCCTTGACTTTTAATTTGGACATCTTAGGTCCCTTGACTTTCAATTTCTTTCTAATAATGGTCCTTTCATCAATATACTGTTAATTAGAAGGGGTAAATTTGTCACTCCACTTCCATATGTATTATTGACCGTATATTGCATATGTATTATTGACCGTATATTGGTCATCCCTATACGCGATATATACTCTCAATCCCTTGTTTATCTCTTAGTTCTCAGCATTGGCGTTTATCTCGTGGAAGCCCTAGTGTCCTCTGAGATGTTTAGAAGGTACAACAGCTCTAGCTCATCTTCTTCAAGAAGGCAAGGATACATATACGGTGAGTTGGTTTCCATTCCAAATTGTCAATGTGGGCAATGGTTGAAGCTTCAAACATCTTGAACGAATGATAATCCTGGTAGAAGGTATTGGGCGTGCTCAATCGAAAATGTGAGTGTTTTAAGAATTTTACAGATTTAATTTTTGTTCCAGTTGAATGTAAATTTTTTGGTTTTTTGGGGTAAAATTTTTGGTTTTTTTTGGGGTTTATTTTTGTTGTGTTTGTTGTTTAATTATGAGCAATTTTTGTTTAAACTTGCTACTAAAATCATCATAATTTGTTAATCAAGAAACTTTACAACAGTACCAAGTTGAGTCCTTGTGTTATACAGAAAATTTGAATTTTCTAAATCAAAATGAACCCTCAGTTTCCATGATGAGATAATGAGGAGAATTAGTATGGGGTAGACATTTATCCAACATAAAACTTGCCTCACTTCCAAGTAATGCAGATCTGAGTTACATCATATGCAAGGAACCAATGAACTTCAAATGTTAAATCTAAGATATGAAATACAACCTAGAAATTAAATAAAGCACTTCAGTATTTCACCCAATCAGATGCTCTTAATATTTTCTTCATTTGGCAGTCACAAAATATTGATTCAAATTTAGTTTTCAATTTTAACTTCTTTTTTTTCCTCAATTTGTGTAAGACTGACATATCAAACACTTTATGCCATAGTGAGAAGCTAGCAATTGCATTTTTAAAATTTGTTTAATTCCTATCAACTAACTTGCCGGAATCTTTGTAGGGAAGGCAAATGTGTGGTTTTGTGAGGTGGTATGATCCGCCGATGTGCGCTGGTCAAGAAGAATTATTCCTGGGCTATTGAGAAGGATCAATCTAAATGAAGAAAAAATTGCAAGACTGGAAACAAGGCTACAAGCTTGTGCAATGTACTTAGAGAAAACAAGAACCTTATGTTGAATGTTTGAATTTTAGGGGTTAAGCTTAGAAAGTGGAACTTGCCTGTAAGCTTCTATGCCAAGTGTGTGAATAAGAAATCAACTTTTTGGTAGTAGTTGTGGTTATGTTTAATTAAATCAGATTCTATAACTCCATTTACATAACATTACCACTAAACATCATCCAATTCTGTAAAACTCCATTTCTAGAAACATCTATGTGGTTATGTTCTAAAACTCCATTTACATAATAAGAAAAGCCAAGTTTGTTAAAAAAAAAAAAAAAAAAAAAAAAACCATCTGGAAACAACCAATTCTGTAAAACAACCATCTAGAAACAATCATCTATATCAATAGCCAATGCTATAAAATAACCATCTGGAAACAATCATCATATCAAAAGACAATGATGTAAAATAACCATCCATTACTAAAAGTGACTAGTTCCCATTACACATCAAAAGCCAATTTTGTCATCAAAACACATAACATAAAGTTCAAAATAGACTAGTTCACTAGGTTACATCATATCATATCCAAAATAGTTTATAAAAGTTCAAAATAGACTAGTTCACTAGGTTACATCATATGATATGCAAAATAGTTTATAAAAGTGACTAGGTTACATCATATGATATCCAAAAAGCAGTGAGCACACATCAACTAATCCCATTAATCCAATGTGGATTATAATCTTGTAGCATACTTCTTCACTGGTTGTTTCTTCCCATCTAACTTCATTGGGGCTGTTCTTTTTCTTGGGATATTGGGTTGCATGACTTGTTTCCCTTTACTCCCTTCTGCTTGTTCAACTACACATAGTACAAGTTTCAATCAGTAGGTAAAATACTCTATTAAAATTGAAGGAATGGACTGGACTAAAACTTACAAGGAACTGTTATGACTGGAATTTCCATACTGTTACTTAGTGAAGCCCCTCCATCAATGTCTTGTGTCTGAATTTCGATTTGGTGCCAATGTGCATCCAAAACATCATCTGGAATCTCCCATTGATTATCTTCAACTTCAGGTTGAGTAATAACATCAAGTTCATGGACAGTAGCAGTAGAAACCTGGACAGTAGCAGCAGAAACCTGGACAGTAGCAGCAGCCTGGAGTTGAGGTTGATCAGCCTGGACAGTAGCAGCAGCTACTCCTCTTGATGTTCTTCTTTTGAACTGCAAAAAGTTTATGTTGTTTACTAATGCAAATAGATTATGACTGTAATGTAATAAAAAAATACAAATTATCTAACCTGATTGGCAGGCTTCACAGTAGGGTATTTTGGACATTTTCTGCTGTTATGGCCTAATTCTTTACATTTTTTGCAATGTAAAGTAACATGTCTTCTTGACAAATGCACACCATCATTACTGATCTCACCTTTAGACTTCATTCTCAATTTTCTAGGTCTTCCAGCTTTTGCTTTATACAGTGGTGGCAATGGAGGTTGTCTACTAGTGATAGGCCAATCTTCATAACCTGACATTGGATTTATACATCCCTCATAAGTTTTCTTGTATGTGGAAATCAAGTAGCAGGAATCCACATAATGCCAAATAGGTCCTTTTCCATGTTTCATCCAGATTGCACAAACTGCATGTTGGCAAGGGATTCCAGTTAGGTCCCATTTCCTACAAGAACAAGCTCTTCTACCTAAATCAACAGTAAACTGCCCAGATTGTGTCCCTAGGATCTCAAAGAGCATTGGAGAACACTGATAGCCATTTAGTCCTCCTGCAAGAAGCTCAATGTCATCTATTTTTTTCACAATATTTGGACAAACTATTCCACTCCATTCAGCAGCTTTACATCTAAACTCAAATAGCCTTGACATTAATTTTTTCCTAATTATCTCCAAACAATTAATCACAGGGTTTTCCCTAGCTGTCAAGATCATTGCATTAAATGATTCTGAAATGTTATTAACCAGAATGTCACAACTGGAAGTTCCAGTGAAGTGGGATCTACTCCATTCAGATGGGTGTTTATCAGCAAGCCAAGCAAAGGCATCTTCATCTAGATTTCTTAACTCTTGTAGTGCCACAGTAAAGTAATTGACTGTAGTGGCCCTTGCTGCTTTCCACAAGGCATCTCTAATTGTTTTTGCTGTGAAACCAGCCACCCTCATGTTACAGTGCAGGTGTCTAACACAGAATCTATGCCTAACCCCGGGTAACACAACTTCAAAGGCTTCTATGAGACCCTTTTGCTTGTCTGACATCATTGTGAACTCATTCTGTACCATGTCATGAATTTGCAAGTCCGTCTTTAGCAAACCTAGAAACCAAGTCCAAGAGTTCTTGTTCTCACCTTCTACAATTGCATAAGCAATTGGGAATATACTTTCATTCCCATCTATTCCAACTGCTGTCAATAATTGGCCTCCAGTTTTACACTTTAGGTGACACCCATCTAGGCCAATTATTCTCCTACAATGCTTAAACCCTTCCTTCATTGCTTCCCAGCAGATATACATCCTCAAAAATCTGTCTTTTCCATCCTCTTGCAACTCACTCAGCTTCACTTTATAAGTACACTTGGGATTAGTTCTTTCTATCTCCATACAGTAGCTCCAGATCTTATTAAAGTAGTCTTCTGCCTCATGTCTTATTTCACCTTTAGCTTTGACTAAAGCCCTCCATGCTTGCTTCTTACTTAGTGTGTAATGGTCATCAATGCAAACTTTTTTTAAAAATGCATTTGTTTTCCAATCCAAATGTCCTTTAATCTCTTGTTTCCATCTTTTTGCAACAATGGTGGAATTCACCATTGAATTCTTTTTAGTCCTTACACAACCATCATGTTTCTCATTTAACACAGTTATCTTCCAAAACTTATCATCTTTATCATACCTCAGGGTAACTTTCCATGGACAGCTCTCATGCTTACACTTCACCACACATCTCACTTTATCATTTTTTTCATATTTCATTTCCTTCCCCTCTTTGATTGCATAATTTGTTATAGCTTCTCGAAACTCCTTCTTATCTTTAAAGGTTAATCCTAATGCAAATTTAGGACAACTACCTTCAATGTCCTGTAAATACTTTGTCCATTTAAACCCTGCTGCCTCATCCTCACTGCCTATCAAGCTTCCTTCATCAGAATAGTTGACTTCATTACCAAATGTAGATTCAGATTGTTTGGGTTGGCTTTCTACATTTACTAACCCTCCATACTCTGCATTCACATCTACATTTTTTACAAATTCTTCATCATCATTCACACCTACAGTAACTAAGGCATCTGAATTGTAATCCTCATCACTACCATCATATTCTTCCTCACTACCATCATATTCTGCCTCACTAGCATCAGACTCTTCTTCATTGTCATCTCCATTAGCAGCACACTCACCTGCATCATCACCATTCCCTTTTTTTACAACCCATATTTCTATTTCCTTAGGATAACAAGATTGGTTAATTAAGTTCCAAACATCAAAATCTTTCACCAATTCTTGCAACCCTACTTCAGTGCCTATGAAATAGCTCAAACTATCATCCAGGGGATACCCAATTTCCCCTACCTTCTCCTGTAAACAAATCAACCCCCACTCATCTTCTACCATGTCATTAAATGAAGTAACAGTGCCACCTATATAGTTAGGAGGTAAAGTTTGACTTATCATACCTCCATGTCTTAACTTAAGAGTAAAAATTCCTGAAATAAAGAATTGAGAAAATCCAATACAGTTTAGAGTACACAAAGTAGCAATGCATATACTTTTGAGTTACCAGACAACAGATGGTCCACTTCAGACTACTTTACAGTAAATACATTAAAATAAAGCCCAAGAATGGTCCCCAGCAGATGCATAACCAGACAAATGCAAAAATGGTCCCCACATGTATGTAAACGAAGCAAATATAAAAACTTTACATTGGGTTATTCCTTAGGCACTGCCTCTAACCACAGTAAAAATAGTAAAAATATACAATTCAATATAGCATTGTTCAAGTATCATGAGTATATGTACAAACTACTTCACTGTAAAGCATGGTACTACTTCAAACAATTCAATATACAATTCGACTGTAGAGTACAAACTACTTCACCGTAAATACACAATACACACGCCATTTTAGTGCACAACAGAACACAAAACAAAATAAAACAAAAGCCTCAATCTCATATGTTACGAGTACAATGTTACAGAGTACAATGGAATTACCTGGTGGACGAGTATTGCCACCTAAACCTCTCGAATCCATGAATGCGCTTCGTTCTTCCACCACAATCTCACTTCTCACTTCTTTTAATTCAAAGATTAGGGTTCGGTTTGAAGGAGGGGAATTGGGATTTTTGTTCTTCGACGACTGGGAGCATATTTAGGAGAAAAACTCTTCGACTGAATTTTAGGGATTATGCTTCGACTTAATTCTTATACGGTCAATTATACAATATACGGTCAATAATACATATGCAAGTTGAATGACGAATTTACCCCTTCTAATTAACAGTATATTGATGAAAGAACCACTATTGGAAAGAAATTGAAAGTCAAGGGACCTAAGATGTCCAAATTAAAAGTCAAGGATTAATTTTGAAAAATCATAATAGTCGGGGGACCATTGGTGGAATTAACTCTAATAATAAATACAAAACATAGTCAACACTCAACAGAGATAGAAATCAAGAAGCTTCTTCGTTTCACCATTTCTGTCTCTCTACACTCAGCCACAAAGAACAATCTCCTACTTCTTTCTACATTGCTACCTAGTCCGAGAGCTTAATCTGTCGATTTTGTGTAAATCGATTGATCCTTTCAAAAATCCTTGATTTTTGAATAGATCTGGTCAATCGACTAACATACGACGCCGTTTATCCGATTTCACTTTGGTCGGAAGCATAGATAGAACTCATAGAAGTACAAAACTGAGCTTCCGTTCGAAACGGTTCTCCTCTTCGTCGGTCGCCGTCGCCGTCGCTCTCCGTTTCCCCGATTTCAACTGCAGGTATCTCTCAAACATAATCTATTGTGTGTATGTATACATTCTTCCGGCTTTCCTTTTCTCCAAGGAACTAGCTTGATACTGTGATCTATACAATTCTTAGAAGTTTTAGGGATTAATGTTCAATATGTGTTCGTAATGCAATTGAAATTGAAAACGAAACGATTCTAAAATTTGATTTGTTTGTGTTTACTTCTCTGCGATTATGTTATAGCTTTCTACCCGCTTTAGTACTACATACTGCGTATAATCCAGCTGAAACACGTCAATAAGATAGCCTTTTATTTCCCCTTATTTGAAGCTAACCAAGAAAGGAACTGAGCTGTGTGCAGGAACTATGGGAATAAAAGAAGTTAGTACAATGAAATGAAAGACAGGTGTTCATGGAAAAGCTGAAGAACACTAAATAAAAATGAAAGGAATAAGGAAAAATAAAAGCAGCAGAAAAATTGTTTCAAAATTGAGTTGCTTTAAATATATTATTTAGAAAACTATATAACTGGGTGGATTTTAGGGGTTTTACAATGGTTATAAGATGGGAACTACAGAAGGTGAATATAAAAGCACCACTGATATATGGTAAATATGTGACATTGTGACATTTATTTATTGTACCTTCAAAATCATGTCGTCCATGTCAGGGGAGCCTTCCTAATGAATTTTGGTTGATCCAAGTTTAAATTGTTGTCTGATTTGCATTTTTTCCTGTACCAGCCACCTTCACAAGCCAGTGATTTTCGTGTCCATGTGTTCCTTTTTGTTTCCCATCCCATGGCACACTTACACACTATCATCTCGCAAATGCAACAGAATCTTGCTTTTGAGGTGTTGATGCATCTTAAAAAGCTCGTCTTGATTTTAGAAATGTTTGAGTGTACTAATCCTTTTACTGTAATCGTGTTTCATGCTTCTACAGACAAAAGCTCATAATAAGCTCACTGGGTTAGGATAGGCACTCTATAAAATTTTCATCTTGGACTCTGTCATGAATTTTTCTTAGTTGTCACTTTTAGGGTAATGGTTACTAATCGTGTAATAGTGAAATAAAAGTTTGCAGAAGCCAGTTGGTATCAGACATTCAGACCAAAATGATGGAAAAAGTACCTGTTTATAATAGTGACTGGGTAAAATTTTTCCTTTGAAGACACCATATTTCTGTAAAATGAATCCAGTTAACTTTTGGTAGTCTTTTTTTAACAATTGAAGCTGGTCTTTGGCTTTTAATATTGCCAAGGTATATACATATGTTACTTGTGCTGTTGACTTGACTTGAATATACTGCCGAACAGATTGTATTGCACATGATAAGGATGTGGTATATATAAGAAGCGGGATTGGTATGTTTGTGAACGAGGAAGTTGATAGGCAAAGGGCATAAATGGAATTTTACAAGGCGGTCCAATCAGGCCCCACAACGCCACCACCAAAGTAAAGGAACTTTTTACTGCCTCCATTCACAATCTGATCCAATCTACTCTTCCAGTCTTCTGTCTTCGCTTGCTTAATTCGAGCTCTTCAATGAAGTGTCCCAGCCAATGTTTCTGATTCGTCGCCACGTCCCCATATCCATACTTCAATAAACAATTTTCCCTTCTTTCTTCTCCTTTTCATCTTTAACCTGTTTGGGAATTTTTTCGGGCATGGAGGTATTGGAAAAGCTGGGTATGATAGATTGGGAGCAGGAATCATACCCAAGATACCAGGATTTCGCGGTTCTTCCCTTGTTCGCGCTGTTCTTCCCCACTGTCAGATTCTTGCTCGATAGATTCGTGTTTGAGGTGCTCATCTTTTGCTCTTTTCTTGTACATTATATTCTTCTTTTTAGAGTACTTGGATTAGTTGCAGAAGTTTGTGGAGAAAAAAACATGGAAATTTTGCAGCAAGACTTGATTTTTCTTGATGATGATGCTCTTTTGTAGATGTTTGGTCATGTTTCAAGTTGCATAAGCAGGTTTTGTTGTGTTTGATATGTAATAGGAATATGGGATGAGATACATGTTGCATAAACATTGCTTTTTTTTTTTTTTGATTGATTGATTTGCTTTTCAGTTTTGTATTGCCCTTGTTGGAAGGTCTTTGTAATTTTGGAATTGGATATGCATGTTGTAGAATGTAGCTAGGTGGTTGATGTTTCCAAAGGGACAGCGGGTGCTGGAAAATGAGACAGATGAAAGGAGGAAAAAAGTGAGGAAATTCAAGGAATCAGCATGGAAGTGTGTGTATTTTCTTTCAGCTGAGATCTTTTCACTTGTGGTGACTTACAATGAGCCATGGTTCAAGAAAACAAAGTACTTCTGGGTAGGTCCTGGGGATCAGGTCTGGCCCGACCAAAAATACAAGTAAGAGCTTTTGGTTCCTTTGAAGGTTATGTTCTTTATGGCATGAGTCTACACAACACATTTTTGCTTCAGTTCCTTCACTGCTAATTAAACTTCCCCCTTTTTAGATTTTTGCTTTTGGGTTTTCTTCTTTACTTTGGTTGGTAGTTGGTTTACTTTTTTTTTTTTGGGGTGAGGGAGGGTTGTTGGTAGTGGTTGACCATGTGATATCTCTTTTATGTTTCACTTGCCCACAAATGAAGAAATTTCCTCGCCCCTAGGGCCCCACGCCCCACAAATGGAGGGTGAATCACGGTGACTCAGCGGTCCATTAGTTGGGAGAACCAGTGCCAGGGGCCCACTATATTTTGGGTGTAACTCCCACATTGCGGCAGCCAGGGTTTGATCTTGTGTTCTTGCCCACAATCTACTACCCAAGAACCAACTGAGCTGCCCGTGCATGCCTCTTCTATGTTTACCTAGTTTACCTATGTATGGTTGAAAAATTATTACCTTTTCCAAGTTTTGAAGGGTCAGTGGTTTTGTTTTGCAATTTAGGTCAAAATTGAAGGCACTTTATATGTATGCTGGTGGATTCTACACATATTCCATATTTGCTCTTATCTTTTGGGAAACAAGGCGGGCTGACTTCGGTGTCTCGATGAGCCATCATGTTGCAACTGCTATTCTCATTGTTCTGTCCTATATATTCAGGTGTGTTTTTGTGGAGGGGTGAGCCTTTTGCTTTTTCGGCAATTTTCGAATCATTGGTAAAAATTACACTTCATATGCAAATTTTTATGAGCTAGTAGCGTAAAGGAAAGTGATATGGCCCGAGCAAAATGAAGCATATGTTTACAATTTCAAGTACTTCAAAAACTCGAGGACATTAGTTGTTCACAAGTTAAGGAATATGGAATAACCTAAGGTAAACAATGCATATTCGACATTCAATGTTTTTACTTCCTATAATTTCTTTGTGCAGGTTTGCACGTGTTGGGTCAATTGTTTTAGCTCTCCATGATGCAAGTGACATATTTTTGGAAATAGGGAAGATGTCCAAATATAGTGGCGCTGAAAGTCTTGCTAGCTTTGCGTTTGTTCTGTTTGTTTTATCTTGGATTGTGCTTCGTCTTACGTACTTTCCTTTCTGGATTCTATGGAGTACAAGGTAAGTCATGGCTTTCCCGTTTTACATTTTTCGTAGTTTTCCCAAGTTCAAAGGTGGTTTCACAAAATCCCAAAAAGTGAATTGGACTTCTACCTCGGCCTTTATTTGTCAATTAGTGTGTCTTGAATATTTTCCATCACTCGTTGAATTCTCACTTTCACTCTATTCATTCTTCCCAAAAGCTGAACCCCAACCCTAAGGGCCCCCCACACCCCGACCCGACAGAGCATTTCACGCAACGCGCTAAAGTTGCTTTGAAATGAAGCATCCATTTATGAGCTTGGAATTACAATAATGTTACTTTTATTTTCTGAAAATGCAGCTATGAAGTTCTCTTGACGTTGGATAAGGAGAAACACCGAATCGACGGACCGCTTTGTTACTACATCTTCAACACACTTCTATTTGGCTTGCTTGTTCTTCATGTGTATTGGTGGGTGTTGATGTACAGGATGCTTGTTAAACAAATCCAAGCACGAGGCAAAGTTAGTGAAGATGTTCGATCTGGTATGTCCTGTTACGAGTTTCTTATATTTATTTTATGTTATTAACTAATGGCTAATGCATGTCCAAATATCTGTAAAATAAATGAATAGGTCATAAAGGCAGTGATTCTCACGCCACCTTATTTTGGTCATTGTTGCATTACTAGTTTTTTAACCTAGAAACCTCTATGCATAGTTAACTTTGGAGTTAATTCCATATTTAGTCCTCTGATTATCACTCGTTTCCAATTTTAGTCATTGACTTTTAAAGCTACCAAATTTAGTCCTTTTGGGTTCATGGTCTATTATACCAACTTCGTTTTCTACTACACGTGATCTTGATGTGCACCATGTATCATTTCGATATCGATCTTCAAGTGTTTGCAATCTTTCGTAACCTTTTACCTTGTGCAGATTCCGAGGCCGAGGATGAGAATGAGCATGAAGATTGACCAAGCCCGAACATTTTTACTTTTCGTCTTCCACATAAAGGTAACAGAATTTAACTTTTACCGTGTGGTATAACTGCATAAGAAATGGAATCACAAACACTTCTCTTAGGGCATATACATATGCCTTCATGAAAATAATCAAAAGAAACCACAATCATGCATGGGACCACTCAAAAGTTCAAGGGAGTTTCCTCGTATCTAATCCATTTAAGTTCCACTTTCTCGTGTTCTCAAGTATCCTGCAGTCTGTAGCTGATGTATATAGATTTCTTTGTTCTGGGATTTATACGGCAGGTTGAATCAACCGCTTCTTGTTCTTCGTTTGCAGTGAGAAGACGAGACATGATGGTTACTTGGAGCAAGATGTTCTGATATGACAGCTTTGGCTTTTGTGTATTGTGAAATGTTGTTAGATCAGTAGGGGATTGAAAACATTGCAACTCAAAAAGGAAAAATTGATCTGTTATTAGAAACCGATTTTATCAACCATTATTGTAGTTCTTCTGCTGGCTCTGGGACTTCACCATTCATTCTTTTTTGCTTTCCGCTTGAGACATTGTACTTGTTGCCAGGACTCTCATGGCTTGCCCAGAAAGCAATGGTGTAAGCCGATTCACATTTTTAATATTGTGTAAAATAGTAGGCTTCATTGTGAAATTTGTGATAACTAAGCCAATTACTTATAGGCATTAAGCCAATAAGCAGTCAAGTTGATTTATCTTCTTGTGATATACAATTAATTATCTGGTTGACATGAGAGATTTTGTTGCATTTGTGCAGGGAATAGGGCCTCTTAGAAGATGGAAGACATCTTGACAGATATTCCTCCACCCTCAAGGTTGTTCTTGGAAGATGTCTTTGCCCCGCGATTGAAGCATCCTCTTCCGTCTCCATTCCTGTTGTTTTCTACACCTAACGCTGAGAAATATTCTCACCCCTCTCTCCTTATAATTGCAATGTCTTTTTACTTTTTTCACCATTTGTCTTCCAAAATCTTTGTTGGAACACTTATCCTACCTGAGATTGATGTTTGTAGTCTCAGTCCAATATCCGATCACTGCAGAGAGATCTGATGCAGTGGCAAAGCTTTAGGGGTAAGCTTCCAGCCGATGAAACACTTGCGTTCAAGCTGGAGACATCATTAGAGAGAGAAGGGTAAGCTAAAGGGCGATAGCGCTTCTGGAAATTATGGAATTTCCGACTACTTGAAAGTGATCTTAAATCAAATCGAAAGCCTTGTTTCGACCACTTTTGGTATCCGGAAAAACCTTTGTTGCTATTTTTGACCACTTTTTGCTTTCTACTTGATTTAAAATCACTTTCAGGTGGTCGAAAATTTCATAATTTTCAGCGGTGGCCATGATGATTCTCGGTTGGTTAGACTATTTCCCATCAGGAAGTGTAGTGGATGGCTTGGCTGCCGCACTATTGGGCAGTGTGTGTTTCATGGCCTCAACCTTCTGTGAAATCTTCGCTGCTCAAGGATGTCTTACCGGGAATGGATCATATGACTTTGCTTGGACTTGGCGTAGTAAAGATTATCTTCTTGATTCTGATCCGTACACCTGATATTTAGATTTTAACAAGAACTGTCTTAATTATTTCAACATTCTATATTTTCCCTTTAATTTGTTTCAGACATTCCAGTTTCATTTTCTTGCCAACATTAGTTACATCCTCTATTGACTCTCTACACATGTTTACAAGGTCTCATCAGATCAGCTTGCACAGTTAGTTGTACCCCAACAACGTAAGACGGTGAAAAACATCATGGATCTTTTCGGTCTGTCAATTCGATTTGCCCCAACCATGAAACAATAAGCTTATGATATTGTCAGGAAAATATTGACATATCATAAGCTCAAAGTGCTAATTAAAGTTGGTGGAATTGAAGTTTGTTGTTTTTGTTGGATGTAAATAGGGTTGCGATGGGTGGGTTTTGTTGGATGATACGGAGACACTAAAAGGAGAGAAAGGGAGCTCCGGAGAACAAAGATGCATTGAAAGGGTTCGGAATCATTGACAAGATCAAGAACTCAATTGAATCTGAATGTTCGGGGATTGTATCATGTGCTCACATTTTTACTGTGATGCGATGTGATAGTGTTATATCATGCGATGTGATAAAAACTTTTAGTATATGATATGTTAGATATAAATAATCTAACGATACTGAATATAGTATACGAGAAACCTGACATCGTATAAGCGGAAGCGAGTGTTGTCTCTTAAAATAATGAGCGTGTCCGTGTTGTCTCTTAAAATAATGAGCGTTGACACGCTGATCAAGGAGGATACTTACCTAAACAAGTAAGCTGCATTGAAAAGTGCAAAAACATGATTTTAAGGATAAGTTATACACAACGAGTAAATAAACGCCTACATTTGTCAAATCATGGCAGGACTAAAATATTGTAAGTTGTATTGTTCTAATTTGTCACCCTCCAACGAAAAAATTTGAAATCTAATATAAATAAGAGTAGAGATGAAGAAAAACGAAATGAGATGCTCCAAGTGTCTTATTTTATCTGTCATACTTACTATTTATTGGTCAAATAAACTCTTTCTTCTTTTATTTTCTTTAGTATTTTTTTACTTATTTTTAAATTTGATTTTTTTTTTGTTTTTGTTTTGTTTGATAGTAATTTTTATATATTAATACTAAACTTAATACTATAAAAAAAATGGATTAAAAATAACCTCAGTCAAGCCTCGTTAACCGAATCAGACACATAAAATGAAACGAAGGGAGTACAAAATATTACAAATCAAGATTCAGTCACTCCAAAGACTCAAGAAGCTTCAAAACTTATTCAAATTCATCCAAGAGTCTTTCTATTTGGAGGATATATCAACTTTGGGTTGATTGAACATTGTATAAAGAGGAATAGCAACAAACTTGTGGAGTGTTGTGAAAACCTGAAAAAACTCTATCTTACCTTAGTGATCCATATCAAGGCACAAATTTGGTTCACTTGTATATTTTTGTTGTGAATAAAATATACTAGTGAATTTTCCTCATATTGAAAAATGAGAAGAGCGGAGTAGAGGAATTATACCATAATCAAAACCACTATAAAATTGTTTTTTCTCATTTTACTTTACACATTTTATTTCTTGCTCATATTATATTTGCTTAACCACATCTTTTATAACTTATATTACGAGCTAATTGTGCTAAAACATTTTCTGCTATGCATTAACTTGTAATAAGTTTTTCTTCACTATTTAATTAAGATTTCAACATAACCTTTATAGGTATTGTTGAGAAATTAACTCTTCTAGTTAAACACTTGAGTTTTAATTGCCTTTTTTCGAACAATGTTTAAAAAGTTTAATAAGTCTATTCATCCTCTTCCTCCCTCTCAGACTTATACTTTTAAACTGGAACCATGTAATTAGGTATAAATATAAATTTCATAGTAATTTAACATTAAAATTATTATTATTTTTTAATTATCATTTTTGTTTTTGTTGTTGATAATGATTTTTATCATTATAATTATAGAGTAGAAAAGGTTTAACAATTGAGCCCAATCAAATTAAGGAGCCAAAGGCCGCAAATGGTCCACACGGCCCAACAAGAATTTCTTCACCCGGTCAAGCCAATTCACGGTTGCGAAACGGCGTCGTTTTGACTAAAAATGCGCGTCCCATTAAAAAAAAATTCAGTTTTGATTTTCCTTAAGAGCATTATGTTGTTCATTCATTTTGAATTTTTAGTTCATTCATTGTGGATATTTAGTTCATTCATTGTGGATATATAAATTCAAATTATGCACAAAAACATGCTATTGCCGGAAATTGAACTTGAATTTTATTTATTTTAAAGTGGGATGCGCGTTTTTAGTCAAAACGACGTTGTTTTTGCAACCGTGTGCACCATGATTGCACAGCATAATTTGCGCGGTCAAGCAGGGCAAATTATATCGTGCACCCTGACTCAAAACGACTTCGTTTTGTACCTGTTTTTTTTTTTTTTTTTTTTTTTTTTTTTTTTTTTTTTTGGAAATTTCGTTTCCCATGTCTGCTGTTAACTTCTTTAAAAAAAATTCTAGGGAAAATTGTAAAAAATGCCCCTCTATAATATGCCAATTATCAATGTCACCCCTGAATTATTAGTGGTGTAAATGTTGCCCCTCAATTATCACAACGGTGCATATATAGCCCCTCCCGTAACGGACATGTGGTTTCCCGTTAGTGTACGACATCGTTAAGTCGGAGTAAATATGTAATTTAGTTGTATTTTCCCTCCCTTGATTTGAAGTACCAGCACTGGACAGTGGTGGGGAACCACAGGTCCGTTACGGGAGGGGCTATATGTGCACCGTTTTGATAATTGAGGGGCAACATTTACACCACTCATAATTCAGGGGTGACATTGATAATTGACATATTATAGAGGGGCATTTTTTACAATTTTCCCAAAATTCTATGTTAAGAATGTACATAATTGTATAATAGAATGTACATAAACCCCTAACATAATACAAATAATCTTTTTTAAGGATAATACACATAATCTAACACAATACATAATGACCCTGTTTGGTAAAATGGCTGTTTGCTGTTAGCTGTTAATTGTTAGCTGATTGTGTTAATTAAAGGGTATGAATAGTTGATAACATTAGCTGATTGTAGAAGAGTGTTTGGTAAATTAGTTGTTAGCTGATAGCTGTTTGGTATAATTTCTTTTCTCGAAAAGCTAATTGAAAAAGTTGCTTAGAGTAGCTTTTTGAATTTTAGCCTTTTGGAGTTGCCAAAAACTAATTAACCAAACATTTATATTGATATTTTAACTAAATCAAACAATTTATAGTGGTCAAATAAGCCGCCAATTTTTTACCAAACAGGGCCAATACATATAAACTCTTAACATAATACACATAAATTCTTAACTCTTAAAAAAATTCCTTGTTTTGAATGTACATAATTGTATAATAGAATGTATATAATTGTATAATAGAATACACATAAACTTCGTCGCGTCAACTTTCCACACAACTTAACAAAACAACGTCGTTTTGGGCAAGGTGGGGTGCACGATATAACGATTGAATTCTGGATGAGGATCTCGCAAATTATGCTGTGGAAACGTGTTCACCAGCGCATGGCGAACACAGTTACACAGGGGTAGATCCATAATTTCTATGCTGTAGAAATTATGAATCTACAGTATAGAAATTATGTATCTACAGTATACATGTTATGAATCTACAATATAGAAATTATGAATCTACAGCTTAGAAATTATGGATCTATCACGTGTTCACCATGCACATGGTGAATACGATTCCACAGCATAACTATTGTTTATTTCTCATCTGGGCGACACTGTTGGATTGGATTTAGAATTGGAATTTGGCGGCAAATTATGCTGTGCATCTGTATGCACCATGCATGGTGCATACGGATGCAAAAACGACGCCGTTTTATTAAAAACGCGCGTCTCCCCTTAAAAAAGAAAATTCAGGTTCGATTCCCAACAACAACATATGAATTAAAATTCCAGAATTGATGAATTATAATTCCATAATCGATGAACTATAATTCCAGAATCTAATCTATGAACTAAAAATTCCAGAATGAATGAACTAAAATTCCAGAATCTATGAACTAAAATTTCAGAATCGATGAACTATAATTCCAGAATCGATGAACTATAATTCCATAATCTATGAACTAAAATTCTCGAATGAATGACAACATAATGCTGTTGCTGGGAATCGAACCTATTTTTTTTTTTTTTTGAGAGGAGACGCGCTTTTTTATTAAAACGACGTCGTTTTTGCATCCGTATGCACCATGCATGGTGCATACGGATGCACAGCATAACTATTCGAATTTGGCTTAAAATCCTGGGATATTGATCCAAATGGGCTGAATTGAACTGATTATCATGGTTTTAAAAGATTGGGCCATTTTGAAGTTGAATTGTTATACCGTGCACAAGGCCGCACAATGCATTGTGCGTCCTAAAAATCTCCTGTTTCATATGTACATAATTGTATAGTAGAATATACATACATTTCTAATATAATACACATAATCTTAAGATAATACATAATACACATAAATTCGTAATATAATACACATAAAGGCCCTGTTTGGTAAAATAGTTAGCCTATAGGCCAATTTTGACTTATTTAACCACTATTAGTTGTTTGACTTGGTTTAAAAATCAATATACGTGTTTGGTTAATTAGCTTTTTGTACTCCAAAATGCTAAAATTCAAAAAACTACTCAAATCAACTTTTTCAATTAGCTTTTTGAGAAAAGAAATTATACCAAACACCTTTCTACAATCAGACTACTAATCACCTCCACCGAGACTCGAACTTATCAGCTCCCACTTAGAAGAGCAATAGAATACAATTAGACCACAACGTTCTTAGTACAATCAACTAATGTTATCAACTAGTTATACCCTCTAATTAACTCAATCAACTAACAGCTAACATCCATTTACCAAACAGAGCCAAACTCTTAACATAATACACATAAAGAGAAAATTTCAATTTTGGTCACACGACTATAGTGGCTTTGTTAATTTCAGCACCTAACTTTTAAAAATGCCAATTTAGTACATTGAATATGTAATTTTTGTCAATTTTCGGTCAAATTTGGCCGAAAAATTTTAATCCAACATTTAGTCTAAAATCCGAGGGGCAAAATGGTCTTTTCTATGCTTTCTCCTAATTGGTGTTGACATGAAATCAAGGCTGCGTACAGGAGACTGGTTAGGGTTTTGCATCCGGACGTCGCGTCAA
The DNA here is from genome assembly GCF_001879475.1 of Ipomoea nil. NCBI lineage: Eukaryota > Viridiplantae > Streptophyta > Magnoliopsida > Solanales > Convolvulaceae > Ipomoea > Ipomoea nil. Next base: position 4,048,512 of record NW_017617745.1, read on the forward strand.
GCTTTCGCGGGGAATCGTCGGACGAAGACTTCATAAGAGCGCACACGGCGTACGCCACTCTCTCCGATCCACAAAAGCGCACGAATTACGACCGGACTCTGTTCCGGCATGGGGCAAAGAAGGCCGCCAACCGAATTTTCTGGTGTTAACAGCCGCCAGACTTGGGAAACTGATCAATGTTGGTAGCTGAAGGGAGATATAATCACATTATTACGCTTAATTCTTTGATTTTATGAGCAGGTTACCTTGAATCGGAATCCTAACAGTACGAATTTCACTATAACTTCATCTATAATTTTGTTTTGACGACAAGTTTGAAACTCAAAATTTTGCTGTAAATCCTAAGTTTGAAACTCAAAATGTGCAAAAGATACTTCAACAAATTGTTTATCGATTTCTTTTTTCCATTGTTACTTTACTCTGAACTGGGTCAACAATTTAATTTGGTCAACACCAATTAGGAGAAAGGATAGAAAAGACCATTTTGCCCTTCAGATTTTAGACTAAATATTGGATTAATTTTTCTGGCCAAATTTGGTCGGAGTGACCAAAATTGACAAAAGTTACATACTCAAGGTACTAAATTGACACTTTTAAAAGTTAAGTGCTGAAATTAACAAAGCCCCTATAGTCGTGAGACCAAATACACATAAATTCTTAACATAATACACATAAATTCTTATGGTGTGCAATGCATTATGCACCCTGATGTCGATATAATTTGCCTTATTTTACAAGGTATTATTGATATCGACGCAATTTTTTTTTTTTTTTTAAATTTTTTTTTTTCTTGACATCGATGTGGTGAAGTTGTATTCTAATCCCTTTTTCGAACATGAAGTCATCACAAGTTTAAATCGAAAAATTGCAAATTCCATTATTTGGATAATAAAGAAATGAAAAGATTATAGTAATGGAAGAAACTCTAAGCTCGCTCAACAGTCACAATCCCTAAACGGTATCTCATAGCTCATCTTTTAAGCAAAATGCAAAATGGGATTTTGGTGTCAATGTTTTGGGCTTAAGTCCATATGAAACGAGTAATTGAAGGTTAAGTGAAAAGTGATGTATTTAATCCAATGGGAGATGATGAGAATTATAATATAAACAACGAAGCAGAAGAGGTAGGTCATTCGATCTACTTCATCTTCCTGAGATATCTCTCAACACTTGTACTTTGATACAACTATACAAGAAAACTTGTGTTAAACTTAAAGTTAGTATCAATTGGTAATTTCGCTATAATCAAGAGACCATTTTGATAATTAACTCCTCTCAGAACGAGCAAAGATTAATTGGGTGGACTCAAATTATAAATCAAACGGAGAAAGACTCAAAACATCTCGTGATTTACACACAAAAAAGGTCATTAGCTCATAAACTCTAGCACTCCTCCCCTACAACTATCAATTCCCATTCATAATAATTTGGACAGACATCAATTCTCTTTCATCCATAACTGCATGGTTCTAAAATATATACAAGATACTAATTTAAATGTCCAAACACTTAACCAACATAAACATGTAACTGCCCATCTCAACCATTTCGTAATCCTTATCCATTTAGAGGGTATAACCTAATCTTGTACTGCGATTTTTTCGAAAAGAAGAAGGCTATGTTTGGCAACATAATTAGTTTATCAGTCAATTTTGATTTATTTGACTATTATTAGTTGTTTGATTTGATTAAACAACCGATATAATTGTTTGATTAATTAGTTTTTTGTAACAGCTTAGGGTGTGTTTTGGTTCGCACATGGGAATCAGAATCGGAATGAGTATCAAATACTTGGTAATAGTAATGAGTTTTGGTGAAAGTATTTAACATGTTTGGTAGTAGAGTGAAATGAGAATGGTTACTAATAGTAGTGCTTGAGAATGAATAAGCGAATGAAACCCTTATTTTATGGATTTTTGAATTCATGAGGTATTCAAAACTCATAGTAGTGATCTAAAAACCTATCAACCAAACAATAACAATAACAATCACTTTCATACCCATTCCTATGGGCAAAACCCATCAACCAAACACACCCTTATTGTTTCAAAACGCTAAAATTCAAAAAGCTACTCAAAGTAGTTTTTCGATCAGTTTTTTGATAAAGTCATTTTGTATGTAATCAGCTATCAACTAACAGCTAATTCACCAAACATCTTTCTACAATCAACTAATACTATATATCAACTAGTCAAACCCACTAACAGCTATTTACTAAACACTCTCGAAGACAATTCATAAAGTAGCTGAGCTAACAACTTGGTATGTAGGAATTTAGCTTATCTAAGATAAACTTTTAAGTTTAAATCTTGCAAGTGAAATAATCACACATACACTGACATTAGAGACCCTCATTTTAGGTACTAGGAACATGCCATACTACCCATACATGTTGAACTTTGAGAAATGAAAATACCTAGGGACTCCAATTCAAAAATAACATTTTTAATTTATATATATTCTGTTCAATTCATAACTTTTTACATAGGCCTAGTTCTAGTACGAATGTGTTCCACCTTAAATAAAAGTTTAAATTGATAATTAGAATAAACATTTATTATTTATATATTATATACGTAATAATGGATATATATATATATATATATATATATATATATATATATATTAATATATATAGTAATATATGCTAAGGCATTATTCCTACCTGTTGTTAGTTTACCATTTCCTACTGATCCAGAAGATAATCCCCAGTTAATATTTTAATGAAATTATAAAAGAAAAGTTAAATTGTTTGTTGAAGGCAACATGCCAAGCCATAATAGATTTTAATAATAATTTCTTATCAGTATCAAACACGTTCACATGGAGTTATCCTAATAGGGTTTTCTTTATTATGATAACTTCATTTACAGTAAAATAATATTACCATATATGGACAAATATATAACCTAACTTTTATTTCTTCTAACATAAATAATCAATCCAAAAGTTTTAGAATTTTTACCTAAGTTTAGTGTTTTTGTAAGAAATGTGTGTTACGTTCTAACTTACATTAAAGTATGCACTTCAAAAATATAAAATAAAAGGAAATTTTTTGTATAATTTTGTATGGCAGAATTCTGTACTATTTTTAAAAGAATTATTTTTATTAATACTCAGTCATGATCGTATTTTCACTTATAAGTAAATACAAGGGAAAATTGTAATAGAATAATCAATATTTAATTTATTTTGTAAATTTAATTTTACCACTTAATATTCATTTGAGGTATATAGATAGCATTTCAAAACAAACTATTATTTTAAATTACTAGCTTATTTTTGGAACATTACCAAACATAACTCATATTGTAGTTTATTAGTAGTTTACAATAAGCTATAAGCTCCTAAATAAGTTTTGCCACACTTTTAACTTTCTTACATAGAGCTGGGTTAGCAAGCCCCTTTATTAGCTCAATTATAAAATATTATAAGTTTATATATAGTTTTTGATAGATCAATGTACTGAGTTTGATTAGAATCCACATGGGGTGCAGGAAAGATTCCATAGAATAACAAGTTGATGAAAAGCTAATATTTTATGTAGCCTTAATTATGCACTCTAGTGAAATATATTATAATGTAGTTTCATTAAAAATTATTGAATCAAATAAGAATTTTGTCAAAATTTGACTCCATATTTTTAATTTAGTGGCAGCATATAACTCAATAATAGATTATCAATGAAGCATATATTAATTAACTAAGAAATGTACACCAGCCCCTATCTTGTTTTATGTGTTTGGTTTTAGTACTAATAAATAACATTTATATATTACATTAAAAAATTACATGAAGTATTAAATATATGAATTGATTTTGACTTTCTAACAATAAATATGATAAATGATAATGATGATGATTGGCAAACAATGCAAGCATATTTTCCATTTACTCACAAGTATGAACTAATTACCAGTGCATTTAATTTTCAAGGCAATAAGTGAGATTTTTTTTTTATCCATTTTTACTAATCTTTTTTTTTTAAAGGACCATTTTTACTAATCTTTTTATTTTTTTTGAAAGGACCATTTTTACTAATCTAAGTACCACTCAAAGAAACCATTTAGTTTATAATTCACGCATACAATTTCTAATCAGGTGAGGACCAACCTTAACCTGTGAATTGCGAACTTATGAAGGATTGCACCGCAACTACTACATGATTGCACTGCTACGACTCCCAAACATGCCTGGAAGACCTTGAGGTGCAATCATGTAGTAAGTGCGGTGCAATTCTTCACAAGTTGCAGTTCGCTGGTTAATGTTGGTTCTCACCTGATTATGGATCTTGTGAATATATTATACATACATACACTAATTAATATAGTTATATATGTATGCCCTAAAAATAAGAAATTAAACTCGACAACACTCAAAACCATTCCTATAAAAAGAATATATCTTTAAATTTTTTTTTATAAGGGTTAGCTAATTAATTTAAATAAGTAATAAACTAATCAAATGAAAATCTAAGATTGTATATATCCTAATGGCATAATACCCAGATTAAAAAGCACGACAGAACTAGCTCAGACCAATTCCACAAAACATTAGAAAATGGGAAAACCTAGTAACGTAATTATCAAATTGCAGACCGAATTTTTTGTTCTGAAACATTTATGATTGTTTACAAGGTAGTATCGATTTGTTCTATTCTTCCTCAATCTAAAATTTTAATTTTATGTATTTTATTTTTTCAAAAAAAAAAAAAAGAAAAAAGAAATGGGAGGGGTGAGGTAGAGAGTAGTTCATCAGTACTAGGAGGGTTTAGTAGATCTAAAACTGAATGACCACTGATAGGATGGAGTGGTCACAAATTAGAAATTTAAATATAAAGTTTTTTTTTTTTTTTTTTTTTTTTCTTTTTTGTGATATTTTTCAAAAGATTTAATTAGTTGAGAAAGAGAACAGAAGCATTGTTTTCAGCAAAAAACCAGCTGGGGATCAAATTCCCAGAATTAAAGTACGCAAGAAATTCAGCTCAAACATTCATGTAATTATGAAATCTCATCAAACCATTTCTTCATAGAGATCAAAAGTTTCATAAAAGAACACTAGCTGGGAGAACTATTTCAAGAAGTTACAGAACCAAAAAAAAAAAAAAAAAGATGGAACAAAGGATTAAGAAGATGAAGAAGAAGAGAAAAGAGGAGCGATATGATGATTAATTAGTACATAGTAATTTGCTAACCTTTACGATTCAAGATTTGCCGTTTTTTTCCCGATCCAATTAGCTAATTTAGACTCCAAATGGCGGCATATTGAGTGGCAGGTTAAAGAATGGGAGTCCAGAAGATGGGTCCGCCGGAAAAGGGTTGCTGCCGACGGCGACGCCGCCGCCGCCGCTGCCGCTAGCGCCGGAGGTTTGCGAGGAAACCGGGGGTTGAACTTGGGGCTGAGCCGGCGGCGGCGCGTCTTCCTCGTCCTCCAACGGCAGCCGCTCATACGCGACATTCGTGAAGGAAGCGGCGATGACGATGACGGGTCCGGCGGCGGTGAGCTCGCCCACCACGCTGCCGCCCACCACCTGCCCTTGTCCCCCGGCCAAGTATATCGTCAAGCTGGTGGCCCCCGGCGGCGCCGGCGGCGGCAGGAACGACCCCGACAGCGACAGTATCTCAAACCTCCCATGCAAATTCACCACCGCCGCCCCGCCGCCCGCCGCCGGCTGCCGGAGACTAATATTCGTCACCGTCCCGCTGCCGCTCAGCACGCAGATCCCACGCTGCCGCCGCCGCGCGTACGTCGCCACGCAGTCGAAAACATCGCAACCGCTCCCAATCTCCAAGATGTGAGCCCGCAAAGTGTTGGCACTCTCCCTGGTAATAATCACCGGCGGTTTCGGCTTGTTCTTCGAACCGGGCGGTCTACCCCTCGGCCTCCGACCCACCACGTCCCCCGGTCCGGTCCGGTTCGACTGGTTCCCGTCGTCATCATTTTCCGGCAAGTTGAAGTCCGGGTGGTGAAGCTGATGATGAACATAAGAAGCAGTGCTTAAATCTAAGCCAGCCATGGGTGCCCAGAAGCAGGAAACAACACAAAACGAGTGAAAAAAAATTGTTTAAAATTCAGAAATTAAAAACTGTTTTCTTGACGGGGGGTTTATTTATTTGTTTATTGGCATGAGTGGGGAAAAAAAAAAGATGAGAAAATAAATATTCATAGAAAAATAGAGCTACAAACCATGTAGATATAAATAGAGATTTTATAAACAAAAAAAAAAAAAAGTTTTTGCAAATGGTTGGGTCTTTGAGTGCAGGGAAAGGAGGAGAGGGAAGAAGACGCAGAAGAGAGGGGTGAGAGAGAAAGAGAGAGAGAGGGGTCACTTCTCTTGCCCTAAAATTTTTAATTATATGCTTATTCAACTTGCTAAGCTAGCTACTAATCTTGTTTTGGAGTACCTACGCGTTTCTTTAAGCGCGTGCTAAATAACCTGATTATACTCGCACCTCAGAAACGAGTCCCACTTATGTGAGACGGGTCATATTTATATATACTGTATTTGATACTTATGATAGAAATTATAATATTTATTAAAGAAATTTTAATACTAATTTAAAATAAATAAGCTGTTACTTATAATATATATTGTAATATTTATATGTGAAATTGTGATACTATTTAGGGTGAAACGATCATTATTTTTTTGAAAGCAATAAAACTAAGATAGATTACTGTAAAAGAGCTGAAACAAAATGAGGACGAGCAGAGTTCCAGTATAGAGAACTAGCTTGAAAATAGGTCTTAAGAGCTAAAGAGTGAGCTATCAAATTAAAATGTCTAAAAACTAAACGGAAAGAACAAGTTAAAAAAGATGACATAAGAGCCCTAGTCATTAATGACTATCCCAAGATAAAACCTAAGCCTGAGTTTATGGGCCGTTAAAAATCGATGTAGTGCTGAACAATCGGTATGTAGAACACCGGACGCTATCCCACGCTCCTTAAGTCATGAAAGGGCTTCTTTGCATGCGAGGGGCGTCGCCATGAGATGATTCGAGCTAACCGGCAGTACAACATTTACTGCTGCGATGAAAATGCCTGCTATCGTGAAGATGATAGCGCCGTAGGTGGCTGTGATCAAGGAGTAGCCAACATCAAAATAGCATACAATAGCTTCGCCTTCCACGTCTCCCCTGGCAGCCGACTGAAGTCGAGAGGAGCTCGCCTGCAAAGTAGTAATGCAGCAGGTTTGCGCCCAGGAGTTGGCAGCGGCGGTAAAATGATCATTATTAATAATAAATATTGTAATACTTATAACACAAGTTATGATAGTTACAAAATGTGATCCTAATGTAAATATTGTAATATTTTTATGCGAAATGTTACTTTCAAAAGAAAATGTAAAACTTATTCCAGAAAATTTAGTATCAATTTTAATTAAAAATAAATTGTTACTTATGATAGATATTGTAATACATATATGTGAAATTGTGATACTCCGTACTATTTATGGTAATATTGATTGTTACTAATGATAAATATAATAATATTTAATTTATAACTGAAATTGTAAGAGTTACACATTTAATTATTTACAACATGACCCGTCTCACTGACAATGATCAGTAAAACAGTTTCACACAAATTTTTACCTTAAAAAAATAATTTTTTCTTCAAACTTATTACAAACTCCATCAAGATCAAACAATATTGTACAATGCAACATTTTTATATTTTTATTTTTTTTCAACAAACAATAAAGAGTAAATTAATTACACTATCAATATTATTGTTAGACACTAATTTTAATAATAATAAATATTATTATTTTGATACATCAAAATAATTTAAGAGATTATCACGTATTTTATTAGACAATAAAGTCTTTAACCGATTATCGAATTAAGTAATAATTAAGTGGCACATGACCCAACATTTGGTCTAGATTAATGTTTGCTTCGACTAATGTATGTAGTACTAAAGGCAAAAGTCGATATATATAATATTTTCATAACAACTAGGTAAATAATGAGTCATCAGTACACTTCTATCTTTCTTGAGGGCTTTGGTTCTTTTTTTGATCTTTAGCTTAATGCATGAATCTTTAAGCTTTTTGAAGTAGTAAAAAATTACTAAAAAGAAATATTCGCACACCCATCCATAAAAAAAGAAATATGACTTCGTGGCCCGAAATGATAGTTGAGTGGGTAAAATGTGATTCTCCTATCAGAATGTTGCAAGTTCAATTCTTGTTTACACCTTATTAATCGAGTCCATCATACAGAGACTTCTTAGCGATATTTACCTCTCATATGTGATTTTTATGGTATTACATAAGAACATAGTTTACCTCGTGACTAAGGGTTCCCTTCATCAATAAAAAATTTACAATTTCATGTACTAGAATGTCACTAGTTTGATTCATGCTAACATTTTTTTATTGAGCCCGTCACATATGATGTTTCTAATGTAGACGTGTAGTTTAACTCATGCGTGATTTGCGAGTTGTTAAACATGAATGAAATTTGCCACATATGCACTCTCAAATAATGACCGGACGTTTCTCTCATCACCCAAATATTATATATATATATATATATATATATATATATATATATATATATATATATATATATATATATATATATATATATTAGAAGAAGGTTCAAGTGCGGTGGTGCAGGGTGTGGTGAGTTATATGGTTTTTTTTTTTTTTTTTTTTTTTTTTTTTTTTTTTTTTGCATTTCATTGTGGTGTGTTTCCCTTACACTGTTGGTGCATGTTTTTAACACTGTTGGTATATTCTGAAATTCCGCCGTACCGCCGCACCTAAGGACGTCTCATTTGAACTTTTTCATATATATATATATATATATATATATATATATATATATATATATATATATATATATATATATACACACACACACACATATACACACACACATGACTTCGTTATTAGTAAGCATTGTGTCTGGGACACAGTAATATGCTTGATAGTCTTATTAACTAAACAACCTAATTCTGGGGTTTAGAAAACTTAATCATGGTTTGGGAGATGAAAAAGTCACAATTTATTAGTTATATTTTGGAGGATTATACACAACTTAGGGGCTTTTGGTTTAGGTTATATAAGATAACCAATGTTATATTTACTTGATAATATAAGATTCCCATGTTTGGTTCAGGTTATGTAACATTCCCAGGGAATGTCATATAACCTCCGCATTAAGTTTTTAGCTATTGGAAGGGAATGTGAGATACCTTCCAATTTCTTAGGTAATCTCACATTCCCTTGTTTTATTACTAGTGTTGGCTTTGGACGTTTCAATCAATTTATCTTATTACCGTTGTCTTATTTACTTATCTTAGTTTTAAACCAAACACAGAAATCTAGCTAACATTCCCAGCAATTTAACATTCCGTGAACCAAACGCTCCCTTAAAGTCTATTTTTTCATTGATTGATTTATATTCACATCACTATAACAAAATAGTAAACTCCCATACCTGCAAATTTATTTATGAATTAAATATTTGTTGTAAACTAATGGTTGCTCAAAACAATACAAAGAATAAGAGAAAAAGAGATGAATATTTTATTCATTTAACGTTTCTACATATTACAATCGAGGTTTCAAAAATCGCAACTAGGCGTTAGGCGGCGGCCGGCTAGAAATTCGGCGGAATCGCCGTTCTAGGCGGTCAGCCACCTAGGTGTCTACCAATTTTTTCAATCTTGATTACAACTATATATATATATATATATATATATATATATATATATATATATATATATATATATATATATATATATAGTAGGATTCCAATGAGAACACTTGCTTAGGTGAGAATGTGAGAACAAATCGTGGTCCATCTAATATTTTTTAATTGTCTAGATTAGACTAAGTGTGTGCGAACGCGAATTAAATGTGTGCAAACACACTTAATCGCGCTTGCACACATTTAATTCGCGTTCGTACAGACTTAATCTAATCTAAACCATTAAAATATATTAGATGAATGCACACGATTTGTTCTCACGTTCTCACCTAAGCAAGTGTTCTCATATGATCCTTTATATATATATATATATATATATATATATATATATATATATATATATATATATATATATATATATATATATATATATATATATATATTATATGTAACGGAAAGCAATAATGATAAACATAAATTTTCTATCGTTACAAACGTTACACAACCAATGTTCATAATGCCCACAATAATTAATATTTATAACACTCCCCATGTACATTATCTTACCATAATAATCATACCTTGTTAAAAACTCGCAAGAAAAATCATGTGGAAAAAACTTAGACGAAAAAAGAGTTCATGATATATGGGTAATTCATCTGTTGCTTCGATTTCCTCATTAAAAAAATTTGCCCTAAGAAAAACCCTGATGGAAAAAAAAAATTAGTTAAGGGTAAAAGAGTAAAACCATAATCCTTCAGGGCATAATGTTCAGGACTTTGGTGTTTGTCTATTTAAATATTTATTTGCAACTTTCCCCTTTTGACAATTACTATATCATATCATACACATGACTGTTAAAACTACACTAGAAAAAACCCAATAGGAAAAATCTAGTGAGGAAAAGAGTACATGATATGTATGCATTCATGTGTTGCCAAAAGAGTACAAATGTTGGTCTTTAAGACCCAATCTTCAAGATTATTCAAGTCCAATCATGAAGATAACAATAATCTTCAAAGTCTTCATATTCTAATATAAAAACATTTTCCAAAAATGAGTTTAGAGAAAGGATATGGTACAATCTTTAGGATTAATGTTAATATCATCAAGCTCTTTATGTAGTATTTCAATGATATTCAAACCATCAACACTTACAAAGATAATAAATAAATAATTCCATTAGCAACTCTTTAATGAGCACATAATGGCACATATTTATATTTACATATTCTTACTTTGAGAGGAAATCACACAGTCCATTACTTACTACTTCAATTCTAGTAAAATCTTTGTAATTCAACAAAATACATGTTGCGGTTTTTATCTCTTTTATCATTCCAAGAATTACAAATCCATCAGGGATTTTCTCAAATAAGCATTAGCGTCTAATGATCCATAATTATGCGGTCATGACGTTCATTAGCTGTATATCTAAATTTATTATTCCGCCAATGATATTATGTAGCGGAACTTAATGTCATATACCGGTGGAGAGTGTATTTCATTAAAATCAATTTTGGATCTCTTCGTGAACTCTTGGGCTACGAAACTTACCTTTTATCACACCACCTTATTACTCTTATTTCTCTTTCGTACAAAAACTCATTTGTAACTTACAGGGTTAAAACTCAATGGTGTACGTATTATAAAGATAATATACATTTTAACGAGTTGAACTATGCCTTAATTGCTCCTTTATACATTAAACAGTCATGACACTACTGGTGCCTAGCTCTAGATCCAGATAATTGTATAACAAGAGCAATATGTAAAGGCAATTATGTGTTGTCGACAACTATAACATTTTTATCATAAATTTTTCACATATTCATAAATGTTCATGTCAATATCTAAGTCAACCAGATTCTAGTCATTTCCAAAAGATATTCGGATCTGGTCATTCCGCATCCCCAGTATTATGATTATTTCGTATACCTATAAGTTTACTGGGGGTTTTCGCCTTCTGGATGAACGTTTTCAGGACATAATTCTTTAAGAAATTTCAAGAGTAACAAATTTTTTAACTAGATTTAATTTTCCGCAGATTTTTATCTTTCACCCGATAAGTCTCACACACTTCTTATGTCAAGGAGCATCGGTAGTTATATTAGGTCCAATTTGGGAAGGTATATGTGAAATATTCACTCTATTATGATTAGTATGACCAATAGATATGTTTGGCAGATTATTTGCTAATAGTTGCAAATTGATTTTCTTTTAAACTTTCAGTTTTGTCTAACTAGTACATGGATTTAAATAATAAAGATCTTTCACGTCCATGGGATTTCTCGGCATGCTATTAAATTTGGGCTCATATCTCTCCCCAATACTGTGAAGTGTGAACCAATCTTCATAAATTATGTAGTCAACGTATCTATTGATCCCCTATCATGGGCTCTAGGTATATATAGACAATAGACGGACATTTATAACCAACATGTATACTTAGTTTCATTTGATAGCACATAGAGATACGCTATGGTGGTGACATATGAATATAGACTGCAAACTAATTCAAAAACGCAGATGGGGAAATGTTCATTTCTACCACGTACTAGGTGGATGGGAAAATGAACACGATACATAGTAGGTCAGATTTGGACAGAAACAGTAGTATGTCACATCATATTTGGACGCTATTGTGCTAATAACGTGTTGTAAACTAATGCTTGCTTAAAACAATACAGAAAAGAAGAGAAAAGGAGAGGAAGATTTTATTCATTTAACGTTTCTACATATTACAATAGCATGCATGCATGCATGCATACATACATACATACACACATACATACATACATACATAACATACATAACAATATACTCCCTCCGTCCCGAATTGGATGTCTCATTTACTTTTTGCACGCTTTTTAATGAATTAAAGTAAATGTTATGCACTTTCCAATTATGCCCCTCACTTTTTCACTTTTAGAAATAAAAACAATAAAGAAAGCAAAAGCTAGAAGGGTAATTTGAAAAAAGTAGAATGATGGTGATGTTTAATTTTGGAAAGTGGACAACATTTTGGGACAAACTAAAAAGGAAAGTAAGACACATAAAATGGGACAGAGGGAGTATATATATATATATATATATATATATATATATATATATATATATATATATATATATATAAAATGTTGCACAACACGTTATGAGCCCCCTAGGCGCCAAAGGGGCGCCTAGGCGCCGATTTTTTATTTTTTATTTTTTATTTTTTAATTTATTTTTAAATTTTTTAATTAAAAAAATTAAAAATTAAAAATTTTTAAAATTTAGTAATAAAACATAAGGTTTCCATAGTTATTTCTTACAAACTATTTAGGTAAGTGGTTGTAAAAGTGTTCAAGATTGTTTAAACTATCTAAATACATAAAAAACTAAAATTAAGAGCAAAAGAAGCATTGTTTTGAGAAATTAGTGGACCAAACCGCCTACGGCATTTGAAAAAATACGCGATTTGAAAAAAAATTGTCCAAAACGGACAACCGAGTCAAAAGTTATGCCTTCCCGAACTTTTCTCACTTTACAACGCAAAAAAAAAAAAAAAAAATTGAAATTCAACGCCGTTTCAGCCTAGACCGCCTAGCCGGCCGGCCATGGAGGAGGCCGATTCCGGCCTTCCTCGCGGCGGCAGCCGGGCGTCGATTTTCGGCACCTAAGCGCGATTTTTGCAACACTATATATATATATATATATATATATATATATATATATATATATATATATATACACACACACACACACACACACACATTTGTAATGGAAAAAATAATGATAAACATAAATCTTCGACCGTTACAAACGCTATTTGTAACGGAAAAAAATAATGATAAACATAAATCTTCGACCGTTACAAACGTTATTTGTAACGGAAAAAAATAATGATAAACATAAATCTTTGACCGTTACAAATGTTTAACGGAAAGAAATAATGATAAACATAAATCTCGGAGTGTGGGCCCTTAGGGTTGGTGATTCAACCTTTTAGGAGAAGATAAACATAAATCTTCGACCGTTTACAAATGTTTAACGGAAAGAAATAATGATTTACTTCGACCAAATCTATTGCTTTGCAATATCTGTTCATCTATACTTTCTCAACATGTTGAAGCATAAAGCGTCAACACCGCCTCCGCGGAGACTTGATCTCATGCCCTCCCATATGGAAGAATTATTACATGCAATCAGAGCACAAGGTGCTTGGCCGCGTATGTATTGTTTGATTATACTTATATGCAATTCAAGGTCACTAACTAGAATAGGTAGCATTTTTTAAATTTTATTTGAGTACTAGGTAGCATTTAAACGTATGTGATAATAAAAATAAATAGTTTTTATATTTTGGACAATAAAAGCCAAAACTCATTTATAAAATGCGTTTGAAAAAGCAATGCATTTAACAAATGTGTTTACCCATTATCTCAATTTTTTGACAAGCACAAAAATTTATATATATATATATATATATATATATATATATATATATATATATATATATATATATATATATATATATATATATATATATATATATATATAAACATTTTAGAAAACAGGTGAGACACATTTTCTAATACATTGTACTACCGGGATAAAAGAAATTTCACTAAAATCATTTATCATCTGACGTGTCAATATAAATTAATTTTTTTTAGAACACGGTGTGAATAAAAATAATTTAATTGTGAATGTCAATTAGTAAGAAATTTCTATTAATGTGTCTTTTTTTATTTTTTTTTTATTATAAGGAAGGAGATACCCTACATATACACACTATTTGCCTCAACCAAGGTTCAAATCCATCACCTTCCACCTAGGGAAGCAATCCGATACCAGTAGATTATAAGCCACTTAGTTTTATTGATGTGTCTTTATCCTTTACTAGATGCGTTTACCCCCTAAACACATATTACCAAAATTTTGTCGAAATTTTAAATATTCTTTATTTTCATCCTCATAGTCTAGGTTTGGTCTGTTGTATATTAGCTAATATCTAATAGGAATAAGGGTCAAATAGGCCACTGAACAGCACACCAAACTACAATTAGGCCATCAAACTTAAAAAGATGCAATTAGGTCCCTGAACTACACAAATTTATGCAATTAGGTCTAAAATGACCTGTTTACCTGCTATGCAGGTTGGAAATTTTAAAAATAATTTTTAAAATAATTTTAAACAAAAAATTAAATAATTAAAAAAAAAAACAGAACGGCCGGATTCGTCTCCATGGCAGGAGACGAAGACCTTCGTCTCCAGCCATGGAGACGATCTTCGTCTCATGCCATGGAGACGAAGACCTTCGTCTCATGCCATGGAGACGAAGACCTTCGTCTCCATGGCCAGGAAACGAAGGTCGCTTCGTCTCCCTGGCCGGAGAGACGAAGAAACCTTCGTCTCTCCGGCCAGGGAGATGAAGAGACCTTTTTCTCCTGGCCATGGAGACGAAGGTCCTCGTCTCCAGGCCATGGAGACGAAGGTCTTCGTCTCCATGGCAGGAGACGAAGTTCTTCATCTCCTGCCATGGAGACGAAGAACGGCCGGAGACGATTTTGTCTCCGGCCGTTCTGTTTATTTTTTTTTTTA
This sequence comes from Ipomoea nil, assembly GCF_001879475.1. NCBI lineage: Eukaryota > Viridiplantae > Streptophyta > Magnoliopsida > Solanales > Convolvulaceae > Ipomoea > Ipomoea nil. Next base: position 4,063,766 of record NW_017617745.1, read on the forward strand.
ATTTTTTTTATTATTTTTTTTAATTAATTTTTTGTTTAAAATAATTTTAAAAATAATTTTTAAAACTCGCAACCTCCACGTCAGCAGAGTATTAGGTAAACAGGTCATTTTAGACCTAATTGCATGAATTTGTGTAGTTCAGAGACCCAATTGTTGTTTTTTTGAGTTTGATGACCTAATTGCAACGTGGTGTACAGTTCAATGGCCTATTTGACCCTTATTCCTATCTAATATGCTTATCTGCAATCTCTTATAACATAGGGTGCATGTTTTAATTTAATATGCATATAACAATATAAAATTTTATAAGACTCGTGTGCTAACCTGATAGTTCGAATGTATTAATAAGAAATAAAGAAATTACATAAATGAACACCTTTGTAAAGAGTTTCATATATATATATATATATATATATATATATATATATATATATATATATATATATATATATAGAATTGCACTCAAGTGCGAATGCTTCGCCTAGGAGCGAAATAGGAATGAATTCTGTCCGTCCACGTGTCCAGATCTAATGGATGAGAAACACTGATTTTTTTAAAATGCGCGGTGGCATTTTCGTAAATAATTGAACATCGAAGTGCAAGTAAAATGTATTACAAGTGCATGTAAAATGTATTATAGGTGCAAGTAAAAATTTACACTGAGCATCAATACTAAGTGCACCTATAGTTATAAGTAGTTGCACCTATAGTTCTAAGTAGTTGTACACATAGTTATAAGTAGTTACATCTAGGTGCATGAATGTTTGTGAGTGGTTTTCAGGGGTATTACTACCCGCTGAACTCAGATCAATGAATGTTAACAAGGCAAAATTACATGCACTTATAGGTGAAAGTAGGTGCACCTATAGTTATAAGTAGTTGCACCTATAGTTATAAACACACCCAGGTGCATGAATGTTAAATTACATGCACTTATAGGTGAAAGTAGGTGCACTTGTAAGTGATTTTACTTGCACTCGATCTGGACACGTGTCGCGCGCTAATTCGTTCGCATATTCCTTCCTGAGTGCATCCCTCTTTATATATATATATATATATACACACACACACATCTTCTTCTTTTTTTTTTTTTTTTTTTTTTTTTTTTGAAATATTAATGGCTTTTTATAAGATAGTATTTGTTTTGATCTATACTTTCTCAAACATTTTCAAGTTAAAGAATCTAGGTCTCCACCACGGGATTCGAACTTATGACCACCCATTTGAAATAATAACATGATGCCATCACATTACATTGCAGTTGGCTCACATATATCATTTTATTTGTAAGAAAATTTTATACATTTATATATATCTTTTTATTTCTAAGAAAATTTTATACATACATTTTCATTTTTCACACGATGAAAAAGCTAGCTAGGTCTACCATACCCTTATTAGCTTAATGTGATATTGGATTGTTAATTACTACTCCCTTTGTTTCACTTTATGTGTCGGGTTCGATTAATGAGACTTGACTGAAGCTATTTACGATTTAATTTTTCATAATATTAAGTTTAAAATAAGTATGTAAAATTTATATATTTAAAAACTATATTATTAAAGTACTCTTAAATACAAAAAATTAAATTTTAAAATTATAAAAAAATAATAGAAATAAGTAAAGAAGAAAGATTTGATTTGACCCTTTAATAGTAAGTAGAACAGATAAAATATAATAGTGGGAGTAATTGTATTGTGCATAGTAAAAGTTGACGAAAGATTTTGAGTATAATTAACCTTAATTTTCATATACACTTTCTCAACTTACTGAAACCCAACGAATTAATACCGCATCCACTGAAACTCAAACTCAAACTCATGATGTCCCACTTGAAAAAGTCACTTCATACCACTTGACCACAACATCGTCTTTGATCGTTGACAAAAGGTTTATTCTAATTTCATGAGAGAAACGTGAAGTGAGGTGAGGAAGATGAGGTAAATATTTTAATGATTTATTTTACTTAATTTATAATAATTTCAAAAAAAAAAAAAAGTAAGTGGAAAGAGTGGTTGATGATGTCGCTGTGGCGGGTGGAATCCACTTTTGTCTTCTCTCCACCACCGTGGACGGCCCTCTTCTACCTGTGGCCAGCCTTGCTTGACTGGATTTATTTTATTCATTGGACTCTAATTAATTAATTAATTAATTAACTAATCATCATTATCCATGCTAGTCTTATGCCTTTTATTGTGGGGTTGAAATTTATATCATCTTGCTTGCTAGCTAGCTCATATGTTAAACAAACATAAAAACACCTGTACGTATTTGGACAATTAATGTTGTCGCACAGAATAGATCCTAGTGAGTATGATTAACATTCTGTGTAATAATTTAATTAATTAATTAATTTCTTGTCCTAAGCTTCAATAATGAATCACGTACACATATTGCCTAAAGTTTCTATTGTTTATGTAGTAGTAGTATTGTAACAACAAAAGCAGTAATGGAAGGACAGTATATGCATGTGAGTGACGATGAGGAATAATATATGTAATTAGGATTATTTTAACCAATGAATATTCAATAAATGTAATTATTAAAGTTTCAAGTACGATCATAATAATGGCTGGTCTTATGTAAGTAAAAAGTCTAGGAGGGATTGAATATATTTTTAAAAATTTTTAATAAAAAGAAATTACAAAGTAATTTGCATCAAAAGCCTTAAACTTGCCAAAGTTTAATTGTAGCTTGTTTTGAGTTTGTTCTGCAAAGCATATGAAAGTGTCGGTGTATGATTGGGTCAAATTAGCAAATAAGTAAAGAAAGTAGGAAAAGAAATTGAGACGATATTTTTATGTTGGTTCAAAAACATCTTATTCCATTCTTCTCGTTTTAGTCCTAAGGAGGATTTCATTAGTATGATACAAATACATCCTTTCACACTAGTTACAAACACAGTCAACTAGGTTACTCGCTATCTCTTTAACAATCCTTGAACGACTTTAATTTCTTCATTTTAAAAAGACGTAACATGTAGACTTTAAATAGGCTCAAAATAGAACTTGCTTTGAACCATTTTTAATGACCTACATATTAAACAGGCTTGTAAAAATTGACCAGATTAAGCGAATTATAGGATAAGACTTGAGCCCAACAAAAAGCCTACACACAAACTTAGGCCCAGACCCAGACTTTAGATTTTCGTAACAAGCCGACGCCTAATTTTCTAAACTCGACTTGGGTCGGCATATTCCCATACCTAATCATACAATACTAAATCATATTCTCTTAAAGAATGAAATAATTATATTTAACATAGTGATATGTTTCATTTTTGACAATAATAATAATAATAATAATAATAATAATAATAATAATAATAATAATAATAATAATAATAATAATAATAATAATAATAATAATAATAATAATAATGTACTTTTGGAAAATATAATATTTAAGCCTTACATTTAATTAGTTGATGATTATACTAAATATTTAGCAATTGACTATATGAATGACAATATTCTTTGTATTGTCCCATGAAGATTATTTCTTGGTGTGATATGCCAGACGACCACATTTTCTATATAACTAACATAATTTTGGTTTTATCCAAAAAAAAAAAAAAAACAAAAACATAATTTTGGTGCATTGACTCTTTGTCCCATTTGTTGAGATTAAGTAAATGTCTAAAACTGCGACCCTTCTCAGAAACGCATTCAAGGAATTAAAGTCATTAGGCAATGTTTCTTGTAAGAAAACATTTTTTTCCTTAAACCATTGGTAGTCAAACATTGAGTTTGCTTGGCCCCCTTGTCTTTGAATAAGTGTAGCCATGGATTTGATCATTTTCCCCCCAGTTTCCTATATATATACTGTGTTAAATTTGAAGTCAAAATGTTATAATTATATTCAATAATCATCATCGTCAGACCGGCCACTGTTTCAAGTATTTTGGTTCGGTGAAGTCTATGTACGATGTTTTATTAGTGCGGCTATTTGAGACTTTGACCGCTAACCATTCTTGGGTATCTCTATGACTCTTTCAACATTTGGCTAAAGTGCAATGGTTTGACCTAGCAAACAAATATGAGAATTTAAATTATATTTTCTTTTTAATTTTTTATATTAATGAAATTACAGGTGGTAGGTTAAAATAATAACATCAGAGAGCCGAGCCAAATAAAAAGAAAACGAAAAATTTATGGATAGATCACTGGATTGTCAACATCAATAACAAAATTATATAACTGATCAAAATATTAACATAAGGTGAAATTCTTTTTTACAAAAAAAAAAAAAAAAAAAAAAAGTAAACAAAATTGATTGAATAAAAATAACATAGGGCTCAACTATTTCATTTCTTTTGAGCAAGACAAATAATATGTTTATACATTGCCATAATTGTTTGATGAGCATAATGGTTGTCTTTTTTTTTTTTTTTTTTTTTTTTTTTTTGGATGGACCCATGGATGTGGATGAGATGACATGGTCACGTGAATTTTAATTTTCTAATTTAATCAAAAGGTTTCAGGTTTGAGCCCTAAAAATATAGTTACCTTAATTAAAATCTATGATAGAGTACATTATCTTCCTTTGAGGTCTTACCTAGCACAAACATCAATCGTTATACCGTGCACCACGACGTCGTTTTGTTAAGTTGCCTGGGGAGTTGACGTGATAGAGTGTATGTGTATTCTGGTATATAATTATGTACATTATGTTATACAATTATGCACATTCTGTTATACAATTATGTACATTTTTTATACAATTATGTACACTCTTTTATACAATTATGTACATCCGAAATAGGAGATTTTTTTTAGGAGTTAAAAGTTTATGTGTATTATGTTAAAAGTTTATGTGTATTATGTACTATGTCAGATTATGTGTATTATCTTTTCAAAAAAGAGTATGTGTATTCTGTTATACAATTATGTACATTCTGTTATGCAATTATGTAAGTTTTCAAAACATGAATTTTTTTAAAGAAGTTAACAGCAGACCCAAAAAGAAAAATTTCTCAAAAAAAAAAAAAGTACAAAACGACGTCGTTTTACACCAGGACGCACAATGCAATGTGCGCCTTGCTGCACGATATAAATTACCCATAAACATGATTAGTATCGGTGTGTAATGCTTTATCGGGTCCTAGTGTATCTTGGTTGAAAAAATATGTACTCCTAGTCCCAAAAAAAAAAAAAAAAAAAAAAAAAAATCCTGAGGATGTTATGATGTTCTAACTTCTAAGGCACATTAGAAAATTCAAAAAATAATAATAAATGAAAAAATCAATTTCTGTCGTTGATCCCCGGTCCCTGTTACTCTTCTGTATGCTATGGCCATTAAAAACTACTTATATATTTGTTTTGTTGAGGAATGATATCACCGTTTCTAATAAAAAGAAAGAAAAGGAAAAAAAGGCAAGATTTTCTACAGGCCATCCACTTGGGCATTATATGGATTTGACTGAGACATATATTAGTTGTTTTAAAACAAGAAATCCAAAATTTACATGCATTCTTCTTGCGCCATAAGTTGACTTCTAGGGTTTCATGTATTATTATATATTATTATGCTATTGGGTAAAGGCATTTAATTCATAACTTACCAATCACGTAGTGTGTGACCTTTTGGACTAAGGTAGTTAGGAACCTAATTCAAATCTCATTAAAACTACAAATTTTTAAAGTGCAGTAAATAAATCTTTTTCAAGTGATATTTTTAAAAAATGTAATATTTTTAGAAATCCCACATATAATAAGAAATTTTTGGAATTTTAGCATAAATGACATTTTTAAAGGGCTATATTGTGGTATAAATATATGTGGGGTCCACTTTCGATTTGTATTGGGTTAAAGTAGATTCGCACTTTTCGTAGTGAGATGAAGAAATCGATATATTGTCGCTCAAAATGGATAATGGCTAGATGAGAAATTGATTCACAAAGTAGACCCATTTGAGTTGGAAAATGTAGGTGGAAGTTTTGGAAGAAACACTTATCTCACATTGGTTTGGGAAGAGGCTCTCTCTCGTGCGCAGGGGGGTGCAAATCAAATCTCAAAATGAACCTGAAAAGGCTTGACTCGTGTACGCCGGCATCTGTAGGCACGAATGTTGATAATAAGTATGACCTTGTTGGTTTTACGGCTTTGGGTGCCGGTCAGCTGGCCAACACTACCGTAAAATACTATAAACGAGAGTTTATGATGAATAAAGAATAAAGCATTGGAGAGAATAATGTGATATTATTTCTCTAGGGCTTCGACCGCTTAAGTGCCGCCAAATATGATCCATCCTTTTACACGGTGATCCCAGGGGGATATTTATACAAGAATACAAACCCGTACAAGGAAAGTAGGGTTGGCATAGAGCCAAAATCTACAAGGAAAGTAGGGATGACGCGTAGGGTCGAATCAACTATGGAAGCTGGCCTTTATTGCGTTCTAGTTGCCTAGATTAATAAAGGAAGTTACTCGCATTAAATGAGGAAAGTAGATCTATGCGGAACATGTCTGTAACTGCCTCGGGGGGTACCTGGTCGCGGAGTATCCTGGTTGCTGAGCAGATGCCCCCGGGGGGCTGCGGTGCTCGGGCGAAGATGTCCCGACCGCGTGACCTGGTCGCTTGACTGATCTCCTGGATGGTTCCCAGCCTGGGACACGCCGCCTGCGGAGCCTTGTCGCCCGCCTGAATTCTGTAAGGCGTTTGATCGGGGACACACCGGCTGTCGCCTCTGCCCACTTTGCTAGAGTCGACTGACCTTCACCTGGTCTGGCAGCCGTCCTCCCTAGTGGTCGGTCGTTGGGAGCCGGCTAGCTATGGTCTCCAAGTACTCTTTCTGGAATCGCGGGTGTTTCCCATTCGCTAAGTGTTGTATTGCGTTCACATCTGACCGCCTGGCCTCATCTTCCCAACCGGGTGTCCGTTTTGGGGGTATCTATCACCAGTCTCTCACTTTTTTAGGTTTAGCCGAGCGATGGTTTGAAAAAGTAGAACGAAAATGCAAGGAAACACCCAGACATCCCAGCCGCCTTGCTTCTTGGCACTAGTCCTACTAACCGAGAACCCGGTCAGTATTTTATCTCCTTTCTGGCTGATCCTGCGCCTTACTGATTGGTTCTGCGAAGCGGGACGGTCGCTAGAGTGCAATTATGACGATCCTCGAGTTTCACCGATTAGGGTTTCGAGACGCATCTTCTCATAATCGTCCTTCCCCACAAACTTCAATCTCTCTTCCTTTTTCGGCGATCGCTGCTCTTGCCCTTCAAGATAACTCTACTTTGCTCGTAGGCCCTGATGTGCCAGCTTGCTCTCTGCCGCTGGCTGAGAGTTATGATGACCGAGCTCAAGGATCTGCACGCCCTCTGGGTCAACCATGCTGCTCAGGTGGACGAGCTGAACCTGAAACTCGGCCAGGCTGCCTCCGCCCTGGAAGCCGAGCAGCGAAAGAGCGAGCGGCTGACGTGTAACACCCCCGATTTTACCAACCATTTAAAACTTAAAATTCATAGGCAAGCAAACTAAACATCAATCAACAAAAGCGGAAGCTATATTAAACCGGGAAAGGTGTTATGCCACACCCATAGAAATATGGGTGCACAGGCTAAATCTATCAAAATCATCAAAACGTAATATTAGTCTAGGCACACAGGCCACTAGTCTAGGCACACAAGCCAACAAAAGCAAATCGTCTATCCGTAGGAGTTACACTAACTAGTGTTCACATCTAGAGCGCTCGTCATCTACTAAAAACCTGTAAAACATAGGGATAACACCCGGTCAGCGAATAATGCTGGTAACCCATCAATACGCGTTAAATAGCATATTATATAGATAGATATAATCAAAAGCGTTTGAGACTGAGGAATACATTATATAGTCATTTGAAAGCCAGAAGAAGATCAACATCAAAGACTCATCACACTCTCAACAAAAGACCGAGGATCATCAACCCCAATCAAGACAACAAAACCACAAACAACAAAGAACAACACAACTCTAGATGCAACCTACCATTCACAAGGTAGAGTTCATCATAAACATGCTCCAAGGCAAGAAGTACAACAATCACATAATGACAATTCACATAATAGAACCAAGTTCCAACCTTTTGCCTGGTTCCAACCTTATGGCTACCCCCGACCTTATAACTAGTTCGGACCCGTTACCTCCTAGTGCCACCCTGTACTTCTGAGTCCAATCTTATTCCACCTGGGACCGTTGTCCCCCACCAATCTTTACCACCAATCAGAACGGTATTACCACCGATCTAATAGTACACGAGGGTACTGTAAAGTAACAATATTACCATTGATCTCGTGAGCAAAGCTCAATAATATACCACCAATCTCAATCATAAGTACACATAGTCGTCATCATCATCAAGAAGATTGAGGCTCATCAATAGCCCAATCACGTATCAACAAAGGGTACAATGATTTGCACAAGATAACATCATAAGAATCAACCGAGAGATTTCAACAAGGACATGAGGCAAAACTCAACAACAAGGAATCACAATCCAACATCAAAATGATTGACGACGCGAGTTGCCAACCCCAACAAGAAGGAACAAACCACACATACTAGCATAACAACATCAAACTAGCATGCTTATCAAACGGATAAACCGAAATGGTTCCAATGAACCTTCAAGACACATATTAGTCCAACAAATCACAAGGTTGGACCCTTAGCACGATTCAAGACACCAAATCCTAACATGGATTCCTAACACATCGTTCTAGACATACGAAACATCAAGAAGACTCATAAATAGCTCAATAATTCAACAACGGGAGGTCAAAACATCAATACCAAGAAGAAGGGAATCACGGGGAACAAATCCCCGCACCAACAACAATTGTTCCCCATGGGTGGGGCCATGGGTAAACCCCCACCCGTGGGCCTGCCCGCGGGGTACATACCTTGATCCACTTCGTTCCCCGCGGGTGGGGCGGCGGGTAGGCCACTGCCCGCCGTTCCGCCTGCGGGGTACAATACTACATATGCACCAAGTTTCCCTTCGGGGAAATTGATCAACAAAGCCAAGTTCAAGCCCAAAGCACCCAAACTCTCACACACAACAAAGATATGACTTGAACCCAAGAAATAGCCAAGCAATGGCATTCAAGAAACCTAAATACAAGCTCTAACACATGCATCATCACAAGATCATGCATCTAATCTCACAAATCACATCAAGAACATCAAATAGAAGCCAATAATCATCATTTAGCTAAGAAAATAGGTTTTGTATAGCATGGGTTACCTTTGTAGACCACAACCTCTTCCTTTACTCTCTCCTAAGCCTCTTCTTAGAGCTCTTCTTCCCCACCAACTTCTTACACAAACCAAAACACAAGAAATATTCTAACTTAGATAAAGACACCCAAAAGATGGCTAAAAACACTAAATAGCTAAGAATCTTACCCTTTCCTATGCTTGGGAAGTAGAAAGTAGGAATCTTGGGGTGGGATTTTGCAAAGCTAGAAGGTTTTCCTTTTTGCTTGAAGAATAAGCTAGGTTCTTTTTAGAGAGATGGTGGAGTGTTTGGGACTTAGGCTAGCATGAGAGAATGAGAGGAATGACTTGCTAGGGATAGTTTGATCAACAATTCAGGGGTGAAAGGTCACTTCTACCCTTACTAAGGTTGGAAAGACAAGAGGGTAAAGGTACAAACCATAAAGCATAAGGTATACTTGGTTGACTTAAGTGACTAGTCAAATTCTAGTCCCTCGACTATTAAATTTCAGGATTTTTGGAATGGATTACCAAGGAAGGCTAGGATTAATTCTTCAATTAATCCCAATTAGCATTTAGATTTACGGGGTGTCACATCCTCTCCCCCTAACAAGAAGTTTTGTCCCCGAAGCTTGGGCACGAAGGGTTTGACTAAAAGATAGCAACGAACCAAAGATGTGACAAGAAATTACAAAGTTTAAATAAACAAGGGCTCCCAAGATCAAAAGTTGTGCAAGGGTTCAAGGTAATGGGGAAAAACTTCTCAAGCAACATAACAACTTATCAAAAACTTAAGATTAGCAACCAACCGGCTACACTAAGCCTAACTATACCAGGCTAAACACCAAGCATCAAACAACTAAGCTAACAACTACCAACGAACCAATTAACAAAACGAGCAAGGAACACACCCACAAAACAACTAAGCAACCAACTACCAACGAACTCACAACCAAAACAAGCAAGGGATGCAACGGGGTTCCACCAAAAAAACGGTAGCCTTGCAAAATGGGTGACAAAGCTTTAGAGATAAGTTGCAAACGAGGTTTTAAGCAATAAAGGTGTTCGCCACTAACCAAAGTTCGAGAAACCAAGGGTTCAAATTAAGGTGGTAAGATTGATAGGCTTGTAAATAAGCTGAAGGTTCACAAAGGTAAGTCAAGAAAGGAAGGTAAGGTGATAGATAAGAGATTTACCGGAAGGGAAAACTAATTCTACCTTAAACTTAACTCCCTGCTTAAAACTAACCACCGATCTACCCAGACCTAGACGTCTCAGCTAAGGAACAAGCTACAAACTAAGAACTGGCACCAAGAGAGCTCTAAAGCCAAATCACACGGGATCAAAGAACCAGGATTGCGTCTTCAATTGTTCTCCGCTGACTTCTTCAACCAAAGGAAGCAAGGTACTCACACTACACAACTTGAGCTCGGCATTCGCTTGAACTTGATCCGTCACTTCCAGACAAAGGCTACAACTGCCAAATCCAAAACACGAGCAGGATGTCCTTCTCCCTAGCATGTTGGGTTTTTTGGCCTCCGCTTTCGTTTTTGCTAAGTAATTCTTGTGTACCTCGACCGCCTCCGGATCTTCAATGAGTGAAGCTGACTGCCTGTCATCCCTCGAGCGACCAACGATCCAGATATCAGCCAAGTCCTTCAGTGGGCGAGGCTGACTACCTACGAGCCCCCAAGAGACGAACAAACTCCAAACAGCCAAATCCCTCAGCGGGGAGGCTGACCGCCTGCGAGCCCCCGAGAGACAAACAAACTTCAAACATCCAAGTTCCTAAGCGGGCGCGGCTGACCGCCTTCGAGCCCCCGAGAGACGAACAAACTCTAAAAAGCCAAGTCCCTTAGTGGGCGAGGCTGACCGCCTGCGAACCCCGAGAGATGAACAAACTCCAAACAGCTAAGTCCCTTAGTGGGCGAGGCTGACCGCCTGCGAGCACCCGAGAGACGAACAAACTCCAAATAGCCAAGTCACTCAGTGGGTGAGGCTGACCGCCTGCGAGCCCCCAAGAGGTGAATAAAGTCCAAACAACCAAGTCCCTCAGTGGGCGAGGCTAACCACCTGCAAGCCACCGAGAGACGAACAAACTCCAAACAGCCAAGTCACTTAGTGGGCGAGGCTGACCGCCTGCGAGCCCCCGAGAGTCGAACAAAATCCAAACAGCCAAGTCCCTCAGTGGGCGAGGCTAGGGGTGAGCAACCGACTTTGTTTTTTGACCTTCGTAACCGACCGAAGGTGGTCCTATGACCGACCGATAACGGACCGTCAGTTTCGGTCGGTTACCAAAAAACCGAATTTAGCAAAAAAATGAAATTCCAAAAGTCAAAATTGAAAATCAGCATATACATACATGCAACAAGCACAGTAGCACACTGCTAGTCTGCCCGAGCCAATGCTCAAAGGCCAAAGTCACAAACAAATTACACGCATTAAGTCATTAGTCATTACATAAATAGTCTCACACCAACAGGCAACAAACTCCTCGCCTGAAGAGGCAGAATCAGTCGTCCTCGTACAAAGGAGGTGATACCTTCTACTCTAACCAGAATGAAATAACTCAAACTTTATTGCCAGGCTAGAAAAGGAAATTTCACGAACTACTGGCCACTAGGGGCCTATAACGAACTAACTGTTTAGGCAAAAACAAAAGGGAGAAGTGCGCGGCCGCCTGCCTACTGGTAAAACTTCTTGAGATGATGGGCGTTCCATATGCGTTTTATGGGTTCACCCTCCATGGTTTCGAGCCGGTGTGTACCGGGGTAGATTTCATGGGCTATCTTATACGGTCTTTCCCACCTGATGGCCATCTTTCCACCTTCAGTGGCCCGACTGGCCTCTCGATCTTGAAGCATGAGATCTCCCACCTGGAGGTATCTCACCCTGGCTCTTTTGTCTTGATAACGCTTAACAGCCCGCTGGTATTTGGCCATTCGAATGTAAGCCATGTCCCGCATTTCCTCTAGAAAATTCTTTTCGACTTGCAACGTCTCCTGGTTGCCTTCGTCATTGTACAGGACGACGCGTCGACTGGGTACCAGAAGCTCGGTCGGGACTTTTGCCTCAAACCCGTATGCTAGCTTGAAGGGGGTGTAACACCCCCAATTTTCAGCATAATTTAAAACCATTAAAGCTTATGAAATAAAGGCAAGACTTTCATTAATACCCAGACAGAGCGGAAGCTAAACATCAGAGTTGGGGTGTTATGCCACATCTAAGCTAGAGAACCTAGATGCACAGGCTAAACTAACTAAATAAAGTATAATTCATAATCATTATCCGAATACAAGCATGGCTCACAGGCCGACTAACTAAGCTAATACTAACTAAGCCAAGAACCGCAGCTCATTCTAGCGCGCTCTCGATCAACTAATCAGTACCTGAAAAACATGCGATATTACAACCGTTAGCGAATAATGCTAAGCAACCCACTCCCACGCGTTGAGTACAATAAGTATAAATATAGGAAATCATTTTTGAGACTTGGAAATACATAAATATAGTCCTAAGCGACTCTAGCTTTAAAACCAAGACAACGACCCAAGACAGACCAACAGACTCGACATCATGCGACAAAGTAAAGGCACAATCATACAATGCAAGGTCACAAGTCATGACAACTACAATGTACAACAATAGCAAGCAACAACAACAAACATGTCCATGATCCAACCTTATACAAAGTTCCAACCTTTACTCCTCTCCATCCTTCTAACAGTTCCAACCTTTACCTCCAGGCCACCCTACACACCACATCCTTATCCCTCCGGAGCACCACATGCTCCCCTCCAACATAACCTCCAACATTCCACCGATCTCTCAGCACTCGCAGTGCCATTACATAACATGATCTGTGCCTATAGCACAATGATCGAGCACTCGCAGTGCCAAAACATAACTTGATCTGTGCATATAACACAATAATCACGCGACCTGTGCCTATAGCACAATGATCAATGCACTCGCAGTGCGTTATACCACCAACATATCTTTTCCACCAATTTCACATCTTTTCATCACCATGGGCAATAGCATGTCAATCAAGACTCAACAACAATTACATCACGGGGTTACCATGAAAAGGGGCACAACATACGAATAGACTCATAACGACACGGGATATCAACCTAAATATGCAACCTACGAGGAATAATATAAACCACACTTTTGATCCACACAATACAAGTTTAGACCACATGTTTGGACACGACTCACCAATCACGTCACGGTACTTAAAACATCATGCTAGGCTCACACACATCAAACGAGACACAACGGGACGCGGGGAAACGACCAATGGGGAAAAACGACACAACGCACCGCCCGTACCAGCGGGCGGTACGGCGGGAGGACGACCTCCCGCCGGACTGCCCGTCGGCAGGCTGCCCGTGTTCCAACGGGATTTCCGGCGGGTGGTCTAGTGGGGGTTCGTCACCCCACTGACTACCCGCTGGAACACACTTCATGGCTAAATTTCCAATCCCGAGAATTCATCACTTATGCCCAAATTCAAGTCGAAACACTTCCCAATCCACAACAACAATAATAGGGACTTGAACATCAAGAATAATCCAAAAAACAACACAATTAAATCCTAAACACAAGCTCTAATCATGCCAAGACTCAAGAACGAACACACAACGGTTCAAGAACCTCAAGAACTCATCACATAAAACCCTAAAGACAAGCCCTAAACATAATTAAACGCAAGGACATGCAAACCAAGAATAACAAGAATTCAAAGATCATCAAGGTCATCAAGAATAACAGGAATTCATATCATAATTCCTAAGGACAAGCTCTAACAAGGAATAAACACAAAATCACCCATACAATCATCCAAAGAAGCCATTCAATAAACAATAGCAAGGAAAATAGGTTTTGTAGGACATGGGTTACCTAGTAGCTTTAATTAAACTTCTTACGCCTTCTAGGGTCTCCCCTCAGGGTGCTCTTCCTATTAGTCTTTCCTAAGCTTGGTGACGGGGAATTCCTTGTTTGATCTCTGGGAGGGGAATTTTCGAGTATGTTAGAGGGAAGGTGTCCTAAGGCTTTCTAATTCCTTCTATATAGATTTATGACTCCTAATTAGAATCTGATTAATACTGGGCCCAACTTCTTTATCCTAACGGGCTTTAAGGCTTTAATATAGGCAAGGGTGCATGGTCCACCGTGGACCGCACTAAATTAATTAAGGGCCTCTACTTACTTAAATCCCCTTTTTAATTATTCTTTAACGAAATCAATTAAATTATTAATTTGAGTTTAAAGGGCGTAACACGGGGTGTTACAGGGGGTCTCCGTGGTCGCCCTACGAGGGGTCGTCCGGTAGGTCCACAACACCTTTTCTAACTGCTCGACCCATGTGCCACCCAATTCTTCCAACTTCTTTCGCAACCCGTCCAGTAGGGTGTTGTGACACCCCGCAAATCCAAACTCTAATCAAGGATTAATTAGAGAATTAATCCTAGTTTCCTTGTTAATTTATTCCTAAAAATCCTGAAATTCAATAGTCGAGGGACTAGAATTTGACTAGTCACTTAAAGTCAAAGGGTTGTACCTTTTGCTTCTTGGGTTGTGCCCTTGTTCCCTTATTCTTCCAACTTTAGTAAGGGTAGAAATGTCTTTCTACCTAAAGTTTGTGGTTCAAGCTAACGTAGCAACATCCCTTCATTTCATTCACCTACAATCAAAACATAAAATCTCTAACTTCTCTCTAGAAAGGTGTAGCTTCTTCTCCAAGCTAGAATTTGGGCATCCTAAATCTTGCAAGTTGTCTTCCAAGATTCCTACTTTCCTTATCTTGAGCATAGGGGAGGGTAAGATCCTTGATCTTTTGGTGTTTTTAACCTCCTTTTAGATGTCTTTTTCTAAAAATAGAATCTTTGTTGTCATTTGGTTTGTTTATGAAGTTGGTGTGGAAGAAGAGCTTTAGGAGAGGCTTTCTAAGGGTGAGAAAGAGAAGTTTTAGGCTACAAAGGTAACCCATGCTTTACAAAACCTATTTTCTTACTTATATATACTGTATTCCGTTTCGAAAATGGTTTTGACTTATACTATCTATATATGCTATTTAACGCCTATTGATGGGTTACCAGCAATGTTCGCTGACCGGGTGTTATCCCCATGTTATGTTTTCCTTGTTCTACATGTTTTGAGTAGATGCCCGAGAGCGCTAGACTTGGAGCGATAGATAGCTTAGTCACCTTGTCTAGACGTTTATTTGATGGCCTGTGAGCCTTTTGAGCGGCCTGTGTGCCTTGACTCTTTATACTTTGTTGAATGGTTTAGTTTTCCCGCCTGTGCATCTTTAGTATTTAAGATGTGGCATAATGCCCCCGTATAGACTTGCTTCCGCTTAATGATTATGGATGTTTACATTGCTTATCTCTTGCATTTAAGTTTTAAAAATATGGTAAAAATCGGGGGTGTTACAGGTGCGGTTCAGGTTTTCAATCTGCCCGTTCGCCTGGAGGTAGGCTACGGATACCTTGACGTGCCGGATGCCGTTTTGCATACAAAACACGGCAAAAGCTCGATTTTCAAACTGTCTGCCGTTATCCGTAACTAACTGCTCGGGTAGTCCAAACCTACATATGATGTTCTTCTAGATGAATCGGCGGCACTGATACTCAGTAATAGTAGCCAAAGGCTCAGCTTCTGCCCACTTTGTGAAGTAATCCACCGCAGGTATGCAAAATCACACCCGGCCGGGGGGCGGGGGAAGCGGTTCAAGCAAGTCGATCCCCCATTTAGCGAACGGAATAGCCGTGGTGACCGGTGTGTAGAAGTTGGTCGGTCGAGTGCCCTTTTTCGCGAACGCCTGCAAGTCGGGCACTTCATCACTTCATCTATGCAGTCCTTCACCATGGTGGGCCAGTAATAACCCTGGATAATGAGCTTCCGGGCCAAAGTGGTGGCCCCCTGGTGGGCCGCACAAATCTCTCGGTGCGCCGCCGCTGTTACGAGCTTGGCCTCCTTTAGGAGACCAGGCAGTGGGCCACCGTAAGATCACTTGTACAACTGCCCATCCACCAATTAAAAAAATGGGGCTCTTCTTTTTACGCGATCAACGTCTTCCTTACTGTCGGGCAATTCTACTTTCTGCTTGTACCTAATTATATCCGCCATCCAAGGCCATTCAGACTGATCTCAGGAATCCTGGCGGGGACCAAGCACCTGGGCGACTATGCAAACCGAGAGCGCCTCAGTGCTTGGACGTTCCACGTCCTCAGTGCGACAAGCCATCGCCAGATGAGAAGGTATGCCCGCCAGAGCCAGTTTTGACAAGATGTCGGCCTCCACATTTTCTGCCCGGGGAACGTGCATGATTTCGTGGGCGTCTAACTTGTCCAGTAACCCCTCAATCACGTCTTTGTAGAGCTTTAGCCTTTCCTCCTTGGTATCACACTCAGTTTTTAACTGACTGACTACCAGGCGGGAGTCAGTTTTTACGAGCACCCGGGTGGCTTTTAGCGCAAGGGCCAAGCGTAACCCCTATATAAATGAAAGCCTTCGTGCGTGGTAATCATCACGCCACCGCCGCAGTGCCGGGCACCGGCTGCGCCATCAGTATATACTTCCCACCAGTCGGCCTCTTCCAGCCCATCAACCGGCAATCTGTTATCTGGGTGTGCGGCGCACTCCACTATAAAATCGGCCAGAGCCTGGGCCTTGATGGATGGTCGGGGGGCGTACTCGTTTCCATATTAGGTGAGCTCCATTGCCCATTTCGGTAATTGCTCGGAGGAAGTCGGGCTGCGTAGAACATTGGACAGGGGCAGATCGGTCAACAGTCGGACTTGGTGTGCTTGAAAGTAGGGCACCAGTTTCCTAACTGTGGTCACCAAAGTAAAGGTGACTTTCTCCAAGGGGGAGTAGTTGATTTCGCTCCTTTAGGGTCTGCCCAACGTAGTACACGGGTAACTGGACCTTATCCTCTTCGCGCACGAGAACTAACCCGACCGCCTTCTGGAGGCGCCCAGATACAACAATAACGACTCACCCTCCGTGGGTTTAGATAAAAGTGAGGGCGATAAAAGATACCTCTTGAGATCTTCAAAGGCGACCTGGCATTCCCCAGTCCACCCGAACCCTTCACACTTCTTCATGGCTTCAAAGAAGAGGAGAGCCCGATCGGCAGACTTAGACAGGAATCGGCTGACGGCAGCCATCCGGCCTATCAAACGTTGCATTTCTTTGAGGTTACCGGGGGGCTGCATGTCCAGGATAGCTTGCACCTTCTCTGGATTGGGCTCGATTCCTCGTCGAGTGACCATTTAACCTAAAAACTTTCCTCTTCTGACCGCGAACGCACACTTTTTAGGGTTTAACCGCAGGTTGTATTTTCTCATGACACTGAAACAGTCCGCCAGGTCTTTAGCATGATCCGTCTCCTCCTTGCCCTTGACTAACATGTCATCGACGTAGGCAGCCATAGACTTGGCAATCAAATCTTTGAAAAGCCGGGCCACCATCCTATTGTAGGTGGCTTCCACGTTCTTTAGGCCAAACGACATGACCTTATAGCATTACACCCCGTCCGGGGTCATGAAGGCGATTTTCTCCTCGTTCACCTCATGCATGAATATTTGATAGTATCCCCGGAAGGCGTCCATGACGCTGAGCAAAGCGCACCCGGCCGTATCATCCACTAACTGGTTGATTCGTAGTAGGGGAAAAGGGTCCTTTGGGCACGCCTTACTGAGGTCTGTGTAATCCACGCACATCCTCCATGCCGGCGGCTTGGGCACACGTTGGCCAACCAGCCCGGGTACTTGACCTCTCGGATGTGCCCCGCGGCCATCACGGTTTCCACTTCCATTTTTTTATACGAACTTCTTGCGATCGTTCGACAGACATCCCTTCTTCTGAGCAACGGAAATTAGGCTGGGGTCGACCGCCAACCAATGCGTTATTACTGTCCGGTATGTCCTCAGGTCCCCAGGCAAATATTTCTTTGTAGCTTCTCAGCACCTCAATAACTGTCATTTTCACTGATGCGGGCAAGCCTACCCCTACCCGCACTGTCTTTTCCAGTTGTTCAGGCTCCAAAATGACCTCCTCCAGCTCGACAGCTGGGGTCGGGTGCTCTATCGGCCGCTCAATCACCTGGTGGGCAATGGTGTTTACCCGGTCAAACCCTTGTCCCATCTTTCGATAAGCTTGCAATTAACAACTACGAGCCATCTTCTGGTCGCACCGCACCATCTCAACGATGGCCGGTGTGCGAAATTTCATGCATAGGTGGTCGATGGAGATTAGGCCGCCCAAGTCCTCGAGCCCTGGTCGGCCAAGTATGGCGTTGTGCGCGCACTCCAGAGCAACCACCCCGAATTCTATTTCCAACGTTCTAACCTAGGGCCAGGTTCCCAGTTCTACCGTGAGGGAGGTGCACCCTTCGGCTTCGATAGCGTCACCTATGAAGCCGGCTAAAGGGGTCTTGACCGGTCGTAACTGCTCCCTGGGTATTCCTAACTTCTAGAAAGTTTCTAGGTACAGCACATTGACACTACTGCCCGTGTCCACTAGCACTCGGCGAATGACCGACCCCTGGATATCCATAGTGATCACTAGGGGTGTTAAAGTGGGCCGAAGCCCGTGGCTTAGCCCACACCCGCCCCGCAATGGGGCGGGTTAGGGCCTCAAGAAATTAGGCTCGCGAAAATGCGGGCCTAACAGGCATGGTCCGCGGAGGGCCAGAGCCCGCGCGGGCAAACCCACGCGGGTTGCGGGTCGGCCCGTGGGCCAGGCCATATTTAAAAAAAATAAATAAATTATATATATAATATCTTTTTTTTAATCATATATATAATATCTTAATTCTTAGAATCTTAGGCAATGTGTAGATCTAACTATCTAAGAGTACGCAGAAGGGGAGAAATCCAATAATTCAATAATCCTTCGCCAATTCTTAATTCAATAATTCCTAGAGTACGTAGTTCTCCGGTTCTCCCGTCTCCATCCGCCTCCAACCCTGTCAAATAATTACTAAAACTAAATCATCAATTCATACATATTTATGAATTACTAAATCGCCTCCAAGTCTAGCAAACATACATATTTATATATATATTATACACAGACGGGAATTGTAGAGGGAAAATCTGAAGCCGAGAGAGAAATCGAGTGTGCTGTTGAATCCAAGCTTTGATCACCCTTCTACAGTTCTGCTGAACGCACGGTATCGATCCGGAAGATTTGGGCGAGGTTTATGGATTTTATGGAAGTTTCCGGTGCCATATTTCAAGCAGTTTTAACATGTTTATATACCATTTAATGTTTTTTTTTTTAAAATTTAAGTGATGGCCAGCGAGACCCGCAAGCCCGCATGGGGCGGGCTTGGGTTGTATAGTTCCAAGCCCGCGGGCTTCGCGGGCCGGCCCGTATTGACACCCCTAGTGATCACTAAGGCGTCACGATGGGGAATGGGGCCCCTTGGCAGGTCGTTATCTGTGAAAACGATCGGCTCTTTACACGCTTTCTTCCGGTTCGACTCTTGAAAGGCTATCGCTCTCACGTATAACTATCGCGCCCGGGCCTTCCGAGCTCTCGTTGAGTCGCCACCTTCGTGAACGCCTATTATCATGTTGATCACCGATTATGCTTCCAATTTTTATCGGCGTCATCCTCCTGAACAGGCTGCTTCCCCTTACCCGTGGCTCTTGGGTTTACCCGAGCGGGTGCCTCTTTCTGCCAAGGTGGGCCCGGTCGACGCCACTGATTGGTACTTCTACAAGGTTAAGTTTTTTGTGCGTCCCAAATGAGAGAGAGATGGCAGAAGACTACTCACTTTGTGCACGTTGGGCGCACATTCAGCGCCTAGCCAAATGTGTTCTGCTATGTTTTTTATTTTTTATTTTTTATTTTTTTTTAATTCGTGTCATAACGGTTAAATCCTCTTTTTTTTTTTTTTTTTTTTTTTTTCATTCTTCTCTTTGTCTCCTCTCTCTCCTTGTTGGCACATAAAAAAACTGTGAAAATTTGGAAGCTGATGGGTTTCTCTAAGGCACGAGTTTTTTTCTACTTTTGGCCCCAAAACTATTGGATCATTTCCACATTGGGTCCCTAAATATTAAGTTTTCTATTTTTGGTCCCACAACTTTTAAAACATTACCACATTTGGTCCTCTAGCCTAATTTATGATAACTGATGACCAAATTTTTTAGTTGAAAAATGTCTTAGAAAATGACCACTTTATCCTTCAAGATAAGTCACTTGAGTATTATGCACTCATGTTCCATAACATAAATATAAAATTTGGTCACTGGTAACCCGAAAATTAGACTGGAGGACCAAATGTGGCAAGGTTTTAAAAGTCGTAGGAACAAATTAAATGTGGCAATATTTTAAAAGTTGTGTGACCAAGTGTGAAAAAAGTAATAGTCGGGGAGAAAAAGTGGAAATGGTACAATAGTCGCGGGACCAAAAGTGAAAAAAAAAAAAAAAATCTCATTAAGGCAATGTCTGTAAAGAGTTTAGGTAAGAGAAAAAGTTAGTAAAGTTTAGGCACGAAGAAATTGCTAACTTTCTTTTTATGCATAGAGAAAAGTGTAAAGTTGGAGAGAGAGAAAGTTAGACATCAAGTTTGAGAGTTAAATCTTTACTATTTATATCAGAGTAAAAAAGCCTACAAAGTCCTAATTTGATATATTCTATAAAAGTCAAAAACATTTTATTAATACCAACATACTTTTGAAAACATTAATAAAAGTCAGAATCAAATATCAATGGACTTTTAAAGACTATTTAAAAGTCTTAATTGAATATGAAGGAACTTCTAAAAACTCTTTAACGATCTATATTAATACCATTAGACTTTTAAAGTCATTAAAACCCTTTAAAAGTCCATGGGATTGAATACACCCCTAAAATTAATTAAGGTAAGGTTTTAAGATTTAATAATAGGAAAGGTAAGGTTAGAATATAATTTTAATTAATTGGGTAAGGTTTTAAGGTTTAATTTATTCAAAGATATTTAGTTTCGGTTGAATTGTTATAATCTTGCATTACTACATCATATCGTGGTTGTTTGACAATAAGTTGATAGTTTACTAGTTAATAATTTATTGTATTATCTATTTTGACTATCTAGTAGTATTAGTGAGTTGTAGTAAGATATTTGATAAATTAACTTATTAATGTCAGTTCATAACATCTATAATGACTTATAAGAATATGAATCTATTATTTTATTTATTTACCTATGCTTAAGTTATCTTTTAGTTGTAAATATAAATGTTTAACTAATTTCATTTGAAAATTTAATATTATTAGGGAAAATGGTCAAATAGGCCCTCAAATTTTACCATAAAAGTCAATTAGGTCCATAAACTATTAAAAGTTGCGATTACACCCATCAACATTTTATTTTAATGCAATGAAACCCAAAAATCGATTACCGACCTGCTATCACAGGTCACTAAAGTTCTGGCAACATTCCGACGACTTTTTGGACAAAAAGCGACCAATGACCATTCGGCGGTCGCCGATCGTTCTTTTAAACAACGGAGAAGGTGACCCTAGGAAGGCGACCACAGCGATCGCTTTCTGCTAGAGAAGGCGACCTTGGTCTCCTTCTCCGTTCTTCAAAAGAGCGATCGGCGACCGGCAACAGTAACCGGTCACTTTGTTGTCCAAAAAGTCGCCAGAATGTCACCAGCGGGTTGCCGAAACACTAGTGACGTGTGATAGCTAGTTACTAACTGGATTTTAGGCTTCATTGCATCAAAATAAAATGTTGATGGGTATAATTACAACATTAAAAAGTTTAGGGGCCTAATTGACTTTTCATGTAAAGTTCGATGATTTATTTGACATTTTTCCATTATTATTATTGTTGTTGTTGTTGTTGTTATTGTTGTTGTTGTTGTTGATGACTATGATGTTATTGGTGCCAATCAGTTAAGGTAAACAACCATTTAGTCCATACCTATTTTAACTTATTGACCTATCCATTAATCAAAGTTGGCCTGGTCAAATCAGCTACAATTAGCCATTTCCCAAACACTCTCTCATCTTTCACTTCCAAGTTTATTTTTACGTTTTTCTTATTGTCTTTCCATTAGCTAGATTACTTGTGTATGACTTGGGAAAAAAACATAAAGAAATGAAATCTTCAACACAAGAAAAAGAAACAATCAATAAGAACATAATATATATCATCATTCAAAGTATTTATAACAACTTTTGCTATAATTTCTTCTTTAGGGCCACACTTTTTCAACCACTAATACATCCAATAACCATAGCTGTCAACCTTCTCTCCTTCGATCTTCTTAATATATCTTGGTCAATTTTTTTTTTTTTTTTACTTTATTTTTTTTATTTGCAAAGTATCGGGTGTATAGTTGTGAGCAAATTATGCTTCTATAATAAAAATTTAGTTCGTCAGCAATAAACATTTTTTATTTACACGATATATTAATAAATATTACTACGTATAAGAAATTTCAAGCCAAAATATACGAAATTCAGTTGAAGTTCCTCTGGTAAGATGATTTGGCCTTTGGGAAGCAAGTTCTGTAGTAATAATTATGCAATAATATCTCAAAAATTAAATTTGTTCACCAAATTTTCAGATACTCAGTGATGAAAAATTTAAGGGAAAGTGACATTTGTAGTGTTTCATTTATGACCAAATTGTTGATTTAGTCTTTTATTTATTCGAAGTGTAGATTTAGTCTTTTAATTATTGTTAAAGTAACAAATTTGATCATTTGAAAATTATTTCTGCTACTAATATTTTACTTAATAAAGTAACAAATTTGATCTGAATGGCTAAATTTGTCACTTTGATAATAAGTAAAGGACTTAATTTCCATTACAGAAAATTGAGGAGCTAAATCTATATTTTATTCATAATTGGGGGATTGAAAATGTGATTTTTACAAACTTTAATGTATATGTGACAAATCTTTCTACTTATACATTGAACAAGAAATTTATGCACTCAAAAAAAAAAAAAAAAAAAAGTAGAAATCATGGGTGAAATGCTTGCACATGCTGGCAGAATTCACAACTTACTATGTACCTATTGTCCTTTGACATAATTGATTAGAGCATGGTACGCTAAAAGTATCAAATTAGCTGTTATGTTATCATTTGCTCTATCTTATTTTTGGGATTAGTTTGAACTTATTTGATTATTTTGATATAGACGTTAACAATTTATGTCATTCAAATAAATTTACTTTTTGACTCCCTCATTTAGAGGTCGTTTACTTCATTTCTCTATTTTTCCATCTCCAATTTTTCATTTCTCCATTTCTCCAGTTTTTCATCTCCATTTCTCCAATTTTCCATTCCTCCAGTTTTCTGATTTTCATTCCATATTCCTCCCATTTTTCATTTCTCTAATTTTCTGATTTCATTAAATACAATCATCCCATTTATCATTTGTACATTTCTACAATAATAATAATAATAATAATAATAATAATAATAATAATAATAATAATAATAATAATAATAACAATTAAAAAATAATAATAATAAATATGTGTGCATAAAGAGGAGGAAAAAAAGAAAAAGATAATAATAATAATAATAATAATAATAATAATAATAGTAAGGTTTTCAAAAAAAAATAAAAATAATAATAGTAATAATAATAATAATAATAATAATAAATCTAATAATAAATCTGTAGGGAGGAGGGAAAAAGAAAAAAGAAAAAAAATTAATAATAATAATAAAACAAATCTGTAGGGAGGAGGAAAAAAGAAAAAAGAAAAACAAATAATAATAATAATAATAATAATAATAATAATAATAATAATAATAATAATAATAATAAAATCAAATCTGTGCTGATTGTAGAAGAAACCCACTTGCAAACATTTAAAATAAATCTATTCCGTAAGTGAAATTTCGAAATGCTCTCAAGCCAACGTTCTGAAGAAGACCGTGATCTCCTTGAGAGGAGCACGAAGAAACACAAGCGATCTGCAGGGGAACCGGTGGGCAACGGGATGGAAGGGGTAGACGATGGAGATGAGCGGGCGGACGTAGTTCTGGTTAATGAAACTCCGGTGGAGGAGATGGTCGAGGGTGACGCGACAGTAGCGGATGCGACACCAAATCTAACGTTATCCGTTTCTGTGCAGGTACCGGCAACGTCTCCGATGACCTATGCACAAAGTGTGACAGGCAAGTCGATCCCTCCGAGCCTACCTGTGGGAGACGAGATGAACGAGACTGCAGAGGAGATAGGTGATGAAGAAGAGGACGATCCTCTGTGCCCCACGATTCGGATGTCCCAGGAGGAACTAGACGCGATCCGTGCACCATGGAGGCAGACACTTATTATTAAGGTGATGGGGAGGCGTGTGGGGTATGCGTACCTCCTCCAGCGACTCAATCTGATGTGGCGACCGAACGGCAGTATAGACCTCATTACCATCGCGGACGACTACTTCCTTGTACGTTTTGGATCGAAGGACGACATGGAATTTGCAATGTTCGACGATCCGTGGATGGTGATGGACCACTATCTCATAGTGATGCCATGGAAACCTGATTTTGATCCCTACACCGACAATGCACAGAAGGTTCTGGTATGGGCTCGTATCCCTTGTATATCTGCCGAATATTATAACATCATTTTTCTTAGAAAACTGGGAAACAAGATCGGAAGATCGATCCGAGTGGATCAAGCTACAAGCTTGGTGTCGAGGGGAATGTTCGCCAGAATTTGCGTGGAAGTCGACATAACGAAACCTCTAATATCGAAATTCAATTACAAAGGCAAAGTCAGATCGGTGGCCTATGAAGGTATCCACCTCGTTTGTTTTACATGCGGAATTTACGGCCATGCGCCGGAGACTTGTCCGACAACACACAAACCAGCGCCCCATGCCGAGAATGTTCATAGTGAGGTGGCAACAAGGCAGACCACGACTGTGTCCAGTAAGGTAGCTGATAATCAGAAGGTTCACGTTGGAGATGCTCCTTTTGGTGCATGGATGATAGCGCCTGGTCGACGTCCTCGGAATAGAGCGCAAGCAGGCCGTAATCAGAAGGGATCGGGAGATCGTGGCCCACACAATCATGCAAATAAAGAGGGAGGCATTCAGGTATCTAGATTTACACCTTTGGCTTTTCAGGGGGATGATGGGGGCAATATCGAGGAAGGAGTGGAGAAGGCTGATGATGGCCTGGAGGTCGATGATGCTGGCCTAGGCGCTATGGAGGTGGCAGAGACGCGGAACCAGGAGCCAGCCCCGGCGCAGAACGGAAAACAAAGAAGGCCTAATGTGATTGTCTTAGAGAAACAGATCGAAAATGAACCTGATGGTGTGCAAAGGACACCGGCGAGAGAAGGAGGGACATCGGCGAGACTCCGGCGTGTTGGGGCAACAGGGACAAGGCGTGCAGCCGAGGAGGACGAACATGTGGTCATACGGGGAGAGCAAGGAGGATTAGTGATCAGCTCTTCGAGGGTGTTCTTGGGCGAGCCGGCAGAAGATATACCATCGCCTGTCTGGCAGAACACCAAAGAACACCATGCTGATCCATCGGAGAATCTAGATGACGAAGGCGATGTGGTTATGGACCTTGACGGGCCGGGGGCGAACCGTGAGAGTGAGAGGGCACGAAATGCCAGTTGAGCGTGTTGTTCACTTTGGTGCAGTGTCTTCGTTTCCACGGTTTGATCTTTCCCATTTCTCTTTGATTAAGTTTTTATGGATTGTTTGCTCTGGAATTGCCAAGGGGCGAGAGGACGACGTTTCCACCGTACCCTCAAAACCTTGCTGCAAGTGCATAAGCCGTGCATCCTGGGGTTATTTGAACCGAAAGTGTCAGGCGCGCAAGCCAACACGATTTGCTCGAAATTAGGCTTTTCCGATTGGGTCCGAGTAGAAGCCTTAGGTTTCAGCGGAGGCATCTGGGTCTTCTGGAAAGACCCGATTAAAATTACTATACTGTTTACTCACCCGCAATTTATTCTTTTGCAGGTCACCAGAGAGGGGCTCCAACCGTGGTTTTTTGCCCCGGTTTATGGGAGTCCAGCCCACCACCTCCGTCGGCGGCTATGGCGGGACCTAAGACAATCAGATAGATCTATCACGAGTCCATGGCTGGTAGCGGGGGACTTTAACGTCGTCACACAACGGGAGGACACAATGAACTATGTCTCTTTCTCCTCCTAGCGCAGTTCGGACTTTACAAGCTGGATTCAGGAGGAGGGGCTTATTGATCTTGGCTTCTCTGGGCCGAAGCTAACTTGGGTCAAAGATGGGACTGGTGCACGTATCAAGGGCGCCCGCCTGGACAGGGCTATGTGCAACACTGATTGGCGGATTACCTTTCCAGAGGCACATGTCATCCACCTGCCTCGAGTTGCATCTGATCATGCCCCAATTTTGATCAAATCTGAAGGGGATAGGCTCAGGACTACGCCACCTCGCTTTTTGTTCCAAGCGGCCTGGTTCACACACCCAGATATGCAAAGAGTGGTGGACCAGGCATGGGATAACAGCCAAGAGATCCCGAGCAATACTCTTTTCCTAGCAAACAAGCTAGCCGAGTGGAATAGGACCGAATTTGGGAATATTTTCAGACGCAAAAGGACCCTTCTTGTCAGGCTGGGGGGTATTCAGAGCAAGTTAGAAGGGGGCTATCACGGAGGGCTGATTAAACTCGAAGTGAAGCTCCGGGAGGAAATAGAAGACACCTTGTACCAGGAGAAACTGTTGTGGTTTCAGAGGTCCCGAGAGGAATGGATAGTGTCGGGAGACAGGAATACCGCTTACTACCACGCGGCTGCAACAATCCGCAAGTCAAGAAACAAAATTTCGAGATTGCTAGATGACCAAGGGACTTGGATAACGGAGGAAAGCGATATTAAAAACCTTGTTCAGAACTTTTATGCTACCCTCTTCGCCAGAAGTGATGAAGCTTTTTTGGGAGAAGACTTCGAGGCGGCCTTCCCGCAATTATCTGATATTGATTGGTGCATGTTCAACAGACAGGTCACAAAAGATGAGGTTCACAAAGCTATCTCGGATATGAAACCTTACAAAGCCCCGGGGCCCGATGGGTTCCCAGCAGCTTTCTACCAACAAACGTGGGAGACAACGGGAGATGCCATTTTTGGTATGGTTCACAAGGCAGTTACTACCGGCTACCTACCTGAAGGTACCAACGACACCTTAATTGTCCTCATTCCCAAAGTGAAAACTCCAGAAAATATCAGACAATTCAGGCCTATTAGCCTATGCAACGTGAGCTACAAGATTATTACTAAGACTATCACTAATAGGCTTAAGGCGGTCCTGCCGAAGCTAGTAGGGCCTTACCAAAGCTCCTTCGTCCCGGACAGGCAAATTACAGACAATATTATTATCTATCAGGAAGCTATGCACACAATGCGCATTAAACAAGGAGCGGCCGGTCTTATGGCCATTAAGCTTGATTTGGAAAAGGCATACGACCGTCTGTCGTGGAACTTTATCCAAGACACTCTTGAGAAGGAAGGTTTTAGGGAAGACTGGACAAAAGCTATAATGACCTGCGTGCGTACGGCCAAGCTCTCCATCGCGTGGAACGGCGAGCGGCTTGAATCTTTCAGCCCGGGATGGGGCATACGTCAGGGAGATGCCATGTCCCCTGCCATCTTCGTCCTTTGCATGGAACGCCTTAGCCAGCTCATTATTTCGGAAGTCGGTAAGGGTAATTGGAAGGGTATTACTTTTGGCACTGATAGTCCTATTCTTTCTCATCTCTGTTTTGCATATGGCATGATCCTTTTTGCGGAGGCTTCCTTTGAACAGGTAGAGGTCATTCAAGCATGCTTGGAACAATTCTGCAAGGCATCGGGGCAGAAAATCAGCCTCAGTAAATCTCATGTCTATTTCTCACGAAACACGGATCCGGCTCGGGCAGACGCTTTAGACAGGAATCTTGGTATTGAGGCAACAGAGGATTTAGGGAGATATCTTGGTGTCCCTTCCCTACATAGCCGTGCCACTTGCAGCACTTTCGCGGGACTTCTGGAGCGAATCTCAGCTCGCCTAGAAGGCTGGAAGGCGAAGACGCTGACCACAGCAGGGAGGATTGTGCTAGCAAAATATGTTCTAAATGCCATCCCCGTCTACACTATGCAAACGGCTTACCTCCCGAAAAGCGTTTGCATGGAAATGGAGAAGAGAACTAGGAAATTTATCTGGGGGTCGAATAGCGAGGGAAGCAACAAAATGAGCCTCATGAACTGGAACATGGTGACATCCGGGAAAGATGCGGGGGGTCTAGGCCTCAGACGCCTACATGGCCTAAACAAAGCCTATATGATTAAGTTAGGTTGGCGCCTCAAAACCGAGCCATCCAGCTTGTGGGCCAGGGTTATTGCGACGAAATATGCATGGAACGGTAACCTTGGCATACAGGCTGTGGGAAAGAAGAACACCTCCAATGTCTGGAAAGGGGTGACTGCTACATGGGAACAAATGGAAAAAGGCCTGACTCGAATAGTCCGGAACGGGAAGTCAACACGGTTCTGGATGGACGCTTGGCTAACTCCGAGGCCGCTCTACGACCAGATGCTCCATCCTATTTGCCTGCCGGACTTGTACGCTTTTGTGGTGGATTATTGGGACGAAATTCAGGGGTGGAAGTGGGACAAGCTAGATCATGTGCTGCCGAGAGAGACGGTGGAAAGACTAGCGAGCATTCTTCTGGCGGAGCCAAATATGACGGACAGGATTGGGTGGGGTTTAAATGAGAATGGCAAATTCTCGATTAAGTCGGCGTACGATCTTATAGTACAAGCCGAGCCGCCACAACCGGATGATGAATGGAAAATAATTTGGAAGCTCCGCGCTCCGGGGAAAATCTGCTTTTTCATGTGGCTTGTGAAACATGGGAGAATTTTGACCAACGCTGAACGTGTCAGACGACACATAGCAACTGATGCTAATTGCTTTCGTTGTGCAGGTACGATGGAAAATCTTGACCACCTTTTCCGCCGGTGCCCGGTAGCTAGGGAGGTCTGGGACGCAGCGCTCACAAGGCGAACAGCGGAATAGCTCAGCAAACTAAACTGGTGCGACTGGATTTCCACGAACTTGAGGGGTGATGCTATCTTGGGGTTCGAGGAGGGATGGCCAGAACGTTTTGCAATTCGACTCTGGTGGCTATGGAGATGACGCAACGACGAAGTGTTCAGGCAAGTTACGACCACTCCCACGCAACGAAGAGGGTGGCTTACGGCGTACGATGCGGAGGTCAATGTGGCATTCGCAAAATGCAGGGCTTCGGTTAGGCACAACACTCAGTCTCATACGACCACAGTAGCTTGGGAAAAACCACCGCATGGCTGGTGGAAGATAAATGTGGATGGCTGTAGAAAGCCCAGTGGTGTCGCTGGATGTGGGGGAATTCTTAGAGATGATACAGGGAACTGGCGAGGGGGTTTTATGTGCAATATTGGACGGGGTAATGTGGAAGAGGCAGAAACTTGGGCAATTCTACAAGGCATCAGGCTTGCAAAACGCCTGGGGGTTGATAAACTCATTGTGGAAGGTGACTCTATGGCGGTCATGGAGAGCTTGCGAAATGGGGATGTGACTCATAACAACATTGTTGGACATTGCATGAGCGAGGCTGCGGGATTGGCACAGGTGGATTACAGGCATACTTACAGAGAACAAAACAAGGTGGCTGATGCCCTTGCGTCAATGTCAATCTCGAACCAGATTGGGCTACATGCATGTGCTGAGTGAGGCACCTTCAGAAATACGGATGGCCATTCAACAGGACCGCGTCGGAGCCAAGTACCCGCGCAAGACACACCGGGGAAGAGCTGATGGGATCGTTGCTTCTTAGGCGCTCTAAATTACACCCTCTTTTTGAACAAAAAAAAAAATAAAAAAAAATAAAATCAAATCTGTAGGGAGGAGGAAAAAATTAAAGAAAAAAAGAAAAACAAATAATAATAATAATAATAATAATAATAATAATAATAATAATAATAATAATAATAATAATAATAATAATAATAATAAGGAGAATAACAAAGAAAAGGAAAAAGACTTCTAAAATGCATACACTAAGATTCAAACAATAGACCTCTACCACTATGTACTGTTCACCCAAATTTTTTCCACTCTTCCATTTAGAGAAGTCCAAATCTTCTTTCTCTGAAATTGTACATGTGGTTAGAAACTGGAGTAGTAAACATTTAGAATAAGAAATTTAGTAAACAACTTCTTCAATTTTTATTTTTTCCACTCTCATTTTCTCCATTTTTCTTAAAAATCATCCATTTTTCCAAGTTAGTAAATGACCCCTTAGTGTCCCTATTTTAACATGCTACCTATAAAATAATAATAATGCATTCGACATTTGGACTGAGCCCCACATAGGAGATTGAAATTAGAAAATATTTTATTTTATATTTACAATAAGTTCAGTTAATTTCATTTTTTGTCCTAAATTTATATGTGTATTTTACTGTTTTTTTTTTTTCCAGAACATCTCATGTTGATCTTTGTATTATCCTGTCATGATCATTTTTTGTCCTCGATCAACAAACCTATTTAAATGATGTTAAATGCAAAGTCATATCAGTCTTTTTATACATATTGGGATGACCGGCTATATTTTAATTTTAATTTTTTTTAAAAAAAAAATCTCTAATTCATTGCTAGAATTCCATGTCTTCTTCAATTGCAATTCGCACCTCCACAGTAGTGGAATGTCACATATAAGTCTAGGACCAAATAATGAATTAGCACTTAGAACTGAATAGAAAGAAATGTCCTAATATTTAATGATATTTAAACAGGTTTGTTGACGAAGGACCAAAACTGGTCCTGCCGCAATAATACTAAGACCAATAGAGAATGTTCTAAACAATAATGACTAAAAATAGAATATCACATATAAATCTAAGACAAAAAATGGAATCTCTTACAAAAATAGTAAAGTGATACCCTAGAATGGTAAACTAATAATAATAATAATAATAATAATAATAATAATAATAATAATAATAATAATAATAATAATAATAATAATAATAATAATAAAAATAAAAGATGGATTTATTTTAATGTATTGTTAACCATGGTAAGAAATTATTCAATTGACTATAATATTTAAAATACAGGGTCACATTTGTGTGTGACCGTCTCACGGATCCCTATCTGGCTATTTGTGAGACAGGTTGGGTTGGATCGGATTAATATGAAAATGTAATACTTATATTGGAAAATGTAATACTAATTAGGAATAAAGTGTTTGTACTTATAAGGTTAAACGTAATACTTTTGAGGACAAATATAATACTTTTACATTTTGAGGTAAAAATATTAGTTTTTTCATTAAAAGTATTATAATTTCCCTTATAAGTAATGTTGGCAAGTGTTTGTTACTTATAAAAGCAAATGTAATACTTTGAAGAAAAATATAATACTTTTAAATCAAAATGTAAATGTATTATATTTTTCTTCAAAAGTATTATTACATTTTTTCATATAAGTAATAAATATTTTATTCCTGATTTAGTATTAAAATTTTCAGTATAAATATTACATTTTATCTTAACCCGACTCGTCTCACAAACAATGATTCATGAGACGGTCTCACACAAGTTTTTACCTAAAATACAAGGGGAATTGATAAGAAAAAATAAAGCAAAATTGACAACGCAATGATAACATAAGATATTATAAGTATATATAGGTGTATTTTATTTTTTTTAAAAAAAGAGGTAAAAAGAAAAAGCTCTATATATGCTCTCATCTTACCAAATTCATTCCCCAAAATTTTGAATAAAAATTAGAGTTAATCACACTTTGCTACCCGCAACCTTAAAATGTAAAATAAAATATTTGATTAATATCTACATAATTAATTTATAAAGGTTAATTTATTTTGAATGTAATTTTAAATACCAATATTATGAAACTAGAAAAATATTTGTAAAAGAAATTATAACAAGCGATCGACAAAAAGCATAATGTAAATAAAAAAAAAAAAAAAAAAAACTACTATTTTAATAGATTTACTTTCATTCAATATTATATGATATACTCTAATCCATAGTTCAAAAAATGCTAATTTTTAAAAAAAGTTTTTCTAAAAGGTGGTTTTGATGAGAATATAATTGTGTTGTATTCAATAATGATGTCTGAGAGTACAGAAAGCGAATATATAGAGATGCTAGATAGAATCCTAGTCTAACACGAATAATATAGTCCTAGTCTAATATGAATAATATAGTCCTAATACTCCCCCTCAAGTAGAAGGTTGGCTAGCCAAAACATTGAGTTTGTCACGGAGAGAGTTAAAACGAAGAGACGACAGAGACTTTGTGAAAATATCCGGTAGTTGATCCTTGATTGAAATAAAGTGCACTTCTAATTCCTTTTTGGCTACTTTATCGCGAACAAAATGATAGTCAATCTCAATGTGCTTTGTGCGGGCATGAAACACTGGATTGGCACGTAAATAAGTAGCTCCCAAATTATCACACTATAGTCGAGGAGGAGACGCAGGCGGGATGGCGATTTCATGTAACAGAGAAACGAGCCATGTAACTTCTGCAGATACATCAACGAATCCCTTATATTCTGCTTCATTCGAAGAACATGTCACAGTCCGTTGCTTCCGACAAACCCAAGATATAAGATTACTGCCCAAGAACACATCAAAGCCACTAGTAGACTTGCGGTCATTCGGATCGCCAGCCCAATCTGAGTCAGAATAGGCGTGAATATCCATAGATGTAGACCGAGAAATACGCAGGCCAAGATTCAGGGTGCCTTTGACATACCGCATCACTCTCTTTAGAGAGGCCCAGTCTGTAGCAGTGGGAGCATGCATTTGTTGACACAATAGATTAACATCATAAGATAGATCCAGACGAGTTACCGTAAGATACTGGAGAGCATCAGCAAGACTCCTGTATTGTGTTGGATCGGCATAGGGAACGGCTACGTCGTCTGTGATTTTCGCAGAAGAGACAGGCGTGATTACTGGCTTGCAGTCCACCATACCAGCACGTTTGAGAATATCCTTCATGTACTATTATTGGGATAAAAGCATACCGCCAGATAACGGGACAGTTTATATTCCCAAGAAGAAAGAAGGCACACCCATATCACGAACCTTAAATTCAAGTGCTAATTTATCAATAAGAGTAGCAACACGATCTGAGTCAGA
The DNA here is from genome assembly GCF_001879475.1 of Ipomoea nil. Classification (NCBI taxonomy): domain Eukaryota; kingdom Viridiplantae; phylum Streptophyta; class Magnoliopsida; order Solanales; family Convolvulaceae; genus Ipomoea; species Ipomoea nil. The sequence continues at coordinate 4,097,142 of NW_017617745.1, forward strand.
ACCCATAATTAAAATGTCATCAACATACACCAAGAAATAAAGACGAATATTTTCACGAGAATAGATAAAAAGAGACACATCCGTCTTAGAAGGCGAGAAGCCCACAGAGACAAGAAAATCATGTAGCCTTGTGAACTATGCACGTGGAGCCTGTTTGAGACCGTATAGAGATTTTTTAAGCAAACATACATGATTAGGTAACGACTTATCCTCATAACCAGGTGGCTGTCGCATGTAAACAGTTTCAGCTAGCTCGCCATTTAAAAAGGTGTTGTGAAGATCCAACTGGCGAATGGACCACCCACGAGATACGGCTAAAGATAAGAGAAGACGAACCGTAGTGGGTTTAACCACAGGACTAAAGGTCTCAAAAAAGTCCTCTCCAGCAACCTGATTAAAACCATTGGCTACTAACCTTGCTTTATGACGGTCTATTGAACCATCGGCCTTCCATTTGGTTCTGAAAACCCACTTGCAACCAACAACATTCATACCTGGTTGAGATGGAACGAGACGCGATGTATGATTATGGACCAAGGCATTGAACTCCGCGTCCATTGCATCACGCCACTCAGGAAACTTGACCACCTGAGAGTAACAGGTAGGCTCAGGTAATATAGTGGAAATAGTGGTTAAGGCAACATGTTGATGTGGGCCAGAGCTGCGAGTGTTCATGCTATGCGACAGAGGAGGCGAAGTAGCACGTCGAGGACGTCCGCGCGGCCTGCCGCGCTGCTCAACCTGTTGGCCTGTGACAGTCCGCTCACTCGATGCGGAATACTCGTGACCGTGACCGGCATCACCACCAGAAGCCGCCACGGGCTCGTGAATCTGCCGAGTGCCATCAGTAACCGTGGTCGAGACATCACTTCCTTGTCCCGTCACAATTGGTGCAGTAGCCCACAGTTCGGAACGCGGTGTAGCAACCTGCGATGCAATAGGAGAAACAAAGGGAAACACAGTATCATCGAATCGCACGTGGCGACAGATAAAAACCTTGTTAGTGCTAGTGTCCAAACAACGATAGCCACGATAAGACGGAGGATAGCCTAGAAAGACACAAGGAGATGAACGAAACTGGAGTTTATTGCGATTATAAGGACGTAGGACAGGAAAACACAAACAGCCAAACACTCGCAAGTAAGAGTAGGACGGGGGAGATCGATGTAAACGGAAGTGAGGGGACTCATCAGCCAGAACACGAGTAGGCATTTTATTAATTAGATACACAGCAGTTTCAAAAGCATAGTCCCAAAAACGAGACGGGACATATGCTTGAGCCATTAAAGACATCCATGTCTCAACAACATGACGATGTCTGCGTTCCACTCGACCATTTTTTCTCGTGAGTATACGCACAGGATTGCCTGTGGCGAATACCCAGCGAAGCAAGAGTGGAACCAAGCTTTTTATATTCTCCCCCTAAATCAGATTTAAAGGAAATAATCTTGCGAGAAAAAGAACGTTCAACGAGTGACCGAAACTTATCAAATATAACATACAAATCAGATTTAGCACGCATGGGATAATACCATATATAACGAGTGTAATCATCCACAAACACACACAAAATATTTATAGCCAGACGCAGAAAGTAATGGCGTCGGGCCCAAAATATCTGAATAAATTAATTCCAAAGGATGCGTACTAGTAGTTTCGACACAAGTCAAAGGAAAATGAGAGGATTTTCGCAATTGACAAGAGAAACATACATTGGGAAGATCACTAGAATTAAATGTACCAATAGACGAAGACGTTAAAATTTTACGTAAGACTCGAGAATGAGGATGCCCCAATCGCATGTGCCAAACGTAAGAGGATCGCGTTAGCAACAAACGCAGCAGGAGCTGAGGAGGACGCAGGCCATGTGTAGAGACCCCCAGACGCATGTCCCTTAAAAAGAACCTTCCTGGTCAAAATGTCCTTCACATAGAAACAAAGGGGGTGAAACTCAAAGAAAACATTATTGTCTTTTGCAAAATGCTGGACAGACAATAGAGAATAAGAGAGACCACGGACATGTAAAACATCATGTAACTTAAAAGACCTAGAATCAGTAGCTAACGAAGCAGAACCAACATTAACAATAGGCAAACCTATACCACTGCCGACTCGCAGAGTCTCCGGGCCATCATAACGTGTCGCAGAAGTCATCAAAGAAGAATCAGGCGTAGCATGATCTGTAGCACCAGTGTCAGGGAACCACCAATGAGGACCGTTGGAATCACCATTATCACCTGAGATGGCCACATTATCCTGAAAACCCGGAGCCAAAAACAATTGGCTCCCATGTGACCAAAACGTTTACAAATTTAACACGGATCATCAATGCCACGTCATTGACTGGACCGCTTCTCATACGGTGTATCTTGGTTCGATGCCATCGGCTACTGCTATGAAGCGAGGTGACGCCGTGTCTGGTGGAACATGGATGTTGGAAAGGAAAACCCTAGCTAAGTGATACCAGATGAGAATATAATTGTGTTGTATTCAATAATAATGTCTGAAAGTACAGGGAGTGAATATATAGAGATGCTAGATAGAATCCTAGTCTAACCCGAATAATATAGTCATGTCTAATATGAATAATATAGTCCTAATAGTTTTAAAACTTATTTTTCAAATTAAGAGTTATTTTATATTACTTTTTTAAATTTAAATATGAGTAGTTTTTACCTCATCATCATTTTGACACCTGTTAGTTCTATATGTTATCCTTACCACATCATACATTTAGTCTCATTATTATATAAATTCACCACATCATCGTGTCATGTCAACATCCATAACACATCATCACATATATATTTACAAAAAGATGAAACCTTAAGGTTTCTATCAAAATAAGAGTTGCACCTTATTGGTTTACACAATTAGAGAAAGTTCTAGTTACTATACCACACTATTAACTAATTAATAATTTAATTATGTTTATTTAATATTAACTTTACTTTTAAAAATTTATTAAAAATATGTCTTTCTAAAGTTATTTATTTTCTAGTTTTTTTCTTTAACTTTTTCTTTTCAAAGTATTAATAATCACTTGAAATAAATATAATAGAGTTATTTTATTAACTTTGGAAAATTTTTATAAGAGTTAATTACCGAAATGGTTCCCTATCTATAGCGAAATTATCAATTTGGTCCTTGACTATTTTTTTTGACCAATTAAGCCCCTCAACTTTAAAAATCTCAACCAATTTGGTCCTCTGTTTGTTTGACTGTTAGTCAATAGTTAACTTGGGACCAAATTGGTAATTTCGCTATAGTCAAGAGACTATTTCAGTAATTAACTTTAGGGGCGGGCAATTCGGTTCAATTTTCTCAAATCGAACCGTACCAAACTAGTTCGATTCGGTAATATACCGAACAACCGAACGGTATTGGATTCTTGTATACCGAACGGTTCGATAAAAAAACCGAGCCGAATTGTTCGGTAAAAAATCAAACCGAACCGAATACCGTTTGCTTTTTTTAAAAAAATATAATAATAATAATAAATAAATAAATAAATAAATAAAATGTATATCCAAGTCCCTTGTTGCCTGCTCTATCGTTCAGCTCATATTCTCACGGGTATCTCTCGTAAATGTTTTATTTGATATTTTTACGGCTTGTTATCAAAAGTTATATATTATGTGTTATGGTATTTACATAATCCATATCCAAAGTCTACTATATAACAAAATAGCAATCCAAAGTTCATACGGTAATCGGTTCAGTTTGGTTTTTACCGAACAATTAAGTTAGGTTCGAGTTTTTATCGAACTGTCAGAGTAATTCATTTTCTCTATTGGTTCTCTATCTTCCATCATTAATTCCTTTTTTTGGACAAAGTAATATCCCAACCTTTGCAGATGCTCCCCACCCCTTCTCTCTCTTGGTTCTCTCTCTGCCACCATGGCGTTTTGACTTCAAAAGTAGTAAATTCTCATCCATTTCTCCTCTGATATAGATGCTCTTATTGACTTTTTCATATTGTTGCAAATATGTAATTCATGAAAAGTTTCATAGTGTTATGTAACGGTGTAATTAGTGTGCTTTGTAGTAGATAAATATCACTAAAATATTGTATAGTAGTTTATTAATAGTTTATGGATGGGAGTGTAGCGCACAATGAATGCCTAAGATTGAGAGCAAAAGTAGGTTGGGTAAAGCAAATTATTTTAAATCGCGCTTTACAGTGAAGGCATTAATGATGTGTTGAGTGTTGAAGACTGGAATGTGAAGAGGAACACAGAATCCAAAATGTCAAATCCAAAGCAGAACCCCCACGTAAAGGTTACAACATTGAATTATACGAAACAACTTTGTCTTCTCCTCCTTCTCCCCCACTAGCTTTAGTACTATGACTTTGTGTTCACCTTTCCTGTCTTTCTCTTTCTTCTTCATTTCAATGGGGACAAATCAACATGTCTCATCACCTCTGAACAACTAAATTTTGACGTTTATTATTGTCACAACCTAGTTTGATTTACTCTTGCTCCTATCCTCTGTGCATCTTTTAATAGTAGTGATTTTTTGTTTTTGTTTTTTTTTTTTTCCTTCTAGATTTTGAGGTGCCAATTAGGAAAGAGAGATGAGGAAAGAAATAAGGAAAAAAAAGAAAAAAAGAAAAAAAATTTGTGAACTGCATTTGCTTACTGTGCACAAGGAGCCACTCTCACTTGTACTCTCACACTGCCGTTGGTGAAACTCGATTCCTAGTCATTCTTCCTAAAGTTCACCCCTATAACCAGTTGAGCTGCCCATGAAGGCTTGTATTTTTTATTATTGGTTATATTTTTAGAGGTACCCATTACGATTCGTATAATATAAATTTTCATAAATTTATTAATAAAAAGTAATAACATCAATATGTGTTTTTTTTTCTCAATGACCTTGTGGTCAAGTGACATGAAGTGACTCTCCCAAATGAGAGATCATGGATTCGTGCCTTAATAAGGACAATATTAACTCTTTGTGCTTCAATAGGTTGAGAAAATATATTGAACAGATATTACATTTTAATAGAGTGAATAGTAGTCCAAAACTTGAAGATTTCTATAGCAATTCAATGCACTCTAATATAATTAGTTAGATTACGATGATAAGAAAGTTGGATCTCTATTTTCCTTTCATTATTATTTTTTAAGTGTCTTTGAAGAAGTGCTTGAAATCTATCTTAATCTTAAAGGGTTTTAATTTTTAATTTTAATTTAATTTTTTATGTTGATGTATCTATTTATAATATCAATTAATGTTACTAAAGATTTTTGGGTGACAAGGAGACTCACAAACATTACCAAAGTAAATTATACAGAAGAGATAAAACCACACTAAGAGCTTATCAAGCAAGAGATTGTTTGGCAAAAAATCGAACTAGTGACTTTCAAGTATGAAAATCACGATCGACTTACTTAGCCACTCTTAAAGGTTTTGTAGTTGAGGGACACGAGTGTAAAAATCTAAATGTATAAAGGGTGTGAATGAGAGGTGCGGGTATCTTTCAACTTAACTATAAGAGCATTCTCAATAGTAATGACTTTTTTGAGGTTTTTGACGTGTCAACTAGAGGATAGATGAGGGAAAAAAAAAAAAAAAAAAAAAAAAACAAGACGCGCCTAACTGCGCACTGAATGTGCGCCCAACGCGCACAAAGGCCACTGCCTTCTGCCATCTCTCTCTCCTGTGGGACCTACGCACAAAAAACTAGTATTTGCAAGGGATTTTAGATATGAAAAAACCCTAAAAAAAAAAAATCATAAATGTGGATACCCTAAATGTGCTAGTAGACTAAGGAAACTTGTGTTCAGGAAAAAGAAAAATAGAAAAAAAAAAAAAAAGAAGTTAATTCCAGGGTCCTCCGAGTATAGTGATTTTGCCACATTTAGTCATAAACTTTCAAATTACCACCTATGGTCCTTCAACTTTCAAATTGTTATCATCCGTAGTCCAAGTTAACCACCTATGGTCCTTTGACTTTTAAAATTTAACCAGTCGTGGTCCTCCTAGAAGGACCATGGGTGGTTAAAATTTTATAGTTGAAGGACAATGAGTGGTTAAAATTTGATAGTTGAAGGACCATGTGTGGTTAATTTGGACCACGGATGGTAAAAATTTGAAAGTCGAAGGACCATAGATGGTATTTTGAAAATTTAGGACTAAACGTGGCAAAACCATTATACTCGGAGAACCCTAGATAGTACTAACTAAAAAAAAAAAATCACCATCTTGTATTCTTGTTGCTCAAATCTTCAAAATGTCAATAATTTTTGGATGTGCTTGCTGATGGATGATTTGTCAAGTTTGTAATACCAAAACCCGACAATTTTGAATTAATTGTTTTAATCATAGCTTCTATACATTATATAAACACACATATATTTGAGCGGATAAAAACGATGGGTACAAGGACTCAATAGTAGGGATGTTAATTTAGCCCGAATCCGATGGGTCGATTCGATAAAATCAAAATTCATAGGGCTATGGCCCGAACGGGTTAGCCCGATAAAAAACATTAACCTGAAACTGATAAGTCTGATGGCTCGATAGGGTTAGCCCGAAATTAAAAGGGCTAGCCTGATAACTCGAACTATTGAAAACTATTCTTTATTATAGAAGTGATGTGAAACCTAACATACATGGAATAATTTTATAATTAAAAATAAATATATATAAATATATAAATAAATAAATAAATAAATAAATAAATAAATAAATATATATATATATATATATATATATATATATATATATATATATATATATATATATATATTTATATATTTATCCATTTTGAAAAAATCGCTAGGCGCCTAGGGACCGCTAGGGCTCCTAGGAGACCGACCGCCTAGCGCCTAGGCGCGATTTTTGCAACACTGATATATATATATATATATATATATATATATATATATATATATATATATATATATATATATTAGGACTATATGGTCCAATGGTACCTGGGTTGGGCTTCCATTTGGAAGGTTGTGAGTTCGAGCCTTAGTGGAGGCGTTATTAGCTCTTTGTGTTTCAGTAGGTGGAGAAAGTATATGAATAGATACTACACTAATTTAATACTTTGACTAAAAATTAACCGAGGACGGGGATTCCCCGTCCTCACCAAAATCCCCGCGGGGACGGGATGTGAACTATTTTCAATTTCCCACGTGGAGTATACTTCACGCCCCACCCCGTTGTCATCCCTACTCTAAATATGGGTACTCACTTTCAGTTTCTAATTTTAGTTCAGATGGTTCAACTCGCCAGATTAGCCCAACAACCCGAAGTTTAGGGTTAGGTCCAAACCAAACTCGAAAATAAAATAATAAAATAACCGATTAGCCCGACAACCCGACAGGGCTAGCTCGAAACCGAGCGAGCTGGCCCGATTGACATCCCTACTTAATAGCATTGTAATTAATTAATTGCTAACTATTTAACTAGATTGAAAAAAAAAAAAAAAAAAAAACCTTGAACATGATTATAACTATATCAACTATCTATCTACTATACTAATAAGAGCCCACGAGAGTTAGGCCAATAATGGGTAGAAAAAATGGCGGTCAAATTTTTTAATCAAATGAATGACTCAGATTGATCAGATTTTAATTTTCCTTGAGATTTCCTAATTTATCCTTAATGAATATGATTATCCGTTAACTTTTCCGTTAAATATTATCTTTTCCGTTAATTTTTGTTAGTTCACCGTTAACTTACTCATGATTTCAATAAGAAAGGTCTTAGGTTCGAACCACATCCCAATCAAAGTTGGCATAATTAGTACTCTATTTTACTCTTATTCAATTAAATAATAATTTAGTAGCTACAGCAAAAAATAATACATATGCATTTCATTAATTTAGAATTATGTGTCTACAATGTCTTTATTCAAAAAAAATTATTCATTATCAATAAATTAAATAAGAGAAATAATTTCATTAGTTATATTGTATTTATTTTTCTCCAATATAAAAATTCTTTACATTCAAATTCTTCAATTGATTATATTCGCTACATTGTCCTTACAATGTCTTTATTTAAAAAAATTATTCATTATCAATAAATTAATTAAGAGAAATAATTTTATTAGTTATTTTGTCTTTATATTTCTCCAATGTAAAAATTCTTTACATTCAAATTCATCAATTGATTATATTCACTACATTGTCTATTATCTTTTTTGTGCACTATTTTTTAATTAAATATCAAAGTTATAATACAAAATAATGTTATATATTTATTTACCAAGTATTTTATTAATACCATGAAAAAATTAAAAAAAATAATTAATAAAGTCAATCATATTAACTACTTTGAGGGATTTGTTGACAAAGAGAGTATTCAAATCACACAACAAATTGAAGTGAGAACTACCTCGCAATGTCTTTGTTTGACAATAAGTAGTTAGCGGTTAGCGTTAGCGAATTATATTAGCTAATTTGACTAGCGAATTATATCAGCAGTTGGTAAAAAGATATTTGAAAAAATTAGTTGTTTAGATTAACATGTAAAATGACCTAAGGGTATAAATATATTTAATAATAATAATAATAATAATAATAATAATAATAATAATAATAATAATAATAATAATAATAATAATAATAATAATAATAATTGTTTTAAAAAATAAAAAATATATAATTAAGTCAATCATATTTACTACTTGGAAATTTATTGACAAAAAGAGTATTCAAATCACACAACATATTAAAGTGAAAAACTATCTCGCAATGTCCTTGTTTGGCAATTAGCAGTTAAGTTTTCAATATTAGAATATATTTAATATTTGATGCCCTAATTTTTATTTGCTCTCCCTTATATCCCGTATTTGTTTTCAACCATACTTATACAATTATTTTATTGACAATTATAATAAATCTTGACTATATTATCTTGCATTTGTAAACTTAGAATTGTCTATTTCAATACGCAAATTTACATTCAATTATCTATGCATGAACAATTCCAATATAATCTCGCCTTGATATACTTTAAAGTACTTATTAAAAAAAAATTAGGCATTATCTCAAAATTAGTACCTTAATACAATTCAAGACCTTAGTGATCTAGTGGCATCAAGTTGCACTCCTATATAGGAGGTTGTGGGTTAGTAGCACTCAAAAATATACCTTAATACAATTTTTTCCGTAATATATGAAATTAAATGTATTGTAAATTAAACCTTAATATGAAAAACTTATCAAGAAACATCCATGTTAACTACTAGCTGTCGTGAAGTATGATCCTAATGGAAGCAATTAATTAATTTGGTGATGACACACAGGATAATATATTATGATTTATGAATGAGGGTCCCCATAAACATAGGAAAATGACCCACAACTGATATATGTGGTCCCTTGGTTTTCTTGCTCCCAAGTACACCTAACCATGTTTCCACTTCATGGGTTAGTTGTACGACTGCGCGGTAGCGTGGTACGCAATATCTCTAAATTAAAGCTCTACGCGAACCACTTCATAGTCCAATCACCACAACAAGATTCTCATATCTTGCCCCGAGACTTAGCAGCGTAGTTGTTTCGTTGCCTGATTTAAAAGTCATGACGAGAAGCGATAGTGTGAGGGTTCGAATTCCTCTAAAACTATGTATGAGAAAAATAGTTCAAAGATACTGGGATGTCTGGATTGGATCTCTTGTGCGCACATAAAAATCTGACTGGGGGTTATTGTGCAACTCGCGATTTACATTTGCAGAGGCTCTAGGAGTAAGATCTTGTGAGTTTAGGATTAGTCTGGTGAAGCTAAGATGAAGTTTGAAGAAAAAAAAAGAAAAGAAAAAAGATTCCCCTATATCTTAAGATTGTGAAAGTTCAATTAGAAGTATGTCATATTTAAACTGTTGTTGTCGTTTCTTTTGTTTCAGTTCATGTAAGGATTGCTGTATTTAATTTATACTAGTATATAAATAATTGTAATTGATTTTAGTGGATTAAGAATAATAACTTTAATTTGCTCACCATTGATGTGCGCATAATACTTGTAAAGGTAGTTTGAGTATCAGTATTAATCTTTGTACATGTGATGCATGGAAGTACACAGTCAATAATATTGGTGCCTAAACTGCCTATTGCTATGCTAATCCCAGTAAGTAAATCCCTTTCAAGACGGTGTGAAAGGTAACGTGGATTTTTATATTCTTTTTTTGTTTGTTTTATTTTGTTAACTTATATGGCTTGTAAACTTCCTATAATAACAAGTTTGCAATGATTTTTATTTATTTATTTTTTGTTATTTTATTATTACTTTATTATTATATTTATAATATAAAATACAAGTAGAACTACTTTTGAAAGTGAGAGAGTATGCAGGGATATATAGAAAATAGTAAAGAATTCATAAATTTGATGATGTGGAAGTGGAATCCACTTTTGAATGTGAGAGAGTATTGCAAGGATAAAGATAGCCTAATATCAAAATCATGAATTTGAATAATTGTTCTCTGGGCACACCTAATTAATTTACCCAAAATAAATTCATAAACTTTGTTTTGTCATATTGCATTGTATGGAGGGCTAGGTCTCCTTCCATTCTTTCCCTGTTGATATTCTGTACGGTGACTTAAATTAATGAATCTGTCTTTTCCTTTAAAAAAAAAAAGAGTTTTGCTTTACTAGTAATCGCAGATTGCAATGTTCGAATCTTACCAAGGACAATAAAAAGGAGGTTTGGATTTGACCTTATTTTAGATACTAGTATACAAGTATTTTGTGACATGTTGACCAGTTGAGGCGCGTCTCGCGATACCTCATTCACCTGTATGTCTCTAGGGCAGAGCAATGATGGCGCCTGCACGGGTAACTCAGTTGGTTTCTTAGTGGTAGATTGTGGGTAAAGACACAGGATCCACTAGTAGCGATGACAATGGGTCGGGTGTGGGTCGGGGAGGACTACATCCATCACGCGATCCACCTTATATTTTTTCCACCCACCTCCACCCCCAATCCGCATCGGGTGGACTTTTTCAAAACCCATCCCCACCCCCATCAGGTGCGGGTGCCTATTACGGGTACCCAGCACTTATAATCTTATTATTATTTGTTCAAAAAATAATATTTAAATTAACTACACATAATAAAATAATAAAATGCATTAGTTATATAAAACATAAAATAATAGAAATATTTAAATATAATAAATAATTTGTTAATTTTTAAAAATAAACTTAGTAGTTTAGATATAAAAATAGTAAAAATTTACATGAAGCTATAAAAATTTTTATAAATAACTACATGGTGGGTCGGGTGTGGTTTTAGGCTGGTTTTGTATATAGAACCCGAATCCAACCCGACTCACCGTGAATTTACTTTTTTAAGATCAACTCCCGACCCACCACCCACTATCACACAAAAAAATCTTATCCATGCGGGGTGGATTCTGGTGGATATCCACGGGACAGATTGAAATTTCCATCCCTATCCACTAGTCCTCCTACATAATTGGTCACTGAATCATCATAATTCATCCTTCTAGTATCTTGTTAGGTCGGGGCATAGGGTCATCAGGAGAGAATTTAGACTTTATATGGACAAATAGCAGTGATGGGCCATTAAACTTATGAATTTGAATATTTGTAATTTTTTTTTTATTATTGTTTTATATGAAATCAATGTAGGATGGTGTCAATGTATTAATAACACTTGTAAGGGCATCTCTAATTGTGGAGATTAACGAGGAGAAAAAAAAGGAAGAAAATGATAAAATATGGTTGAAGGGGAGAAAATATTTATCCTTCAGAGATAAAATTGTCTCCGTAGGAAATGAGAAGATTGTCGCTGCGGTTCGTGGCGCTTACGCGCAACAATTCACTCGCAGAAGCAAGGGACTATATATGTATGTATGTATTTTGTAGTGTCTGCAACAACTGAGAGGTGTTGAGTGTGAATATTATGTGATGCAATACATGTTTGATATTGTGACAAAATATTTATCTGTTGATTGTTTAGATGAGGTAAGTGAATTTAAATAGAATGATATGTATTGTTATATTATATTTTATTAATTTTAATAATTTGATTAACTAAATAATTTTGTAGTCATTGAAGGAAATATGTACTCTACCAACGAAATAAATGAGATTCGGAACTTATGGGCAACATACTCTTTGGAAGACTGTGTGTAACTAATTATGTTTTAGATTAAATATTATCTTGTGTTGATAACTTATTATTGTGTTGAAAGTATTGGATTGATATAAAGTATTGTTTGATAGTATTTGGTTGAAAATATTTGTTAATATATAGTGCGTTTGATAGTATTGTATTCATAATATTGTGTTGAAGGTTTGTATTGTGTTGATATGTAATTTGTGAATTTTATACATGATTTTAAAAAAAAAAATCAGAGATTTTAAAAAATAAAAAAAAATTTAAAAAATACAATCGACAACCATTTCTTTCAAGAAAGGGCCGCGGATGATTTAAAACAAAAAAAAAAAAAAAGGTATTCTAACCCTTCCAACTAAGAAAGGGTCGCGAATATTCGATATTAAAAAAAAAATACAAAGAGAATCCGCAACTCTTCTATTTTTAGAAGGGTCGCGGATTCTCAATTTTTTACGACCTTAGTATATGCGACCTTTGTATAAGAATCGCGAAAATTCTGTATAAGGATCGTGAATGTGCAGTTCTATACTAGTGCATATTTCATTTTTCTTTTTTACTTCTTGCCTGGTCAGTAGTTTAAGGGTGTGCCCATATAGTATGTTCCTCTTTACACACTATGTATTTTGCTACAAAATATGAACATTTAACACTGTTTAACTATTTTTTGGGGTGCTTTATTTAAGATATTGTTTTTAATAACTTAATTAAAACCATTAATAATTCTTAGTTGGTTTGAGTTCATTACTCTCCAAATTTATACTCACATAATACTCATATTGTTCAATAAAGCAACAATATCAGACAACTTCATAGACTCCAACACTTGAAATTCAAACAACAGAGAAGAAATATCTATGATCATGCAAATTATACAATTGGCATGTTATTTGACTTGATAAGTGATTTGATTGACGAAGTTTATTGGTCCAAAAGCCTTGTCCAAGAACATGAGTCTAATGGCTAGCTCCATAAAACAAACTTATATAGATGATGCGTTAGACGAGTTGTTGTTTTAATCTTAATGGGTCACGTGAAATTGAATCTTATTGTAATGTTAATAAGTAGAGTAGATGGATAAGGCAAATTATGCTGTGCATCCGTGTGCACCATGCACAAAAACGATGTCGTTTTGATTAAAAATACGCGTCTAATTAAAAAAAAAAAATCAGTTTCGATTCCCGTCAACAACATTATGTTGTGCATAATTTCTGAATGTATAGTTATGAAATTATGAATGTATAGTTATGTAATTCTGGATTTATAGTTATGAAATTATGGATGTGTAGTTATGCAATTCTGAATGTATAGTTTTGAAGTTATGCAATTCTAGATTTATAGTTATGAAGTTATGGATGTGTAGTTATGTAATTCTGGATGTATAGTAATAAAGTTATGGATGTGTAGTTATGCAATTTTGGATGTATAGTTATGCAATTCCGGATGTATATTTATGAAATTATGAATGTGTAGTTATGCAATTCTGAATCTTTTTTTTAAGTCGACATCAAAACGACATCGTTTTTGCATCCGTATGCACCATGCATGGTGCACACAGATGCACAGCATAACGATCCAGATGGATAATGAGTTATTTATGATGTAATTAGGGAAGCTAGAGAAATCCTAGTTAGGATGAAAATAAACCCAACCTATTACCAAATTGATAGCATACAAATAGGGTCAATGACCTCACATTATAGATACACAACATTCTACACGCGCGTTTCTAGCAATGAGACGGTCTTTATCTACATTCTTAACCTCTTAATTTCGTTTAAGTTAAACTTTCCTATCGATAATGTGTTAGTCAACCACTTTATATTGCAGTAGTTATACATAGATTCAGGTCCACCTTACAAGCTGAATTCGAGTTTAAAATACACAATTTACATACTGAATGCTCACAATTTGAATTGTGAACATTCAGTATATAAATTGTAAACATTTAGAATATAAATTGTGTATTCTTAAATTCAGATCCACTAAAAAGTAGACTCGGATCCACAGAATAAGTTGCCTTTATATTGAATCGGAGTAATTAATTAACACCAACAACTTAAAATATAGAAAATAATAGATAATAGATAATATTGCCTCGGAAGGGGTAATCAAGTAAACAGAATATGATTTTTGTACCTAAATGGTTACTTGCCGTGTTCGATTCTTCTCAATATATTCTTTATCGAGCCCGTCGCATAGGGTCTTCTTAGTGTGACAGTGAAGTGTAGCTTTGAGTAGTTGTGATTTTCTATATTTGCCAAATTAAAGACTCTCGGTTGTCTTTCGAACTTAACTCTTTAAGTTATTGTCTTATCGCTAACCCTAATCGCGTTTCTATAAACGGTTAGTGCAACAACGATATGACTTTGTGTGGAAATAAATCAAATAGAAAGTAAGAGACACAAAGTATTGTTTACCTATTTCGATACAATAGTATCTACGTCTGTGAATCACCATCAGTGAGTCCAATCTACTATCTCAACAGCAAATTAAATAGACACTAAGATAACGTATTCTCAACCCAATGTGCAATATACCTCCCACGGTAACGACTCAATCTAATGAAGCTACAACAAGAACTTCAATCAATGGATACCCTTATGCAATTCAATCCATTGGAAGCATCTATAATGAAAGCAAGCTCAATCCAAATTCCAAAAGTAAATCTAGCTACTCTTGTTAGCAAATTAAAATCAAAAGTTCAAGTAATTGCATGTAGAACAGCACAAATGAAATTGGAGAACTTTGAATTAAAACGAAATGAATTCAATAAACTTAGCTTTTATCTAAAGTGAGTTGGTGTTACAAATTAGACTTGAAACTGAAGATAACCTTACTACAATCTTGATCTACTAATCGCGTGTTTGGTTCATGGAATAGGTTGGGAATGGAATATCGTTCTCGGAAATAGACCTATTCCATTGTTTGTTTTGTCATTTTATTCAAGGTAATAGCATTTCCGGGAATGAGCTATTCCCTTTGCAAGGGGAATAGCCATTCCTAGGGGACCCCCTGGTATTAGCCATTCCCAAGTATTTGGGAATAGCTTTAGTACTATAATACCGAAAATACCCTACCACCACCACCACTCCGCCGTCTCCACCACCACCACCATCGCCATCGCCACCACCGCCGCCATCGCCACCGCCACCACCGCCGCCACGACCACCTCCACTTCCACCACCGCCACTGCCACCGCCATCGCAACCACCGCGGCCGCCGCCACCACCACCAACACCACCACCAACACCAACAC
The DNA here is from genome assembly GCF_001879475.1 of Ipomoea nil. Taxonomy (NCBI): domain Eukaryota; kingdom Viridiplantae; phylum Streptophyta; class Magnoliopsida; order Solanales; family Convolvulaceae; genus Ipomoea; species Ipomoea nil. Next base: position 4,112,511 of record NW_017617745.1, read on the forward strand.
CAACACCAACACATATTTTTATAAGGGTATTTATGTCTTTTGAAACATATTTCATTCTATTCCTTAAACCAACCAAACACTGTAATATAATTCCTAAAGTCTATTCCTTCCGTGAACCAAACAATAGAATAGAATTCATATTTTGTTCATTGCCTATTCTATTCCTTATGGAATAACATTCCTATTACCTCAAAATTCATTCTGTGAACCAAACGTGCTGTAAGAGTATTTGAACTAAGGATGTCTAGAGAGAGAAAAGTACTTTATAAGTTCTATGTTAAAAACTGACAAAAGTATTCTATAAGTTCTAGAGAGAGAAAAATACACTGTAAAAGATTAATAATAATAATAATAATAATAATAATAATAATAATAATAATAATAATAATAATAATAATAATAATAATATTATTATTATTATTATTATTATTATTATTATTATTATTATTATTATTATTATTATTATTATTATTATATATGAATAATATATTCATTTTCAGGAAAATAAACCAAACATAAAAAATGTAAATTCTTAACTTTTAGCCAAACAGAAAAAATATAGTTTTCTGATCTTCAACCAAACATTGAAAAATAAATTATTTTTTTAAAAAATGAATTATTTTCTAGAAATTATTTTTTTAAAAATATTTTCAGATTTCCAAACGAACTCTAAAATTAAAGGAGGTATTTAATCTTTAATCTCGATCTAATAGTGTAATCATATCATTTACAAAAATAAAAATAGAAATAGTAAACACTAAATATTTTTACCTAATAACTTGTGTTGGATCAAGTACGGATAACGTTAAAGAGATTTTTTATTTTTTTTTACCGGATTCGATCTTATGACCTTCCTATGAAGAGAGCCACGGAAGTGTCAATTGAACACAAGGTGCTTGACACCTTAAAAGAAGTATTTGATTAAGATAATCTTACATAAATCTAGTAATGTGATAATTGAAATGTTATTATATACCCTTTTTTAGTTCATGTTATTTGAAATTTTAAAGAAATCTAAAATTCTTATTAAGATATATTTTGAATCATATTATGCGAAATCTCGCATCTCCCAAACTTTTACGTATTTTTGAGATTTCAAAATTATGAGATTCTTAATGGTCACATGTATAACCAAAATTAATGACCAAATGAAACATTCTCTAAATATATGACTTATAAAAATAAAGTTTTGAGAAAAAAAATAAATTAAATGAATCCGGTCTTAAATGAATCACTCAAATAACTGATGGAGGATTATTGGCTTCTTTTTTGTTTTTTGTTTTTTTTTTTGTTTTTTGTTTTTTGTTTTTGTTTTTTGTTTTTTTTTTTGTTTTTTGTTTTTTTTTTGTTTTTTTTTTTTGTTTTTTTTTGTTTTTTTGTTTTTTTAAGTTTTGATTTCAAGGTTTAAAAGTAGAGGAGAAAGAAAAATGTCATTTTGTTATAAATAATATTTATTGTGGACATTATTGTGTAACGGTCGTATTTATGTCTCCATTATTATTTTGCGTTACGATGTAATTATATATATCTCATGTATTATGTAATGAAACAAAGTTTTTAGAAGTTGGAAAAAAATCTCTGCAATTACTTTGTCTCTTTTCTTCCCATGCACTTTGTCTTTCTTGTTTGTTGTTGTTTTCCATACGATAATCCGTTTCACTAGAGAACGCTACGGGCTAAAGGGAAATAATTACAACACATTTATTATTAATTATTAAAAGATTTGAATCTAATAGTGTAATAGTTAAAATAAACAGAGTTAATTACATTTTTTGTCATAAATTTATAGGCGTCAGTCTACTCTTAGTCCATTTTTTTCAAAACATCCTCATTTGGTCCTAGTATAATTATGACAACCATTTTTTGTGCCCTGTCAACAAAACCGTTCAAATAACGTTAAATACAATTACATTTTGATCTATTTATTTAATTTTATAAGTGTCAAGTGCTTTTCTTTTTTATTTTTGTCCTAGACTTATATGTGTCATTCTATTTTTAGTCATTTTAAAAACATCCCTATTGGTTCTAACATTATTGTGGCATGACCATTTTTTGTCCCGCATCAACAAATATGCATAAATGACATTAAAAATGATGTTATTTATCACTCAAAATCCTCATTTTTTCTTCTTGGTAATATAACCACACATCTTGTGGATTTTTATGAACGAAGTAGACTTCTGCACTATAATTAGGATTTTGTCATGAAGTAGACTTGTGATTTTTTGAATTCCACTTTTTGAATTTTTTTGAACACTTATGTATTGATAGTTGTTTTATTACCACTAAGAAAAAAAAAGGAGGATTTTGAGAGGTTACTAATGTCATTTAAACATATTTGTTGATGGAGGACCAAAAACGGTCATGCCACAATAATGTTAGGATCAACAGGATATTTTGAAAAAATGGACTAAATGTGGAATGACACATATAAATTTATGACAAAAAAAAGAAAGAAAGAAAATGAAACACTTAGAATTGAATAGACAAAAATGCCCTTATATTTAACGTCATTTAAATAATTTTGTTGACAGAGGACCATAAATGGTCATGCCACAATAATACTAAAACGAAAAGGGACCTTTTGAAAAAATAAAACTAAAAATGGACTGACCCCTATAAATTTAGGACAAAAAATGTAATTAAGTCAAATAAATAAGTCAACAACATAATAGAAATCAAATTAAATAATATTTATAGGAAAAAGTGTCAAATGAGTCATTGAACTTATTAATTTAGTCTCTCAAAAAAAATTATTAATTTAGTGAAATTAGATCATTAAACTTAAAAAGTGTTCAATCATGCCACCAAACAAGAAAAATATGTGCAATTAGGACATTTTTTTCTCTCTCACACACACACACACACACACACACACACACACACACACACACACACACACACACACACACACACACACACACACACACACACACACACATATATATATATATATATATATATATATAGTGATTAAATCTGATCATATTGCTCATATGGTATGCATTAAGATTCGACATTTCCTTTTTAGTTGGGAGGAAATATATATCGAAATGTTTTCAAGTCAAATTACATTAAAAGAAATCTAAAAATGTCTTAATTGCACATATTTTACTTGTTTGATGTTTTGATTATACACATTTTAAATTTAATGATCTAATTACACAAAAATAATAAGTTCGGTGACATATTTAACAGTTTTACTTTGAATATAAAAGTGTTCAACCACTGACAAATTTTACTGTGGACCATGATCCATGTAATAGTGTGGTCCATGAAGTAAATATCATTTTAATTACACTTCAGTTTCATTTGACAATATTGTTCTATTTTTTTTTTTTAATGAAATTACAATTCATTTCTCTCCTAATTTGCTCTATTTTCAGTTTCATTTTCCACACACTAGTTTCATTATAGCAATACCAAAGTATGTATCATTTTAATTCTACTATAAATTCATTTAACAATATACATTATTGCATGAGCTCTATTTTGTAGTTTTATTTTTATTTCCACACACACTAGCTTAATTATAGTAATGCTAAAGTATTAATTTAGTTACACATTAACACTACAAGTTCATTTGACAATATATGTTATTGTATATGACTTTAGATTTTAGTTTCATTTTCAACACATACCAGTTTCATTATAACAATACTATAATTTCATCATTTGATAATAAACGTTGTTAAATGAGCTCAACTTTTTAGTTCATTATAACAAGATTAAAGTATCATTTTAATTATATACAGTTTCATTTGATAATCATAATCAACACAACACTACGTGGACCATGGCCCACTGTATAACAATTGTCAACCACGTTATCAAAATAACGCTCCAATATGTCGCTACTTGGCATGATTATAATAACATTTTAAGGTTATTAAATTTCTTGATAAGTGCGATGAATGCATCATCTTCAACCATTATCTATCACCTTTAGCTTGCCGTCTGATAGCTACCTTAATTTATCCTTAAACTAATCGCTGGGTCAGCTAATGTTGCTGTCGAATATTAGGTTAACGCGTAAAACCTACGTGCATCTGGATAATAATTTTCATTGAATTGAATTATTTTATTCAGATGATGTTTTCCAATCGTGATGAGAATTGAAATTATTGGCCAATTTGTACCGACCTCAGGAGTCGATCAGCTAAACATGGAATCTTTTGTACACTAATTATATATTCGTCTGCTAAATCTAACTGTTTCAATATTTATAGTGCTTAGCTTATTGGTGTAAAAAAATCACATTTTTGTGTATTTTGTGAGAATTATTTTTAAACTTTTAAAATTTTCATAAAAATTTTAAATCTTTGTATGTTTTTTTATGGCAATTATATATATAAAAGGAGAAAATACATTTTTAGCCCCTCAATTATTACTTGTTAGTCGTTTTAATTCGTAATTGTTTAGCGTTGCAATATACATACCCAACTCTTCAAAAAGGTTGCACTTTGGAACAACAAAATTATTAAACTCTATTAAAATTTTACTTAGTGCATAGGTATTTAAAAAAAAAAAAAATTATCTTTATTCTTTATAATTTTTTCATTTTGATATTTCATATGTAAAATAGAGAATTGACACCCTTCTTCTTAAAATTTTTTCTCTTCATTGTAGTACATAACAAGTTGATTTCTACTAGTTTTACTATTTTTACAAGGAGTCCTCAACTCACTTACGATAGACAAACTATCCTAACTAGTCCGGACCATACGCACTTAGTGGGGCGCATCTCATGAAGATGTTTCACTTAATCAGTGTCTTAAATTTTGCAGGATGTTGAAGTGCTAAGTGGTCGATCAGTTATCATGCTAGGTGGTCGGTTGGAGGACTCACATCCTACTTCTATTGTTTCCAAGTGCCAAAGATTAGAGCTCGTAAGGAAGGTATGCAGATGTATGTTTTCTTTTAACTTAATTAGTCGGTCGGCCTTCGGTCTCAGAACTAAAAATTGTGCTTATGCTTGTACTCTTTTTACTTAGCTAGGTTTTTCCCACTGAGTTTTTCGTAGTATAAGGTTTTTAACGAGGCAACCAGTGTGTAACCTATGCCTTATATGCTCAGCTTTGAGTTAAGGTGTGACAACCCAAAATTTAATTTTCTAAATTCGGTTTTAAGAAATTCCAAAATAGCAATTCTTCACTCTACCAAAATTTTTATGACAAAAACGGTGTTTGAATTAATTATTTGGAGCTACGTTTTAAATAAATTCAACAATGAGAATATTTTATTTCAAAAATTCCTACATTTTCGGGTACATTATGTACCAAGTTTTGACACAAAAGTCAATCTGAGTGAAACCGGAAAAAATCTGAGAAACCTGAACAAAGTGTTTAACTAGAAAATATTTTTCGAAAAATCTAATTTTGACCCCAAACTATTTAAAATCATCTTTTTAGACTATGGTCCATGTTGCAAGGTGGACCACAAGCACTCTACTACACTTGTCTGATATGTTAGAAGCCAAACACAAATTACCCTTTTGCCCTCCACCAATCATGGGCATTTCTCCTAGGGTTTTGGACTCTATATAAACATCACTTTTGCATTGCCATTTCCTGATCTCTTCCCTTGCCTCTCCACTCTTGAGCTCTGTTGAAAGAAAGAAGCAAACGCAGTAAGTTTTAACATTCATCTCCTCCATTCATTTTCCATCCTAAGGTTTCCTTTTCTCTTAGCTTTCAATCTCTGAGGTTTGTTAGGTTTGGCTTGTGTGGTTGTTTGAGGTGTCTAGGTGGTGAATGAAGTGGTATTTGAGTAGAGTAGAGGCTGAGATCCACACAAGGAGGAAGAACAAGAAGAGGTATAACCCATGGATTCCCAAGCTATATTTTGACTCTGTGAATTCCTAGAATGAGAAATAGATGTGTAGAAATGTTAAATAAATGTTGTTGTTGAGCTATTTGTGAGTTATTGTTGATCTATGATTGAATTATTGAGGTCTGGAAGTGTTTGGGTTGCATCTGGTTTGATTTCAGGTGAAGAAGAAGGTGTCTGGTGCACACAGATGGTGCACCAGATCACCCAACTGAGCTAGCTAACGGACCTTGGCAAGGTCCGTTGGCAAGCCCCGTTGAGAGGCGGACCATGGCATGGTCCGTTGCCAAGCTCCGTGGCTTGGCGGAGCCAAGTGGCGGGGTTTTCGATCCCAAGTCCCGTCACCAAGCCCTGCCAGGCCAATTTCAGTTATGGCCGGGCCCTCTGTGGCTCAGCTACTCGTTGTTCGGATCGGGACTTGTGAGCCCTTGAGGCTCGGACACTCGGGTTCGTTACAACGCACTAGTAGAAGTTAGTTTCGTTGAATTTGGAGTTATAATGCATGATTTACAATAGGATTTGTGAAGAGAAATGCATGATCAGTTTATGTGTGTGTTCTGTAAATGTTTACAGTGAAGGAGAAAGTGAAGCATATGAGTTTTGTTAATTTGAGTTGAAAAGCATGATCATTACTTGATAGTTTTGATTGAGAAGCATGCCTAAATACTTGTTAGTATTATTGAGAAGCTTTGCTAAGAATTTGAGAAATTGTATATGCCAGTAAGTGAATTCTTGTTTACAGTAATGGAAGTTGTTAGAATTTGAAGTATGTTTTGAGTTGAGAAGCATGATCAACACTTGATTTTATTTATTGAGAATATTTGTCAAGTGATGAGATGTTAGTATAAAGCAGTGTATATTTTCATTTCACAGTGAAGAGCATGTTAGTAGACAAAGCATGAAATTGATACTTGAGTATTTGTTTAGCTTATGAGTTCAAGTTATGAATTATCATATTGGCATTTGATTACAAGGATTATTTGACTAAATGTGCTAATTGCATTGCTTATCTCATGGATAGTAGAATTGTTGAGATTATGGAGATTTCTTGCATAAGTCGCTGTTTTACAAACTTGCATTCAAAAAGGGCATTTTGCCACTTTTAAAGACTAAGTACAGTAAAGGCTCAAAGCGAAGCCTTAAGTTATTTTCAAAACCTATATCTATTTTGGAGAAATCATTTTCTAGTTGCATTGAGTAGAAGATTGCATAATATTTGATTTCCAAAATGTGAGAAATAGAAGTTGTTTGAGATTTATGTGCATGAGCTTGCATAAGTAAAATTTTGTTGCATAAGAAAAGAAATTGCATGAGAAAGAAGTTTCATGAGATATATATGTTATCTATCTATTGTGAGGAAAATAGTATTTTGGAGGACCGTTAGGACTATGTCCTTTCGAAAGAAAAGAGAAAGAAAGAAGTTTGAGAAAAGAAAGAAACGGTCAATGAGAACCGAAAGAGACATATGAAAGTGACTTGGTCGATATTCCCAAGTAAGAAACGGTCACAGAGGACCGGCAGATATTTAGAAGTAATGAGGTCGGTATTCCTAAGTTACTAGGTTGGAGACTACCTGCTAGGCTTATAATCCCGGTTAGGGGGTGTGCAGACTTAAAGTACGATACCTGATTCCACAAAAAGAAAGAAAGAAAGAAAGATTAAGAACCAAGAGAGTGGTTCTATGGGCGAGTTGAGTATTAAGCCGGCTACATTGCCGAGCCTGTAAAGGTCCATTCACGAGTCGTGAAGGTCCTACCTCCCCCATGAGTTTAAGTGTGAATGCCAAATGTTTTCCAAAAGTATATCTATAGTAATTTACAGGGTTGAGTGGCGTTATACTTAGCATTTGTGATAACGAGTTGTTTTCTATTTGCTTGTTTGTTAACCCCTTTCAGGTGGGCCCAGTGTTTGAGCGTGATCGAGATAGATTAGTGCGTAGTTTAGAGTTGCTAGATGTTACTCTAGACTCTGTTTTATTCAAGGTTGTTTAAAAACTCTATTGTTAGATGTTTTGTAGACTTTTGAGCTTGACTCTAGACAGTATTTATCCTAGCTTGTGCAGTCATCGTGTGTGGTGACTGTGGCGGTAACACCTTTTTTTAGATTTGTTTTAAGTTATTAATCGTATCATCTCCTTGTTTAGTTATCTTTTGAAGTTAAGTGTTGTGATTTAGATTTAAGAAAAGTAGAGTGTTACATAATGGGCTCACCGGGGACTGCTTAGTTTAACGATTGCGTCCAAAAGGACCAGCACCTGAACGGTCACACCCATTCAATGATGCATTAGATGAGGAGTAATTAATTGGTCGGAAGAAGACTTGGCATATAGAAGTGGAGAATTGATCGAAGAATATTTTTGAGATACTTTCGCGAAACATCGACTTCGCGAAATCTCAAGAAAGTGGGGACAAGATGATGGATAGTATACTAGGCTAATCGGATGGACCAGTCAACCAAAGGGGTCTAGGCCACATGGACCGGCCCAAGAAGGAATGAGCAACTTGGGCTTATTCATAGGTTAATAGGATTGGACTTATTGTTCATTATATGTAATAATGGTTTTTTTTGAAAGGAAGAAACATATTTCATTAAACAATAACCAAGTGAGAGGTACAGGAAGGTGGCATAGCAAACCACGAACCTAGGACAGAAGAAGAACCTGTTACCCGTGCTAACACATAAGCGACATGGTTCGCTGACCTTCTGACAATGCTATAACATTGCTCCACAATCAAACCAACACAAGAGAGATCTAAACAGTAGAATTAAAACGATTACAAAAAATAAGAGAGTCTAATTCTAAAATTAAATTATTGAAACTTGCAGCCTTCAACCAAGTTAGAGCTTCCTTGGCTGCCATGGATTCCGCCATTAGTGGATTACGATCACAAACAATACGAGAATTATGCGCCGCTACAAAATTGCAAGGTGGTGGTAACCAAGAGTCAGTTACCTATAAAGGATTTATCATGCTACCTGCCTTGACATAAGCCTCAAACCACGTTTGGCTGGCCACATCCACTTGTCTCTTGAAAGCAGCAATCGACGGAGCAATATTACGCCACACCAAATCATTTCTTGTAATCCAAAGAAACCACATGCAAGCAAAAGGTCTTACGGACGCCAAAGTGAACGGGGAATGCATGGTAGAATTTAGAAGATCAGATAACGTACCATTAGCAAGGAGCCAAGGATATTATTGAAACCTAAAATCCGGCCCTGGCAAGGATATTATTGATTCCCCATACTTGTTGAGCCAATGGGAACGAACAGAGAACATGCTCTATAGTTTCGCAATCTGATGAACAAAAAGGACAACCACCACCAACCCAGACATGGCGTGTCTTGAAGTTCTCATAGACTGGGAGTACATTACGCGCACAAGTCCATACAAAGTTCTTAACTTTTTTTAGGGGGGGGGGGGGGGGGGGGGGGGGGGATTGGGAGTCTCCATAGGCTCTTCCATTCGACAAACTGTAGCTGCAGATCTAAATGGAAGACAGGTGACGATTAAATGCGATAGCTAGCCTTGACCGAATACACACCATGAAGATCCTCTTTCCATCGCCACAGATCAGGTTGATCCGGGGAGATGGGTGTGGCTATAATCCGCTGTATATCTATTGATCAGCCTGATCACAGGAGCAAAGCCAAAAGAAGAAAGAGTTGCATTGATGGGGATAGAGATTACAGAGAGTGGATGCAAGTGCTTAGCTGGGAAAAACTAACTCTGCTAGCCAATCTCAACACTACTTATACAAAGCAGTTAAAACGGTTACAAGAGATAATAAAGGAAAAGACATAAAAGCCCCTTTTGAAATAAGAGGATAGACAGCTTCATTCTGCTTCATTCTCTTGCTTGTCAGGCTGAGTATTTGCTTGTGTATTTGCTTGCTTCATCACCCCCCCCCCCCCCCCGTAAGCTGGAGCATGAAGATCTCGAAGGCCCAGCTTAGCATGAAAGGTATCAAACAAAACAATGGATAAAGCCTTTGTAAAACCATCAGCAACCTGTTTACTTGAGGGGATGTGCAGCAGTTTGATTAAACCTTGTTGGACCTTTTGCTTCACAACATGACAATCTATTTCAATGTGTTTGGTACGTTCATGAAACACATGGTTCTCCCTAATGGCCACAGCAGAATTGTTATCACAAAATAGAGCAATGGGGCTGTTGCACTTCACCTTCAAATCAGCTAGCAAATATACTAACCATTGAATCTCACAAACAGTAGATGCCAATGCCCTATATTCTGCCTCAGAGGAGGATCTTGAAACTGTTGCTTGTTTCTTGGTCTTCCAAGAAATGAGAGAATCTCCAAGATAAATGCAATAACCTGTTATTAACCTTCTAGACTCTGAACAAGAAGCCCAATCAGAATCTGAAAAACCTTTCAACTTTAGCTGAGAACTAGAAGGATAGAAAAGGCCTTTTCCTGGGGAACTTTTGAGGTACCTGAGTACCCTATGGGCTGCAACCAAGTGTGTATCCCTTGGCTTATCCACAAATTGACTCAACTGTTGTATGGCATATGAGATATCAGGTCTAGTATTAGTCAAGTAGAGAAGCTTACCAACCAATCTTCTATAAACTTCAGGATTGGTAAGCAATGTGCCATCAGTACTTGTGAGTTTAAGCCCTGTGACACATGGTGTTCTTGCAGGTTTAGCATGTAAAAAACCATTCTCTTGCAATATCTCCAGTGTATATTTTCTCTGGCACAAATACACACCACTGGAATCCCTGAAAGCTTCAAGTCCTAAAAAATAGTTTAAAGGAACAAGATCTTTTATTTTGAAAGAGACATCTAGCATGTGTTTTAGAGCTTGAATTTCCATTGGATTAGTGCCTGCAACAAGGATATCATCCACATAGATAAGCAGAGTGGTAAATGAGATGTCTGATGACTTAGTAAACAAAGATGGATCAGCTGAGGACTGCTGAAAACCATCCCTTTGCAAGGCTTGTGTCAGCTTGGCATTCCACTGTCTACTAGCTTGCTTTAGGCCATACAAAGATCTCTTTAGCTTGCAGACCTGATTAGGTTCAGAACCTTCAAAGCCTGGAGGCAAAACCATGTACACTTGTTCATCTAAATCACCATGAAAAAAGGCATTGTTAATGTCCAGCTGTTGAATATCCCAATTTTTGGCCACTGCAACAGCTAAGAAAGTTTTTGATAGTTGTCATTCTGGCAACTGGAGAGAATGTTTCAACATAATCTACTCCCAATTGCTGAGTGTACCCTTTTGCAACCAGCCTAGCTTTGTACCTCTCAATGGAGCCATCTGACTTGAGCTTAACTTTGTACACCCATCTACAACCAATTGGTGTTTTTCCTGCAGGCAAATTAGTGAGAGTCCAAGTATTGTTCTGAGTTAGAGCCTCCATTTCTGATTGCATGGCTCTTCTCCACTCTTCTTGTTGAACTGCCTCATGGTAGGATTGTGGCTCATGCATTGAAGTAATAGAAGCCACACAGGATCTGTGACTAGGAGGCAAGTTGTCATATGAGATAAAGTTTCCTATGGGATGAGGGGAAGACTTTATCATTGACTGACAATAGTAGTCTTGAAATCTGGGAGGAATGGATTTCAATCTTGAGGATCTCCTAGGCTGTGTTTGTGTCTGTTCATTCTGTTCATCAGAAACCTCAGGGAGAATAACCACCAGGTTATCACCATCACCACCATCAATGGCTTCATCACTATATCTGTCATTGGAATTCTCATTATCATGTCCAATATGCACATCATTGGACATAGAAGCTTGCACATCATTGGACATAGAAGTTGTGTCTGTTGATTCCTCATAGAGCTCACCACTCTTCTCATTCTGCCTTCTGGAACTGTTGGCAACATCTGTATTGTATCTTGAACTGTCTTGGAGATTAACATCAATCAGCAAGGCATCATTAATTTCTGAAGGGAAAGGAAGGACTGGATTGAAGCCCTCAGATGAAATATGTCTGTCTGTGAGTCCAGAATTCTGATCTTTGAAGGGAAAAATTTGTTCATAGAACCTGACATCTCTTGAAACAAAAATAGCTTTATCAATCAGATCATATAGCATAAAACCTTTTACATTTGCAGGGTAGCCCAAGGAGATACATTTTCTTGCCCTTGGTTGCATTTTGTTCCTTCCTTGTGGTGTGGTGTCCCCAAAGCACAGACAACCAAAGGACTTCAAATTATTATAGTCCACATCTTTTCCAGTCAGGAGCTTGAATGGGGTATTTCCATCAACAACATCAGTGGGTAACCTGTTGATAAGATAAGAAGCATACAACACACAATGACCCCAAAACTTGGCAGATAAACCTAACTGAAAACTCAAGGACCTAGCCACATTCAAAATGTGTTGGTGCTTTCTCTCTGCCACACCATTTTGTTGTGGAGAATATACACAAGAACTCTGGTGGATTATCCCTTTCTCAGCAAAGTAAGTATTCATCAAAAACTCAGTACCATTGTCAGTTCTTACAGTTTTGATTTTAACTGAGAAATGAGTATAGACATAGTTATAGAAATTCTGAAAGACAGTTTTCACTTCTGATTTGCATCTCATCATGTGTAGCCAAGTAAACCTGCTGTAGTCATCTACTATAGTCAGGAAATAATGCTCCCCCTTAAGAGAGGCTACTGCAAATGGACCCCATACATCCATATGAACCAAATCAAAACATTTTTCAGTTTTAGAGGTGCTGACTGGAAAGGGTGACCTTTTATGCTTGGCAAAGTGACAAGTATCACAAACTACTCCATTGTGTCCATGAGGCCAACCATTATGTTTTATTCCACTCAAAAGGTGAATTTTATTTACAGGATAGTGTCCTAACCTGTTGTGCCAAGTCTCTATTGACACAGTGTTACATTGAGATCTAACAAAGCTATCAACATTCTTATTTATACCCTTCCTGACAGGAGGTCTATTGATCAGGTATAAGCCATCCCTTTGTCTAGCAAAACCAGCCATTATCCCAAGAGGTCCCTGAACATCACAAGAATCAGCTCCCATAATCAACTTGCAGCTTGAATGTTCAGTCAATTTGCTGACAGAAACAATATTGAAAGTAAAAGAGGGAATGCACAACACATTTCTTAGAAAGATGTTCTTATCAAGTTTAATTCCTCCCACATGAGTAACACTGGCAGTCTCTCCATTTGGCAATTTCACAGACACTCCCTGAACTTTGTGACACATGTCAGAGTAAGCTATTGAACATGTGATATGGTCTGTAGCACCTGAGTCTAATATCCAGACATCATATGAATTCAGTGCAGCAATGATATGTGGGTTAGAAATAGAGATACCTTCATGACAATTTCCCTCAGACTCTCTGAAGTTTGCCTTAATTCCATAAGTGTGGACAGCCATAGCAGCAGCATTACTTGAAGAAGTGTTTCCCTTGCTTTGATTCTGAAAAAGAGAAACTAACTTTTGAAATTGGTCAGCAGAGATACCAATGTCACCTACTTGATTCACAGTGGCATTTGTTGAGTGTTGAGCATCCTGAGATTGCCTATTCTTGGACTTATATCCTGCAACCCAACCAGGGGGATATCCATGCTTCTTATAGCATTTTTCAACTCTGTGCCCAAGCATGTTGCAATAAGTGCACTTAGGTACATTTCTTCCTCCATTATTAGTAAACTTCTTCTTATTATTAAAAGTTGTGGCTGCTATTACTGCTTCTTCCTCTTCATTGCATATTTGGCTAGCATTGGATTGAATGAGGTCACTATTCTTTTGGGAGATAGAAGCCTTTATCTTCCTTTCAACTTTCAGAGTCATATTGAGAACTTTCTCAATTTCTGGAATTGGATCCATAACCAAAATTCCAGACTTAATACTCTCATATTCTTTATTTAACCCTTCAAGGAAACGAATTATCTGATCTTCTTCTTTCTGTTTCTTCATCCTATCTATCAACTTACAGGAGCATCTAGGTGGACACTCACACACCAGCATAGGTCTCAGATCATTCAATTGCTGCCACAGAGCATTGCTTCTTGTAAAATATTCATTCACGGATGAGCCTCCTTGAACACATTTGAAGATCTCAGTCTGAATTTCAGCAATTTTGTGAGGATCAGACTGTGAATACCTTTTTCTCAATGCACTCCATATGTCTGAAGCTTTGTCGAAGTACATCACTCCTTCGGCAATGCTAGGATTCACGGATTTCAGTATCCACGAACAGACGATTCGATTGCACCTCTTCTACGAAGCCAGCTTCGGATCATTCTCTTCCGGTACTGGAATAGATCCGATGGCAAACTGGAACTTGTTCTTCACCTCTAGAGCGATCTTCATAGATCTGCTCCAGGAGGCGTAATTAAGTTCAGATAGGGAAGGCGACACGAGACACAAGCTCGGATTCTCCGTAATATGCAAGTGCAGAGGATCGTCGAACTCTTCGTTCCTCTGTGCTTGATGAATAGGAGTCTCAGAAGCTGCTGGATGTTCTGATGTGCTTCCATTGCCATCTGCTCCCATCACGACTGCTCCGGCGTAGCTCCGGTTGCTGCGCTCTGATACCATGTTGATAAGCCTGATCACAGGAGCAAAGCCAAAAGAAGAAGGAGTTGCATTGATGGGGATAGAGATTACAGAGAGTGGATGCAAGTGCTTAGCTGGGAAAAACTAACTCTGCTAGCCAATCTCAACACTACTTATACAAAGCAGTTAAAACGGTTACAAGAGATAATAAAGGAAAAGACATAAAAACCCCTTTTGAAATAAGAGGATAGACAGCTTCATTCTGCTTCATTCTCTTGCTTGTCAGGCTGAGTATTTGCTTGTGTATTTGCTTGCTTCATCAATATCATATTCCACAAACAAATCCGTAATAACTTCCAGGTCCCAGTTCCTAGATTCATCCATCAGACCACTCACCGTGGCCTCACGTAAATGCTCAATTACTGCAGTCTCTAAGCGAGGATTACTACTATCCGCCAACCAAGGCCAATCCCAAATTCTTGTACCAACACGACGTAGAAGACCATCTTTAAGTAAAGACTTAACCGAAAGAATGCTACGCCATAGATAACTTGGATTATATCCAAGTTCTGCTTCCATGAAGGAGGATGTGGGAAAATAGCGTGCCTTTAGAACCATACTCACGAGCGAATTCGGGTTAGTTAGGATGCGCCAACCCTATTTGGCTAATAAAGCAATATTGAAACTGTGAAGTCTTTTGAAGCTCAAACCACCCATGCATTTTGGGAGACATAGTCGATCCCAACATAACCATGAAAGACCCCGGTTTGATCCACGTCCATTATCCCACCAATAATTGTTCATTAACCTCTCCAGACTGACACAAATATTCTCAGGCAGTAGGTAAATGGACATAGTAAATATTGGCAATGCCTGCGCCACACTTTTGAGAAGAATCTCCTTCCTAGCTCTAGAAATGAAACGGTGACGCCATGAAGAGATTCTCTCCTTGATTTTCTACTCAATAAATTTGAATGTAGTCGTTTTACTACGCCCTAGGAAGGATGGGAGCCCTAGGTATTTACCCAGATCATCATTATTTTCAGCAAATTATATCGTGCACCGCGGTGCATAATCGATTATGCACTAAGCTTCAAAACGACGTCGTTTTGTTTAATGAAAAAAAAAACGGCACCCATTTCGCACCGTTCCGCAAAAAGTAATCCTGTTATTCAGTTTCATTTTGTATACACTATAGTTTCATTTCAACACAACTATAGTTTCATTTTGATATAACTATAGTTTCATTCGATATTTATACACTCAAATATGTGAAAATGTTATTTAATTTTATTTTATATACACTATAGTTTCATTAAAACACAACTACATTATCATCTCGATATAAGTACAGTTTCATTGTACAATATACACTCAAATATGTGAAATGTTATTTAGTTTCATTTTACATACACTGCAGTTTCATTTCAACAAAACTACAGTTTCATTTCAATTCAATTGCAGTTTCATTTGATAATATAAAAATAATACGTGAGGCAGTGTAAGTTTAGATACACTGTAGTTTCAGTTGATAATTAATACATCAAACATGCGCACTCCATTAACTGTAACGACATTATTTTTGGACCGCGTGCCACAAAGCTTTGTAGACCGCGGTCCATAGTATAATTGCTGAACCAAAGGGGTCTGGGCCACATGGAATGACCCAAAAAGGAATAAGCAACTTGGCTTATTCATAGGTCAACTTGGGCTTATTAGCAACTTGGGCTTATTATGTAATAAGGATTGGACTCATTATTTCAATGTAGTAGGATTAGAGTTTATTATTCCTAATGTAACAATAAATCCTAATATGAGGCAATCTAGGATTTCTATTCCTTGTAGGGAACCTAGCCCAAAATATGTATAAATAGACTCTCCATACATGGGAAGAAGGACATACAATTCTAAGCAATACAATACCTATATTTTCTCAATATTTTACGATTTCCTATATACACGTTATTTTGACTGTGTGTTGGCCAGCCGTTGACCGCCCAAAAGTCATAAAGCTAACAATGTTGATAGAAGAAACATTAAAAAGTACTAAAATATCATGTACTAAGTAAAATTTTAATAGGGTTTAATAGTTTTGTTGTTTCATGAGTTAAGACTGTAACGTTTTTGAAGAGTTAGTGGTGCATATTACAACGTTAAAAAGTTATGGACTAAAAAAGTTAGGAAGGAACAATTGAGGGGCTAAAATACATTTTTCTCTATATAACAACACGTTCAAATATTATATTATAACTAACTACCAATTGAATTATTTTATAACTACCAATTAATACTTATGGTTTAGCTTTGATTTTAGTTTTCTAGATTTATCAACGGATGCACGGCGTAGTTTTACTTATTTTCATTATATTCTGTAGTGTTGAAAGTTTCACTTTAAAGCTTGAATTGTTTACAAAAAATGTCACAACATATTTTTTTTTCTATAATTGATTCCGATCCATTAGATCTTTCAAGATGTACGACTCTAATTGGTTCTTAGTTTTATCCTTGGCAAGAGTTCTTACAGGCGTGCTATATCTATAATTGTATATTATTAAGTGGTGCAAGTTTAATAAGTCATTTATGACCATTATATATGTTGTCGTTTGAAATAGACGTAATGATTTTCGTTAGGTAGCCTATAATGATGGCATGTAGACTATTTAAGTATGGTCCTCTCACTACTCCTGTGACAATTTTACATACAACATACACCATTTAGTTACACATGGAGATTAAGTGATACACAAAACAAAACTTTTTACAATTCTTCAAACAACACAACAGAGATAACATGACTAGAGATGCTCGATCTTATACTTCCACAATAGTTGAAGTTAGATCGGGGTCCACACAATAATTATTGCTATCAACCAGACCCTGATATGTCTGTGCTTATTGCCTTACTCACACAATATTGATTTAGATCTAGGAAGCAAATAAAGATAAATATTAAGTTACTGTAGAAGCCCACCAAATCATAAAAGCCCGTAAACGCTCAAGTGTCCAGAAGGCCGGTCACATGCTCATGTGCAGTTCACGTGGAACAACATCCAATGGTTAGCACGTGATTACCTATAATATGTCTTTAAGATTTTGGTCAATTGGGCATCCACTTAATTACACTCCACGTGAAATTCTTCCATCACGTACCACTAAAACAATTTTTAATTCTTTTAAAACTTTTTTATGGTGGATTTTTGTTTTTTATTTCTATTTTTCAATAGTACCGACAAATATTATTTGGTTGAGTTATTTTTTGATACTGTAAAATTTGGGGGTGTGTTTGGTTTGGACATGAAAATCGAAATCAAATACTTGATAATTAAAATGTGTTTTAGTGAAAGTATTTCGCAGGTTTGGTAGTATTATGAAATTGGCCGGAATGATTATTAATATTGATGTTTGGTTATGTATGACTCTATAATCAGAATAAAGGTTTTCATTTTTTTTTAAAAAAAAAAAAATCAAGGCAAATGATATTAAAGCTCTGTTTGGTAATGTTCTCAAAATAAACTCGTAGCTTAAAATAAGAGCTCATTTTGAAACACTACCTTAAGTAGCGTTTCAAAATAAGCTAGTACCTTTCTAATATTTTTTTTTTCATCTTTGTCCTTATTATATTTTAAAAAAATGACATCTTTTATCCTTTCCAATTAAAATAATTTTCTCTTCACATTTATCCAAAACTTTCATTATTATTATTATTATTATTATTATTATTATTAAACGAAAGAGATTCGCAACAATATTGCTACTTCATTTTAGGATGCTAAATCATGATTATGCTAATAATTTTATTTCAAAATGTTTTTTTTTTTTGAAGACGAAATGTTAAATTTAAATATGTAAACAAATTAATTTAAATTTTATGAAGGTGTCTTTTTTTGTCTTTTTACATTTATCAACTTATCAAAAAACTAATTTTACCAAACACTTTCAAGTATAACAGTTCTTTCTCCTCCCATGACTTAGCAGACAGGACCAAATGCCGATGCACACAAGGGGTCTATCCACGTTTGAATTTTGGTCTCTTCTATCAAATACTGGCTATTGAACCATTGAGCTAAACCCACTACTGGAAATTCTGAAATTTCCGACCACCTGAAAATGATCTTAAATTAAGTTGATACCAAAAAGTCCAAAAAGTGGTCGGAAATAGCAACAAAGGTTTTTCCGGATACCAAAAGTGGTCGGAACAAGACTTTCAACTTGATTTAAGATCACTTTCAGGTGGTCGGAAATTTCAGAATTTCCAGTAGTGACCTGTGCGGGCAAGGAGGGATAAGACTGAATTAATGTTATAATATCTGATTCAAATTAAGTAATAAATTTTGTAATCAAGGAATAATCAAATCATATACCTATACTTTTAAAAAGTTATCAATCAAACAATATGTATGACTTTCATTTGCATTCGTATGTTTAATCCCAATGAACCAAACACACCCGATGTTGTTTCAATTCGTTAATCGCTAGAGCAGAATTTCTTCAAAGTAGTGCATTTGAGAGAGCACTGAAAACTTTGCAATGGTTTATTATTTCAACTACATACACAGATAAATTATGTATAATTTTAACAATAATAATTTGGTATGTAATATCTTGCCTAAATCAAGTTTTATAAAAGACAGAGTGACAACTATAAATGCTGTAGCAGAAGATCTTTTGTTTATGCAGTACAATATATATATATATAAGCAGCTGTGAATTCTTATTCTCTGCACTGAGGAATATTAGTCAAAATTCTTTTTATGGTGACATTGGGTTGATTGCTTTTAGATTATATTGAGGCATGTTAGTTGTCCTTCAAAGGCGATTCTTTTTATGACAACATTCTTCATGTATCCCTTCATCTTGACAAATTATTCTAATCAACTTTAACTAAGTATATTGTTATATATCACTTATCAGGAGTGAATTCTTTCACTTTTCTAGGGATCTTAATTAAAACATTATGACTAACTAATCTTATTCGGCATTCTTATATTAGCACTATGTATTTTATCACCGGGCTTTAGCATTCCTACTCCATCTTTAAATATTAGTGTAATTTCAATTCACTAATAGTCCTGCTCAAACTAGGACTATCTCCTGTATCTCTATAAATACATGCTTGCATATTGTATGTTGGAAATCCGTTGGTGAAAACAAATAATAATCCAATAAAATAATATTATTATTTTTCTGGAAGAAAAGGAAGGAAAAAATCCCGGAGATTTTGGCTAGTGTTTGGTGTAGGGTTTTTAGCAAGAATCAAGTGATCATTCTTTCGTTAAAACCTTATTTGCCACCTCCCAGAAGTGCTAGGAGCGTTGTGGCCTAGGCTTCTCAGGATAAAACTTGCTACGATTCAGTGTTTGAGCACCCAAACAAGGAATCCGGCGAACTGGAGCAAGATTATGAACACAGTATGGCTTAAGAAAGGAGTAGAAGCAGAGAGTTTTGAGGCAAAAATGATACTTTCTTGTTATATGTAAAATCTACTGCCCAACTCTTTCTTATATAGGGTTGAGGAGTTGAATAGCTTTTAATTTAGGTATTTAAGGGCACCCTTCCAACTCCTGTAACAGCAACCATTAATATGAATTTTAATTCAAAATTTAAAATTGGAATTAATTCAAAGAATTAATCTCATAACAGCTGAATTAAATCCCAACAGTCACAAACAGGAGCTTCAAATCGGTCATGGCAAGGCCGAACTTTCGGCCATCACCATATTTCTTTCAGCCCAAGGTGAAACCATTTCACCACCAAAATATAATATAATATTGTTATATTATTTTGGGCCAAGGTGAAACATTTCGTGTGGCTAAATTGGAAACCCATTTTGGGATTTGATTTGCATTTCCCCCTGCGCGCGAGAGAGAACCTCTATGCTATACAATTCAATAGGCTTAAAAAGAGCTCTTATATAAATAGTGGGACAAATCCTCTTCCCAAATCAATGTGGGACAAAAGCTCACTTTTTCCCTTCATTCTTCAAACTCAATGGGTCTACTTTGAGAATCTATATCTCATTCACCCATTATCCTTTTTGAGCGTGCAATATATCAATCTCTTCGTCTCACTACGAAGAATCCGAATCCATTTTGACCCGACCCAAATCGGAAGTGGACCCCACTGATAATTATACCACAAATAGCCACTTAACATGCCATTTTAAGCTATTTTTTCCAACAATCCCCCACATGAATGAAAAATTGTTTTTCAGGGTATTTTGAAATTGGAAACAACTGTGTTCAAACGGTCGATCCCTGCATAGGATAAGCAGGGAGTCACTATACCCTTTGAACCTTCCCTTGTGAAGACATGTTTACTCTACTAGCTGTACGGTAGAACGCGATGTCTTGGAACCGACTGCCGTTTGTGTAGACGATGACATATCTCACATAGGAACCTCCCAAGCATGCTCTGTTCTCACGAGTGTGCCCGCTTTGATCGTGGGTCACCGTTCCTGGTTCTGCGAGTGTTTCTAAAGAATTGTGCCCAACAATTCTCCTTTGAAGCGACGCTCACTTCTCTCTTACATAGGTGATTCTTTCTCGAGTATCCCGCATACTCAAGAATCATTAAAGCATCAACATGCTAGCCTCGTGCGGGAGTCACTGTTTTAACGAGGAGTGGTAGGGAGTCTGAGACCCCCACAGTGACACGTTTCGTTCCATAATTTAGTTGTCCCATTGAACCTAGGTGCCAGCTAGGTTGAGTATCAACTATAGAACTTTTTAGTCCAAGGGCATTATACCCATTCCTCGTGTCAACTTCTCCACAACTTCTTTGCCTAACCCTTTGGTCAGCAGATCCGCTATATTGTCTTTTGACTTTACGTAGTCAATCGAGACAACACCAGTTGTGAGTAGTTGTCTAATGGTATTATGTCTCCGACGCATATGTCTAGACTTACCATTATACATATGACTCTGTACTGCATACATATTGGAGGCATTGGTCTTTCCCAATTAGGAATATCCTCTATAAAATGGCGTAGCCATTCAGCCTCTTCACAACCTTTGTCCAAGGCTATCAGCTCAGATTCCATCGTGGATCTAGCTATCACAGTTTGCTTAGAGGATTTCCATGCAACGGCTGCACCGGCTAGTGTAAACACGTAGCCACTCGTGGACTTAGAGTCCTTAATATCCGATATCCAATTCGCGTCATTATACCCTTCAAGTACAGCGGGATACCTACCGTAGTGCAGTCCAAGATCACGAGTATACCTCAAGTACCTCATAACCTTTACTATTGCCTTCCAGTGCACAACACCGGGGTTACTCGTATATCTACTGAGTTTACTAACTGCATAGGCAATATCCGGCCTAGTACAGCTCATAAGATACATCAAACTACCAATAACCCGAGCATATTCCACTTGTGAACTACCTTATCCGTAGTTCTTGGTTAGATGAATGTTTGTATCAAATGGTGTTCTAGCCATTTGACCATCATCCTTGTTAAACTTTTCAAGGATTTTGTCAATATAATGTGATTGGCTCAACACAAGACCATCAGGTCTTCTAATGATTCTAATCCTGAGGATTAAATCAGCCAAATCCATATCCTTCATGTCAAATCTCGCATTTAACATGTTTTTGGTAGACTTGATCATCCGATCATTACTACCTACGATGAAAATATCATCGACATATAAACAAAGAATGACGTAGCCGTCTATTTCCTTAACGTAGACACATTTGTCACTTTCGTTTATTTTAAACCCGTTAGTTAACATCACACGGTCAAACTTCTCGTGCCATTGCTTAGGCGCTTGTTTCAAACCATAGAGCGATTTAACCAACTTACACACTTTACTTTCTTGGCCCGGAACCACAAACCCTTCGGGTTGTTCCATATAGATTTCCTCATCTAATTCGCCATTTACGAAAGCGGTTTTCACATCCATTTGGTGAACTTCCAAGTTTCGCAGCGCGACTATGGCAAGAATCATCCTAATGGAGTTTATTCTCGTAACGGGAGAATACGTGTCGAAGTAATCAAGGCCCTCGCGTTGCCTGTAACCCTTGATTACAAGCCTAGCCTTATACTTCTCGATGGAACCATCGGGTTTCATCTTCCTTTTAAAGACCCACTTGGATCCTAAGGGTTTACTACCCAGAGGAAGATCAACAAGTTCCCAAGTATGATTCTGTAGAATAGAATCCACTTCACTTTTTATAGTCTCTTTCCACATTGGTCCTTCCGTAGAAGTCACGGCTTCTACATACGTTCGAGGCTCGTTCTCTATCAAACAAGATAGAAAATCGGGTTCGTTTTCTAATAAACAAGTTAGAGTACTCGAATCATACTATAACAAGTAAGTTAGAAAATCAGGACCGAATGATTTTCCAACTCTTGCCCGCTTACTGCGTCTCGGCTCGAGCTCGGGTTCTTTCTCAGATTCTCCACTATCATTGTCCATAGTTTCGTCAAATATTCGTTTTGACGTACTTGGTCCCTCGTTGGACCTACAAGGAAATATATTTTCGAAGAAATATGCATTCCTTGATTCTATTATCCTGTTCTCATGTACGTCCAAATTATGGGACTCGTGTACTAAGAACCGATAAGCACTACTATTATATGCATAGCCAATAAAGATACAATCCACCGTTTTAGGACCTATCTTTACTTTCTTAGGTGTTGGCACCAAAACTTTGGCAAGACACCCTCACACTTTCAGGTACTGGTAGGAAGGTTTCCTACCGTTCCACATCTCATAAAGAGTCTTATCGAGCTTCTTGCGGGGTACCTTATTCAAAAGGTAATTACTTGTCAAAATCGCCTCACCCTATGCATCTTGATGTAGGCCCGAACTTAAAAGCATCGCATTCATCATATCTTTCAATGTACGATTCTTTCGTTCGGCAACACCGCTCGATTGAGGTGCGTAAGGTGTCGTACGCTCGTGTATGATACCTACACTTGCACAGAATTCACCAATAGGTGCTTCGTACTCACCACCTCGATCGCTTTTAACCTTCTTAATTCTCCGATTAAGTTGGTTTTCCACTTCATTCTTATAAAGAACGAATTTATCAACGACTTCATCTTTGCTCTTAAGCAAATACACATAGCAGTATTGTGTGCTATCGTTGATAAACGTGATAAAATACTTATTACCACATCTCGATTGTATCGATCTAAAATCGCACAAATCACTATGGATTAATTCTAGTGGTTCAGTTTCCCTTTCAACCGATTTGAAAGTTAGTTCCTTAGTTTTGCCTCAACACAAATTTCACACTTGTTATTTGTGTCAATTTGAAAGTTAGGAATATGGTACATGCTAATTAATCTACGCATAGAATTAAAATTAACATGACTCAGTCTACCATGCCACAAATTGGAAGACTCAAGCAAGTAAACAAACTGAGCAGAGTTTCCCATCCACACCTTGTCACCCTCAATGGTCTCAAAGGTGTTGAACATCTCTCGGTTGCAACACAAGTGCCTGGTTGCACCGGTATCGATGAACCACTCACGAGGGTTTGAGCCCATGAGGTTCACCTCGGTCACCATAGCCGAAAGGCTAATCTCGACCTCCTTCTGACTACTATCTCCAACAACATTGGCTTTAGAACTCTTGTTCTTCTTCCTTGGAGCTTTGCATTAAGATGCTCTGTGGCCAGGCTTGCCACAATTGTAGCATTCACCAGGAAACTTGTTCTTTGTAACACCACCTTTCGGACCTAGCTTTCGCTTGTCCTTCTTGTTCCTCTTTGAGCTTTTACCATGATCCACAACGTTGGCCTTAGTGCCAACAACGATAGGAACTTTCCTATCATTCATCCTGTTCCCCTCCCCAATCCTGAGTCGCTGGGTCAGGCCTTCTAGGTTCATCTCCTTTCGCTTATGCTTAAGGTAGTTCTTGAAGTCCTTCCAACCTGGAGGCAACAAGTGGATCACAGATCCCACTTGGAAGGCTTCACTTAGCACCATGCCCTTGTCACGGATCTCGTCGAAGATTAATTGCAAATCTTCTACCTGACTTAGCACGGTCTTTGAATCAACCATTTTGAAGTCGAGGAATCGGCAAACCACAAATTTCTTTGAGCCGGCATCCTCACTTCGGTATTTATGATCCAAAGATTCCCACGACACTTTTGACGTGTTTACCTTTCGATACACATCATATAGCGTGTCACACAATCCTTTCAAGATATAGTTTCGGCAAAGGAAGTCCGAATCCTTCCAATAGCCAACTGCCATCACGGATTGTCCATCTTGTTCCTTCAACTCGGGAACACTCTTGGACAAGAACCTTTCCAAGCCGAGAGTTGCTAGGTAGAACAACATTTTTTGTTGCCACCTCTTGAAGTTCGAACCAACACTGGTAAACTTCTCCGGCTTTTCAGCCGATCCGCTCGGTACCGAAGGTACCCGAGTCATGGGAATATATCCCTCGATGCTCCCACCATCTTGTGAACCAACGTTCACTGGTGTAGCTTGAGAATTAGCAACATTGTTGCCGTTCCCTCTATTGTTGTCCGCAACAACATTATCCTCCCCAGCAATTGGCAGTACGGGATGCTCCATTTTCTTCAAGGAAATTCGGAGAAGACCACCAACGGGAAAAACAAGATATAAGGTTTTAAGACTGTTGAAAATCTGTTGGTGAGAACAAATAATAATCCAATAAAATAAGATTATTAATTTTCTGGAAAAAAAGGAAGGAAAAATGGAGAATTTGGCTAGTGTTTGGAGTAGGCTTTTTAGCAAGAGTCAAGCGATCACTCTTTCCTTAAAACCTTATTTTCCACCTCCCAAAAGTGCTACGAGCGTTGTGGCCTAGGCTTTCCAGGATAAAACTTGCTACGATTCAGTGCTTGAGCAACCAAACAAGGAATCCGGCGAACTGGAGCAAGATTATGAACACAGTATGGCTTAAGAAAGGAGTAGAAGCAGAGAGTTTTGAGGCAAAAATGATACTTTCTTGTTATATGTAAAATCTACTGCCCAACTCTTTCTTATATAGGGTTGAGGAGTTGAATAGCTTTTAATTTAGGCATTTAAGGGCACCCCTCCAACTCCTGTAACAGCAACCGTAGCATTAACATGGATTTTAATTCAAAATTTAAAATTGGAATTAATTCAAAGAATTTATCTCGTACCAGCTGAATTAAATTTCAACAGTCACAAACAGGAGCTTCAGTTCGGCCATGGCAAGGCCGAACTTTCGGCCATCAGGCCGAAACATCAACTTTCGGCCATATTTCTTTCGGCCCAAGGTGAAACCATTTCACCACCAAAATATAATATAATATTTTTGGCCAAGGTGAAACATTATACTTCACCAAGCAATAAACATTAATGTTTCGTGTGGCTGAATTGGAAACTCATTTTGGGATTTGATTTGCCTCCCCCGTCGCGCGCGCGCGAGAGAGCCTCTATGCTATATAATTCAATAAGCTTAAAAAGAGCTCTTGTTTAAATAGTGGGACAAATCGTCTTCCCAAATCAATGTAGGACAGAAGCTCACTTTTTCTCTTCATTCCTCCAACTCAATGGGTCTACTTTGAGAATCAATATCTCATTCGCCCATTATCCGTTTTGAGCGTGCAATATATATATATCAATCTCTTCGTCTCACTACGAAGAATCCGAATCCACTTTGACCCGACCCAAATCGGAAGTGGACCCCACTGATAATTGTACCACAAAATAGCCACTTAACATGCCATTTTAAGCTATTTTTTCCTACATTGTAATTTAATTTGTAAACACAATTGATTAATAATAAAATTTAAGTTTAGATTAGTGCCTTTAGATTTTTGTCTTGATATTTTTTTTGTTCAAATTGGTGATTTGGATGTCAATATATTAGGATCAATTGCCTTAATTTTTTGTTTTGTATTTTTGTTTTTTGTTTTTTTTGTTTTTTTTTTTGTACTAGTATTTTCACCCGTGCGATGCACGGAATGAATTTGTTAGGATATAAAATATTATTTTAGTCGAGATAAGAAATAGGATAATTTGAATATAACATATACTGTTTGTGATTGCACTTAATGATGTTCCTATAGTGTCCACATTATTCTCTTTGAATGGACTTTGACGAACATTAACTACAGCAATTTAACCGAACAAATAAATCAAAATTTACATATGATTTAACTTATTATGTTATATTATATTTTTGAATAGTAGTACCTTTGCTGGGTGCGTGCCTGGGTATATTAATAGGTGTTGATGGAGAGAAAACCGTAAACCACCAAACAATGCTTCATTACCTGCTACTGTAATTATTTCTATTGAGGAAGGAAAATTTATGACTGCATTTTATATAGAAGAAAATAGGCGCATAGGCTATTAGAAAAATAAATTTGCTCACCATTAAATCTCGAATGAGCTGGATTAAATGATAAAGAACCAACATATGTTTGCAATACCGACTCATTTTCTAAAAAAAAAATGATAAGTATTTAGACAATTCTGATAGAATGATTCGTACTTTAAATACACAACTATGAATGCATCTCCTATTTGTAATATTAAATCTTGGGAAAATGGCACTTTTTCCCCCTATGTTATATGCTTATAGCATTTTTTCCCCCTGAGTTATTCATGCATCCACATTTGTCCCCTCAATTATTATAAAAGTGGCGGTTTTTCCCCCTGATAATATTAAATAGACATTTTTACCCTTAAATACATATTTTATTTATTTCTCTTGTTCAACAAATTATTGTTTATACGTAGGGATGGCCACGGTTCGGTTCGAACTGAACCGAACACTATAGCAATCAAATAAAAAAAATTCGGTTATGATTCATAACATAACCCAATATTTGGGTTTCCGTTTATTAAAATTGTGAAGTGGAAAAAAATAGATTCTGAACCGTGAACCAGAGGTTCAAATCGGAACAACTACTAGCAATAGCTTAAAATTAGAATTATAATATTTGCAAATAGTGTATGTTTTTTTCGCATTTATATTGACTCTCACATATAAGTATATATAATCGCGATTTGGTTTTTATTTTGAATCGTTGTTTCACAATTTCGGATCCAATTTGAACTGTTGGTTCAAACATTATTTTAAAATTTTATTTTTTTATTTTTAAAGTATTCTAAATTCAACAATTAATGTATTTTATTTTTTCAAATTGTGGTTATAATTTGTTGGAGAAGTAAAATAAAGGAAATATTTATTTTAAGGGTAAATATGTCCATTTAATATATCAGGGGGGAAAATTGCCACTTAAATAATATAGGGGGAAAAAGTGCTATAAGTATATAACACAGGGGAAAAAAGTGCCATTTTCCCTTAAATCTTATATATTAATTGCATATATATCATTTGGTTTTGCTAATCACTACAATATTTTTGAGAAATAATAAAATCAAATAAGTACATAATAACTAACACCTTAATTAGAGTAAACAAATAAATCAAAAAAATTACAATTACGAAAGTATTATGGGGAGCTTTTGATTTGCAATTTTTATACGAATTGGAGTAGTGTCAAAATAATATTGCGAATAGGAATATGATTTTCAATATTATTGTATTGTTTTACGAATAAAAATTTTAATATAGAATTATAATACGAATAGGAATATGAATAATATTGTTGAGTTAGAGTAGTGACCGAATAATTTTATTATTTTATTTGCAAAAAAAATGTTATCATGCCTCCTCCTCCTCCTCCTCACCACCACCACCACCACCACCACCACCACCACCACCACCACCACCACCACCACCACCACCACCACCACCACCACCACCACCACCATTATTATTATTATTATTATTATTATTATTATTATTATTATTATTATTATTATTATTACTCTATCTCATAAGATAGACTTTAAACATTTGGCAAATGAGTTAATACCTAAAATGGTCTTTGATTATAGTGGTTTTTTCTCAATTTCGTCCTGAATGACTTTGGTGACTTACATTAGGTCCCATACTTTTGTAATTTTGCTCAATTTAGTCCTCCGTTTGTTATTCTGTTAAATTGGTGTTAAATAAAGGGATAATTCAGTAATCTCAATATAATATTTGTCTCTTTTTACTCTCAACCCTATGAATTGCGAAATCCCTTTTTCTTCTAAAAATTACTCCCACACCTGCGAATCAAATTTTATATTCGCAGGTTTGAGAGTAATTTTGGGAGTAATTCGTAAATGAAAGATAATTTCGCACTTCCCAGGTCTAGGAGTAAAGAGATGCTAATATTGGAATTACTAAATTATTCCTCTATTTAACACCAAATGGACGGAATAACAAACAAATGATTAAATTGAGCAAAAATAGAAAAGTCTGGGACTACATTAGGTCACGAAAGTCGTTTAGGACGAAATTGAGAAAAATCATTATTGTCGATGACCATTTTGGATATTAACTCTGTTGAAAATAATATATGGTTAATTTCAGTTTGTAATCACGTATATTATTAATATACTTGTCTAATTAATAAAAAATTCAAGCTAAAAAGGTGTCTTGTAGAATTGGTGTACGAATAGGAAAGTAGAAAATAATATATTCTATTAGGAATTGTATTAAACTATTTTACAATATTAGAATATCAATATGAATGTAGAATTGTAGTACAAATAGGAAAGTAGGAAATAATATATTATATTAGAAATTGTATTACACTATTTAACAATATTAGAATATGAATTTTAATGTAGAATTGTAGTACGAATAGGAAAGTAGGAAACGATATATTTTATTAGAAATTGTATTACAATATTTTCTAATATTAGGCAAACCTTAATAGTATAGGACTGTTTTGAACGTAAAGTTAAAATTAAAGATTTTATTTTTATTAATAGTATAGATTTCAAATTCTCATGAAGATCTCGAGCATATGGCTTTGGTCCAAAATAATGCCAAGCAACATTATTATCATTCTATTCGATCTTCATCTTTAGTAATATTTCTTTCACTGGAAATTTGAGCCTTCCTAACTATATCCAAACCAACCTTTAATAGCATTCTTCTTCACTTGACTTGCACAAATTATCTTCTTTTCTTAAGTTACTAAATATAATCAATGGAATACTACTGGAAATTATGGAATTTCCGACTACTTGAAATTGATCTTAAATTAAGTTGATACCAAAAAGTGGTCGGAAATAACAATAAAGGTTTTTTCAGATACCAAAAGTGATCAAAACATGGCTTTCGACTTAATTTAAGATCACTGTCAGGTGGTCGAAAATTTCATAATTTCCAGTGGTGGAAATTAGATCTGGTCTAAAATCGTATCTAAATTCCATATAGCTGGACAACACGAGTAATTAAATGCCCACTTGGATTCCAAATTCCTATCGGCAACCAATATTCATTTATGCTATAACTGTAGTGTATCGTTGCTTGTTTGTGCTTATTAATAATAAATATTATTTTCACCATTAACCAAATTCAATATAACCATCATCCCTTTCATTCATATATGGATGGCTAATCATAGCAATAGACTCATTCATAATTGTAACAAAATTAGTTTTCAATTCAAAAGGATAATCTTAATCTTATCGAAAAGCTCATCCTGGACCGTGACGTGCATGCCTTGATAACCTTCGAACAGTACTTCAACTGACTCAGGCGCAGACTGTAGCTCAGCAGAATAATAATATATTTAATTCAATTCGTTAGCATTAATAGAATGTTCACTTCTCAAAATAATATTAAATCTCAAATTGACAACTTTCACAATGATCTTCCTTTCCTTTTATAGTGATGAAGCTTCCAATTTCTCAAGGCACAAAAGTAGCTTTCGCAAATCATTCTCAGCCACTCGTTTAACAACCATACATTTTGCTTGAACCATAATCTGATAGCTATTTTCCTCTTCATATCACTAATAAACAAGAGCCACTCAATCACTCACCATATGATGGATAAAAATGGTCCAAGAGCTTTGGCTAGCCTAAGTCTATTTACTATAAAAATAAATTAGCCAACATAGGTTTTTAATGTGTACAAAATATGTACACTTATAATCTCCCCCTTTGACAATTTATTTGGCAAAAACTAGTAGCACTTTAATACTTTGGGCAAACAACAATTAAAAAAATTTTATTAGAAAAAAGCCCTTAGAATAAGTGTCATACAATTACCTAAGGTAAGAGAAAAAACAACAAAAAGCTCTTGTAGACCATGTATCCATGAACTCATAGATAGAATAACTGATCACCAATAGATAGATTAGCTAAATAAAAGCTGATCATCCAATAACAATAAGTTCTCTGTTTAGATAATAATAACCAGTAACTGATAATAATAGCCATAAACTGAAGAGATATATAAGTCAGAGATTACACAAAAAAAAAAAGTGCAGCATAATAGAGTAGTAGACAAGCCATACTAAAAAAAATACCATATGTTGCAGTCATCATGCTTTCCTACTACTTCCCCTTTCTTGCATCTTCCTTTATTTCATATTCCAAAATAGTCAGCCAAATAAAACTCCACCTTTCTTCACAAACTCCTCATTTCTATTACTCCCCCTTTTTTGCCAAATAAGTGACAAAAAGGATCGGTGAACATCAAATCAGTGGATTAGACTAGTGAGTTGACGGGGTGCCCGACCCCCTTTCCTATAAAATAGCAAGAAACTTATCCAACAATCATCCATATTGATTGATGTACGGGAAAGAGGTGGTGAGTATACGGGTGTAAATTGTCGTTCCGCAAGGGATTGGGACTATGGCACGTACTTGAGTGACAACTAAAGTTCTAGGCACCAAAGTATTGGAACCCACAAGAATCCAAGCAAATTCAAATTCATGGTTGGGTAATGTCAACAATTAAAGGCTAAAAATCTAGTTAAGACAATGCAATTTAAACACAAGTAATCACAATGATAAAATATGGGCTCAAATTAGGGGATGTTGCCTTCTAGATGCTTTAACAACTTAGGGATTAGGGGAGAACATCAACAAAGGGAACATAAGGGCAAAGCACATAAAAATCCTAGCTTAAAGCCATTTTCATAAGCTAAAGAACAAGGATTAGAGGAAGGATTGCCCCACTTTCATGGTGTATCAATTCCTAGCTCTTAAAGCACATAAGCATTTAGGCCCCCAATTCTTCCCTATTTTCATAGAAAGAAAATGGGTTTAGAGAAAGGAGAGGCTTAAATTCTTCCCCCAACTTTCATTGTGGAGAAAAACTATCCAAAAGCAAACTAATAAGAGTTACGTACCAAATATTAGCAAGATTAAACATAAAACCAACTCAAACAAATGAACCCTAGGTTAGGGTTCTTCCCCCTTATGCAATAATCACCTATTTAGCATCTAGGTTGGCAATATCACCCTAATCCAAGCCCAAAAACGAACTACTCACACTTCATAAGCATAAATAACAACAAAGCACAAGAAAATATCATAAACATTGCACAAAAGCTTAAGAAGAAGAGTAAGAAGCTTCTCTATTGAAGATGAAAATTTTGTGGTTGAATCTCACTCCAATCCTGATTACAAGCTTTGTAGAAGAGTTAGAGATGAAATACTAGACTAATCTAAGCTAAGGAAATGAAAAGAAAACGAGTTCTTGCTATCTAGGGTTCTAACATGACTCTATTCTCCAAAAAATGAGTTATAACGCAGTCAAAAGAAACAGAGATGGGCTGCTCGACGCGTCGAGAAATTACAGAATGTAAATCGCGACATTCTGCCAAGATTCGACGCGTCGAGAGTAATTCTCGACCCGTCGAGTGCTGATCTGCAACAGAACTTCGACTTGCAGGCTAACTTTGACCCTTTTGTCTTCAGAATTAGGCTTCGATGTCTTCATGAAAGTTGTAGATCTTCGAGTCTTCTTTCAAATGGCGCAAGAATCACTTAATTTGGACAATCCTAGGCCGAGATATGATCAAATTACCAAACAGTGATCAGTTTCGGGTGAAATCTGTAAGTTCGGAACTTCAACTTCAAGGATGATTTTGACCACTGTGGCTTCCTTTTTAGGCTTTGATGTCTGAATATGAGTTGTAGCCCTTTGAGTCTTCTTTGAAATGGGACAAGAATCATGTAATTTGGATGTTTTTAGCTTGAGATATGGTCCAAAAACCATGACATCGACGTGCAGGTCGGGAATTGCAATTGCATGGTCGCTTGCTTCTCTTTTGCTTTGGTTTGCCCACATGACCAAGACCATTGAAAGAACCACCCTAGACTCCTTTGGAAGTGTTGCATCCATCTCCATAGCTTCATATTTGGCTCTCATTGACTCCAAATTCATCCAAAATACCTCAAAAGTACATAATTGCCTGCACTCTACAATTTATGCATCAAAAGATATAAACAAAGGAATTAAGGCACTTCTTTGCATAAAATCAAAGTGTTTGTCACTCAAAAAATGTCTATACAAGGGGTAAAAATATGGACATAAATGCACTTATCAACTCCCCCACACTTAAACATTTGCTTGTCCTCAAGCAAAGACAAGACAAATTACCATCCAAGCAATGAAATTGATCACACTCCCAACTTGCACAACTTATCAATCCACAAACCGACTTGCTATAACACAACTTCTTTCAAGAATCATTTTAGCATCCCACACAAGTTCCATTCTCAAGCCAATAACCAAGCACCAAAATTATTAAAGTGTGTGAGGATCAAGTGTGCACAATACTAAGTTGAGATTATGCAAAACTTGGCTTTGAATGAGATTCCATAGGCTTGCCCTTCATACTCCCACTAGTTCAACTCCAAGATTGCATGCTAAGATCAAATAGGTCTTTATTAGGCTTGTAATGGGGCTAAGGGTGAATGGCTAACAAAGAAGGGGTATGGAAATAAACAAAGGAGAGAACTTCACATTTATTCACAATTGAGGCTAGAAGAGATATGACATTTATAAACAAAGGAGCAATTTACAATGGAACATAAAGCAACACTCTAAAGTAGTGGGGGTTGAGTACAACTTTCAACACAAACTAGAATCAATCTTCAAACTTTTATTCTTCTTCTTTTCTTTTCATTTTTCTCATTTCATCTCTTTTTCAAGACTTTTTTCTCATCATTATTTTTTTTTCTTTTCTTTTCTTTCATTGCAAAACAATAAACAAACTTATTCCATGAACCAATACCCCCACACTTAGACAAAATTATCAAGAGGATTGCTAACAAAACAAGCTCCAATAAAGATCTCTCAAAGAAAAAGAATAAATGCTCTATTCTCTCAAGGGTGGAGGGAAACATTTTGGATAGGGGTTAAGGGTTAAATGAAGAGGGTTAACACAAGGAAAAACAATCACAATGAAGGGACAAGTGCTTAGCACTTATTGAACAAACACAAAAGGCTCAACGGGGACAACTAGTGGTAAACACATGTGTAAAGGGTAGGCTTGAAAGGCTCGGGCTAAACAAAAATGGCCTAAATCATTTCTAAACATGCAAATTTTAGACTTCACTTGGAGAGTAATGAGGCAAGTTCTAGCAAAACAACCATGACCGGAATCTCACATAAGCCTTCACTAGCAAAGCATAACACACAAGATCAAGAATTTATTCATTTATTAAGTGGTTAACAAGGCAATTGGCAAGAGAATAGATCAATCATGTGTTATACCTCAAATCATCAATCACAAATTGCATCGCAACAAGCACCACCAAATCAAACCACAAACCAACAAAGAGGGAGTGATCACAACTTCAAGCAAAGATGAGAAATTTACCCAACATTATGCACAATGACTCATCCAAGCAAGGTTTCAAAAAGTTTCAAAATTTCAAAATTTTCCAATATTTTGTCCACCCCCCACACTTAGAAATTACATCGTCCTCGATGTAAAAGAAAATAAAGCACAAGGGAGAAATGGTAGCACAATAAGCACAAGTGAGAGCATGATATATCAAAAATAAAAGTGTAAAGAAAAATAGAGAAGAAAGTAAAGTGCTATAAAATGAAAGATAACATGGGGTGCCTCCCATGAAGCGCTACGTTTAACGTCGCTAGCTCGACTTGACCTTTGGTGTTCAAGTATATGAGGGATAGAAGAGATCCCAAACCACATTAGCCTCCTTTTCTTTGAATTTCGGCTCATTGAAGAGCTTCAACCTTTGCCCATTCACCATAAAAGGATCTCCCGACTTAGCCACAATTGAAACGGCTCCCGATGGGTAATGTTCCACTACTCGGAAAGGGCCCGACCACCTCGACTTGAGTTTACCGGGAAACAACTTGAGTCTTGAATTATATAGTAACACTTGGTCACCCGGTTCAAAGTTCCTCCTCAAAATTCTCTTATCATGAAAATACTTGGTCCTTTCCTTGTAGATCCTTGCATTCTCATAAGGATCCATCCGGAACTCCTCAAGCTCATTCAAGTGTAACAACCTCTTCTCTCTTGCCGAGTCCTCATCCAAATTCAACCTTGAAACTGCCCAATATGCCTTGTGTTCATACTCAACCAGCAAATGACATGACTTCCCGAACACAAGTTTAAACGGGGAAACACCAATAGGAGTTTTGAATGCGGTCCTTAGGGCCCATAATGCATCATCTAGCTTCAAAGACCAAGCCTTTCTTGTTGGACTCACCACCTTTTCAAGAATAGATTTGATTTCCCTATTGGCCAACTCTACTTGCCCACAAGTTTGTGAATGGTAGGGTGTAGAGAGCCGGTGATGAATACCATACTTGAGAAGAAGTTTCTCCAAAAGCTTGTTGCAAAAATGTGTGCCATTGTCGGTTATGAAAGCTCTTGGCATGCCAAACCGGGAGAATATATTCTTCTTGACAAACTTTATCACGATCTTTGAGTCATTCCTCGGAGTTGCAATTGCTTCTACCCACTTTGACACATAATCCACCGCTACAAGGATATACTCATTCCCAAAAGAAGGAGGAAATGGGCCCATGAAGTCCATCCCCCACACATCAAACAACTCCACTTCAAGTATACCCTTTTGAGGCATCTCATGTCTTCTTCCAATGTTGCCGGTCCTTTGGCAAT
Organism: Ipomoea nil; assembly: GCF_001879475.1. Lineage (NCBI taxonomy): Eukaryota > Viridiplantae > Streptophyta > Magnoliopsida > Solanales > Convolvulaceae > Ipomoea > Ipomoea nil. Next base: position 4,147,776 of record NW_017617745.1, read on the forward strand.
TGTCACACTTACGCACAAATTCTCTAGCGGTAGCAAACAAAGTAGGCCAAAATAAACCGGATTGTAGCACTTTAAGAACCGTGCGGTCGGCACTCATGTGTCCTCCATATGGTGAAGAGTGGCAATGGCTCAAAACACTTAAAAATTCCTCCTCCGGTATGCACCTTCTCACAATTCCATCGGCACATCTCTTAAACAATAGGGGCTCATCCCAAAAGTAATCTCTCACATCATGCAAAAATCTCTTTTTCTTGTTGAAATTGAAATCCTTTGGGATGTACCCGCTCACAAGGTAATTCACAATGTCCGCGAACCAAGGCACATAATTTCTTCCCAATTCACTCAAAATGAAAAGTGTTTCTCCCATGAATGAGTCATCAATGGGCAACTCATTTTCCTTGTGACCTTCAAGTCTTGAAAGGTGGTCCGCCACAACTTTCTCGGAGCCTTTTTTGTCTCTTATTTCCAAATCAAATTCTTGATGAAGAAGAACCCAACGGATCAACCTTGGCTTGGCATCTTTCTTTTGGAACAAGTACTTCAAAGCCGCATGATCGGTGTGAACTATCACCTTGCTTCCCATGAGATAAGACCGGAATTTGTCCATGGCAAACACCACCGCTAGAAGCTCCTTCTCGGTTGTTGCATAAATCACTTGGGCTTCATCAAGCGTATGACTTGCATAGTGGATCACATGGTAGCTTCGGTTCCTCTTTTGGCACAACACCGCCCCAACTGCATAGTCGCTTGCATCACACATTAACTCAAACGGAAGACTCCAATCGGGGGGTTGAATGATGGGAGCATGGCATAGGGCCTCCTTCAACTTGTCAAATGCTACAAGGCAAGACTCATCAAAATGAAAATCAACATCTTTGGCAAGCAAATGAGTAAGGGGCTTTGCAAGCTTGGAAAAGTCTTTTATGAATCTTCTATAGAACCCGGCATGCCCAAGAAAACTTCTCACTCCCTTAACGGTGGTCGGCGGTGGCAATTTTGATATGACTTCTATCTTTGCCGGGTCCACCTCAATTCCTCTTGCCGAGACCTTGTGCCCAAGAACTATTCCTTCGGTTGCCATGAAATGGCACTTCTCCCAATTTAGCACGAGATTCACCTCTTGGCACCTACACAAAACTTTGTCAAGATTGATTAAACATTCATCAAATGACTTCCCATAAACGGAGAAGTCATCCATGAACACCTCCATGATCTCCTCCACCAACTCGGAGAAAATAGCCATCATGCATCTTTGGAAAGTGGCCGGCGCGTTACACAAACCAAATGACATCCTTTTAAAGGCAAAGGTTCCATATTGGCATGTGAACGTGGTCATCTCTTGATCCTCGGGGTGGATAGAAATCTGAAAATATCCTGAAAATCCATCTAAGAAGCAAAAATATTCGTTTTTGGACATTCTTTCAAGCAATTGGTCAATAAATGGGAGGGGGTAGTGATCCTTCCTAGTAGACTTGTTCAATTTTCTATAATCAATGCACATTCGGTGCCCGGTAACAAGTCTAGTAGGAATCAACTCATTATTCTCATTTTCAATGACCGTTATACCGCCTTTTTTCGGAACAACATGTATGGGACTAACCCACTTGCTATCTGAAATAGGGTATATAATGCCGGCCTCAAGCAACTTTAGAATCTCTTTCTTTACCACATCTTTCAAGTTAGGATTCAACCTCCTAAGGGGCTCCACAATGGGTTTGGCATTGTCCTCTAAATAGATTCTATGCATGCAATACTTAGGATCAATTCCAATCAAATCCCCAATTGTGTACCCAATTACACTCCTATGTTTTCTAAGCACATTAAGCAATTTATCAATTTCATCATTGTGCAAAGAAGAGTTAATAATCACCGGGTAAGTAGAGTTAGAGCCAAGAAAAGCATACCGGAGATTTGGAGGTAAAGGTTTTAATTCTACCTTTGGGGCATGCTCCTCTCCAAGGGGTTCAAGAATGGCAAGAGCTCCCGTCATGTTTTCAAAGTTGCTTCTCCACTCTTGCATGCCAAGGTCTACCTTGATTTGGGTACACTCTCCCAACTTTTCAAAGAAATTTCCCACAAGAGAGCCTCCTTGGTTATCTCCCCCAATCCCAAGAACCTCTCCAACACATTCTTCTATGGCTTCCACCATGTTGCACTCATCAATGTAAGAAGGTTGGTGCTTGGCCATCTTGAAGATGTCAAACTCAATTTTATGGCCGGCTACCTCCATCACAAGCTTCCCTCTTTTGACATCTATGATTGCCCCGGCGGTGGCTAGAAAAGGCCTACCAAGGATTATTGGAACCTTGGTATCCTCCTCTATGTCAAGAATCACGAAATCTCCCGGAATGTAATATTGATCAATCATGACCGGGATATCTTCAAGTACTCCCACCGGGCGCTTGATGGAACGGTCCGCCATTTGGAGTGTCATGGTAGTGTGGGCTTGGGCTCTCCAAGGTTGAGCCTCTTGCATAGAGAATAGGGCATAAGGCTTACACTAGCCCCAAGATCACATAAAGCACGGCTCACAACAAATCCTCCAACAATGCAAGGGATAGAAAAACTTCCCGGATCCTTCAACTTAGGAGGCAGATTCTTTTGGAGAACGGCACATGTCAAAGCTCCCTCACTAAGGTCCACCACCGCACTCTTCTCCAATCTCTTCTTGTTACTCAAAATATCCTTCAAGAATTTTTTGTATGAAGGTATTTGAGTAATGGCCTCCACAAAGGGCATAGAAATCTCCAACTTATCAAGCATTGTTTTAAACTTGTTTTCTCTCTCGGTTTCTTTTGTTTTCCACAACCTTTGTGGAAATGGCAACAAGTTGCAAGGAATCACCGAGTCATCTATTTGCTTGCCCTTGTTCACATTCTTCTTACTTGAGTTGTTTCCTTCTTGAATTGGCTCCTTCCCTTTTGACTTGTTTCTTTGAATTAGAGGCTCATTATCATTTTCACTTTCAAGATTTTTTTCAATTTCCTCTTCATTTGGCCTTTCCTCATCTTCATCTTTCTCAACATCTTCTTCAATTGTAAGATCATTAGAAGGAAATGGTGGATCTTTCAAAGATTTTCCACTTCTAGTGGTGATGGCGTTGACATGATTTCTAGGATTTTCGGTGTTAGCCGGAAGTCTACCACTAGAAGATGAGGCTAGTGTAGACCCTTGAGTGCCTCCTCCTTGATTTTGGGCTTGTAGATTCTCCACTTGAGATTGCAACTTGCTAATTTGTGACATTTGAGACATCATCATGTTCATTAATGTCTTCATGTCCACATCTTGAGAAGGTTGAGAGGATCCTTGTTGATTTTGATTGTTTCCATGTCCTTGATTTCCTCTCCATTGTTGATTCAATTGATTTCCACCTCTACTTGCTTGATTTCCTTGAAAACCCGGAGGTGGATTCCTTCCTTGCACACCTTGATTGTTCCAAGAAGGCCCAAATTGATTTCTTCCTTGTTGACCATAATTTCCATATCCTTGCCCTTGATTTTGAGGTCTAGAGTACCCAATCATATCCACTTGCTCCATGTTTGGTAAAGAGCTTTGGCCACTAGGGTCCAACAATAGACAAGCTTGAGAAGCATGAGCTGCACCACATATAGCACAACAAGCTACCATTGCCATGCTTTGAGAACCGGGAGGATTACAAGTAGCTTGTGGCAAGGAATACGGAGTAGACATGTAAGATACTTGAGGAGTTTGAGTCACCGGTTGCACATTTTGCTTCGGAGCTTACATCATATTCTTGAGCATGTGTTGAATTGAATCCAATTGAGCTTGCATGGCCATCTTTTCTTCAACCTCAAACATCTCGGCGGTCTTTTCTTTCTTGGGTGGGTCACTTCTTTCATTATACCAATATGCCGTGTTAGAAGTAATCCTCTCAATCAATTGTTCACCATACTCCGGACCCATATCAATAAAAATGCCTCCAAATGAAGATGTGTCAAGAATGGTTTTTGAGCTATCCAACAATCCTTCATAAAAGGATGAGATGAAATCCCCCGGAGTAAGCAAATTCTTTGGACATTGTCTTCTCAACTCCTTAAATCTTTTCCAAGCTTCATACAAATTCTCATTTCCAAATTGTTGGAAATTTTGAATTTGTTTCTTCAATTTGGCGGCCTTGGACGGAGGGCAATACTCTTGCATGAAGGCCTTGTAAAGTTGTTCCCAAGTTGTAAAGTGGTTGGCCGGAAAGGAATTGAGCCAACTCAATGCTTGGTCTCTCAATGAAAAAGGGAATAGCCTCAACTTGATTGCATCACTAAGAATCCCATTCATCTTGATTGTTTGGCAAATCCGATCAAAGTGAACAACATGAGCCTTGGGATCCTCAACCCTTGATCCTCCAAATTGATTGGCTTGAACCATTTGGATAAGAGAAGTCTTGAGTTCAAAATTATTGGCATCCACCCCCGGGTAAACTATGCAATCCTCTTCTTCAAACTCCGGAGCTAGATGGGCCGCCATGGGTTGCCTTTGTGGAACACCTTGATAGAAAATAGGAGGAACTCCTTGTGGGAAGTTTTGAGGCATGTTGAACATAGGATTGGCAAAGTTAGGGTGTATTTGGTGAAGAAGATTTTGCATACCAACCCCTTGACCTTGTTGTTGTTGAGGTTGCCCATACCCTTGAGGAATGCCCCCTTGATTCATGTTAGGATAAAATGGGTATTGAGCTTGTGGAAACCCCATTCCTCCTCCAACATAAGGATTGACATTAGGATTTGCCATGAAGTCTTGTGCCGGTATTTGAACGGGAGCAATTGGCACTTGAGAGACATTAGCATGAGCTTCATTGAATTCCCCTTGTCTCGGGCTATGTTGGGTGCTTGTATCATTGGGTGAGATTTGACCGGGATTGCTAGTGTCACCCGTCTCCATGTTTATCTCCAATGATTCAAACTCCTTCAACCAACCGAGCAAGTCTCTTCTTTGTCTCCTTAGCTCCCTAGAGAGTTCTTGGTTGAAAGGGTGAAGGTCTTGGCTCCCTTTAGACCTAGTTTGCATGCACCAAGAGGAGTACCTACAACCAAACTCAAGCAAAGACAACTTTGGAAGCACTTAGTCACAATTCAAAACAAATTAACAAAAGAAAATAAAAGAAAATAAAAACTTGATCTCCTTCGAGTTCACTAACTCTAATGCTAGAAAGAAAAAGCAATCACACAATACAACCAAATAAACCAATCCCCGGCAACGGCGCCAAAAAGTTGATGTACGGGAAAGAGGTGGTGAGTATACGGGTGTAAATTGTCGTTCCGCAAGGGATTGGGACTATGGCACGTACTTGAGTGACAACTAAAGTTCTAGGCACCAAAGTATTGGAACCCACAAGAATCCAAGCAAATTCAAATTCATGGTTGGGTAATGTCAACAATTAAAGGCTAAAAATATAGTTAAGACAATGCAATTTAAACACAAGTAATCACAATGATAAAAGATGGGCTCAAATTAGGGGATGTTGCCTTCTAGATGCTTTAACAACTTAGGGATTAGGGGAGAACATCAACCAAGGGAACATAAGGGCAAAGCACATAAAAATCCTAGCTTAAAGCCATTTTCATAAGCTAAAGAACAAGGATTAGAGGAAGGATTGCCCCACTTTCATGGTGTATCAATTCCTAGCTCTTAAAGCACATAAGCATTTAGGCCCCCAATTCTTTCCTATTTTCATAAAAAGAAAATGGGTTTAGAGAAAGGAGAAGCTTAAATTCTTCCCCCAACTTTCATTGTGGAGAAAAACCATCCAAAAGCAAACTAATAAGAGTTACGTACCAAATATTACCAAGATTAAACATAAAACCAACTCAAACAAATGAACCATAGGTTAGGGTTCTTCCCCCTTATGCAATAATCACCTATTTAGCATCTAGGTTGGCAATATCACCCTAATCCAAGCCCAAAAACGAACTACTCACACTTCATAAGCATAAATAACAACAAAGCACAAGAAAATATCATAAACATTGCACAAAAGCTTAAGAAGAAGAGTAAGAAGCTTCTCTATTGAAGATGAAGATTTTGTGGTTGAATCTCACTCCAATCCATGATTACAAGCTTTGTAGAAGAGTTAGAGATGAAATACTAGACTAATCTAAGCTAAGGAAATGAAAAAAAAAACGAGTTCTTGCTATCTAGGGTTCTAACATGACTCTATTCTCCAAAAAATGAGTTATAACGCAGTCAAAAGAAACAGAGATGGGCTGCTCGACGCGTCGAGAAATTACAGAATGTAAATCGCGACATTCTGCCAAGATTCGACGCGTCGAGAGTAATTCTCGACCCGTCGAGTGCTGATCTGCAACAGAACTTCGACTTGCAGGCTAACTTTGACCCTTTTGTCTTCAGAATTAGGCTTCGATGTCTTCATGAAAGTTGTAGATCTTCGAGTCTTCTTTCAAATGGCGCAAGAATCACTTAATTTGGACAATCCTAGGCCGAGATATGATCAAATTACCAAACAGTGGTCAGTTTCGGGTGAAATCTGTAAGTTCGGAACTTCAACTTCAAGGATGATTTTGACCACTGTGGCTTCCTTTTTAGGCTTTGATGTCTGAATATGAGTTGTAGCCCTTTGAGTCTTCTTTGAAATGGGACAAGAATCATGTAATTTGGATGTTTTTAGCTTGAGATATGGTCCAAAAACCATGACATCGACGTGCAGGTCGGGAATTGCAATTGCATGGTCGCTTGCTTCTCTTTTGCTTTGGTTTGCCCACATGACCAAGACCATTGAAAGAACCACCCTAGACTCCTTTGGAAGTGTTGCATCCATCTCCATAGCTTCATATTTGGCTCTCATTGACTCCAAATTCATCCAAAATACCTCAAAAGTACACAATTGTCTGCACTCTACAATTTATGCATCAAAAGATATAAACAAAGGAATTAAGGCACTTCTTTGCATAAAATCAAAGTGTTTGTCACTCAAAAAATGTCTACACAAGGGGTAAAAATATGGACATAAATGCACTTATCATTGATCAATATTAATTTCCATACACCAAGAAGGTAGTGTTGTCATATTCATTCCATGTTCGCAATAGTAGAAAAACCATTCAGATATTCTTTATAAAAAGCTATCACACAACCAACAACACGAGAGTCTAAATAACATGATAATCCAAAAGATACGATAACCCAAATAATATGGTAACCTGGATAATCTAATAATCCGAAGATTTTCAACCAAAAAGATAATCCGATATCCAATAATATCCACTAAAGCCAATAAAAGAAACCATATAAAGAGAATCCAATAACTAATACCAGATAACGTTTGCTTGACGATGAAATAGAGAGAATAGCTCCATAATAATTCCTTTTTGCTTTTTACGAAATCTTTTGCCACATGAACCTACACAAGTGAAAATAGAAAAGAGAAACACAGAACAAGGTACATGCAATCTTGAAAACGACTTAGCAAATAACAAAGAAGCACAAAAATTCAAGAAATTTTCAATTTTGGTCAAACAAGATAGGAAGATGATTTAGGCACAGAATCACAACAGATAGCATGAAAAACACACAACCAAACAAAAACACACACGGGCATGACCGGACCAAACAAATAACACAGAGAAATAAACACATTAATCAAATTGCACCAAATTTATCATTCAAGCAAACATATTTTAACACAGGAAACGCCAACAAAAAGGCATAATCAAACAATTATCATATCAAAAACAGCCAACACAACGTAGATTGGACATTTAGTGAACACATAGAAACAACCAATAACAAAACATAAAGAATAACCCAAGCAAATTAAACGAACACTTTTTTTTTTAAAAAAAAATGAACAAGTAAAGAGAAAGAATCTGAAAGATTAAAAGTACCTCATGATTTAATGAATCTAGAGATACACGTATATATATAAACTAGAATGGATAATTCATGTTCAAAAAGATATACGCACAATAATATCAAAACAAACATCATCTTTAGGGAATTCAAGATAAAGAGAAGGTGGATAGATAAGAAACTAATAAGACCTGAACACTTGGCTTTTAAAACGTGAATTCAAGATAACTTTTATGACTGCTTAGCCTTAAGACTTAATCTGCACACGAGAGGAAAAAAATATTAGTAACACTAAGTAATATTTATTTGTGAATTAGTGTACCTGAAATTTTATTAACACGGGCAAAAAGAAATTTAATTAGCTGGATTGCTGACGCCCTAATTTTTGATGCCACAACTCAGACTCATTTATACTGGACCTGCAACAGAGGATATCGTTTGTTAGAATACAGCAGCTGTCTGTTGATCGCTTACCTTCCAAAACACATTGCTTTTCATTATCCATAACGTTGCAGTTGTCTTTGGTGAAGCTAACATTCCAGTTTTGGTCGCAAAGTTGGCTAATGCTTATGAGGTTGGCATGGAGTCCATTTACTAGTAGCACCTTTTTCAACTTGGGTAGACCTGCAACATTTAGAGTACCTACTCCGATTACTTGTCCTTTGACTCCATCACCAAAGGTTGCTTCACCGTTGCTTGTGTTTATGTCACATAGAAATTTTGTATTTCCGGTCATGTGACGTGAGCAACCGCTGTCGAAGTACTATTTTTCATCCCTACCTGCATTTTTAGTGCGAAAGGATACAAGACTGATATAGTCGGATTTCTTTACCCATACTTGTTTGATAAACGAAGTAATGTACTTATGGCTATATTTTTCAGCCCTTTGTTCTTTGTAGAAGTAATAACACTCAGGTCTTATGTGTTCTCGTAACCTGCAATAGTGACACACGGGATTATATACTTTATAGTTAAACTTGTTACGTACTGTACCTCGTGTTTGCCTTGCTGAGCCAGTGGCAGGTGCTGATTCATGATATTGTTTAGTTGTGCTGGACTCAGGAGTATATTCTGGACGTGGATCAGATGTCTTAACAAAAGTAGTTTTGTCTTTGTTTGTTCCTCCAGTAAAGCCAATACCAAACCTTGCACAGGATTGCCGCCCATAACCAAGAATTTCATCAAGGGTTGAAGTGGTATCCATCATTTGGATTTTCTTTTTGTAAGTACTTAGTTCCAGCTTCAGTTCCTTGACTTCCTATTTCAGTTTATCTTCTCGGTCAATGTATTCTTTAATTAATGCATCCCTATCTGCTACTTGACCTATGAACACATTTACAACATTTTGCAATACTCTAACTTCACTAGACACTATATGATTTGCTTTAAGTAATGCTTCCCACTTGGGATACAACTTGTTAAACTCTACTTCGTAAGATAAATCTGGTATTTCAAGCTCTTCCGCCGAGTTGTATTCACCACCCTCTGTGTCAGATGCATCTCTAGGTTCTAAACATGTCGCAACTCTAGCAGTAAAAGCTACAAAATTACCGAACATTTCTTCTGCGTCAGAGTCAGCAGCTTCTGATTTAGGTTCATCATCACTCCAAGTTGTGGATGTCATGGACTTCTTTCGCCTAAGATAAGTTAGACATTCAGCTTGAACATGACCAAATCCCTCACACTCATAACATTTTATTCCTTTGTTGTTTGATTTTTCCTTGGAGCGGGCTGGACGTGAGGCAGCAGGTTTTGAGTTTGACATGCCAGTTTTCGACATGTTTGAGCTTGCTCCTTTTTGAAATTTTTTGTTTTGTGAACTCTTTTGAGATACCTGTTTCAAAAAATTAGAAAACTGTTTAGTCAAAAACTCAACTGGGTCATCACCTGATTCGTCTGGGTTAGCGGTATCATCCTGTTCTTCAGCGACAAATGCAAATGTCTTTTGCTTTTTGGTGTGGTCAGTAAGAATTTCCATTTCGTAGGTTCGAAGGTTGCCCATTAGTTGAGCCACTGATTTGTTCTCCCAACCATCATGTTCTTGAATAGCGGTTACCTTCATCATGAATCTCGGAGGTAAAGATCTTAGGATTTTTTTGACAAGTTTTTGTTGGGAGAAAGGTTTTCCAAGAACTGTTGCTCGATTTGCTGACTCTTGTATGCGTTTGTGAAAACTCGCAATATCTTCGTCCTCGTTCATAGGAAGTTCCTCAAATTCAGTTTTTATTACCAACTGAAGCTTTGACTGTTTAACTGAACTTGTACCTTCATAGGTGGTTTCGAGTATTTCCCACGCAGTTTTTGCACAATCAATACCTGTAACGAAAGAAAATTGATTTTCATGCATTAAAGAATAGATTGTGTCAAGAGCCTTATCATTATATCCAGCAATGGTAATTTCAGCTTTAGCTCTCTCGGTTTCAGGTTTTATCACTGGTGGATCACCGTCATTTTCTCCAGGTTTTGTAGGTGGTGTCCAACCGGTTAGTACCGCCCGCCAAACCTGATCTCCTTAAGCTTTAAGGTGAGTTCTTGTTCGAGCCTTCCAATATGCGTAATTGTCACCTGTAAGCTGGGGAAGTGGCCTGAACCTTTCTATTCTGAAACACTTAGCAACCAGTGAGATTGAACAAAGTTGTAACACCCCCTAATTTCCATGCTAAATTAAGCATTAGACATGCAGATAACTAGTCATAACATCATACACATCGGAAAACTAAACAGGGAATATATGAATAGGAAATAAAGGGTGCTATGCCACGCCCACTCGAAGGTGAACGCACAGGCGAAACATCTGCATAAATTCACAATCTAAATTCATTCAGAAACAGGAGTAATAATGTCTAACATTGGCACACAGGCCACAACATCTCAAAATAAAGGGATCTAAGCTAACAGGTTCTAGACCGCGCTCTCGTCTACTCATCACCTGAAAGAAACACATAAGATATGGGATGACGCCCGGTCAGCGAATGATGCTGGTAACCCACCAATACATGTGAAATATCATATGTAGATAATTTATATGTATAGAAAAGCATTTGCGAAATGGGATATAGTATATATCAATTTCGAAAGCCGAGATAGAGATCAACACAAGACACTATGCACTCACAAAAGATAAGGAAACACATCCCAATACGACAAGAAGCAGTAACGGCTCACAAGAACGGCTCAAGGTATAATCTACCATCACACAGTAGATTAACAGCCGACATGCATAACACAAAGAATAGGGACACACCCATTGGCAACACATGCCTTTGTGACATCACACGTCACAAATAAAGAAATACACAATAACAGCTACACAAGCCTTCGTGACAGCACCCATCACGAATTGATATGCCTTCCTTATGCCCGGTTCCAACCTTATGGCTACCACCAACCTTATGTCTAGTTCCAACCATTACCTTCAGGACCCCTGTACACCAAGTCCAACCTTTTTCCCTCCGAGGACCGTTGTCCCCATCCACCGACAAACCGCCAACAAATCCACCAATTTCATAGTACACGAGGGTACCGATCACACACATGGCAACACATGCCTCCCAAGAAATACGTGAACCCGACACACAGGTCACAAACTCCATAATCACGTCATGGCCACCACGAGGACCACTGCCGTACCTTGGTGACTAATGTCTCATACCATTAATCGTGCAATCCAGGTACAACCACACACACCACATCACAACAGGAATCAATCAACGGATCACAACGAAGATATGAAACCATACTCAATCAATGAATGGATCACAGTCCAACAACAACAATGATTAACACAAGTCATCATCAACCAGTAGGAAAGTACAAACAACACACATGCTAGCATTTAAACACTGAACTAGCATGCTTATCAAACGGGTAAACCAAACATAGTTCTGAAGAACACACAAGACTCATCACGGTTCAACGAATCACAATGTAGAACACTTAGCACGATTCAAGACACCAAAACCTACATGGATTCCTACCATATAGTTCTAGACATACGAAACATCAAGAAGACACTCAAATAGTTCTACAAAAGAACATCGGGAAGTCAAAAGACCAAATATCAAGTCAAAAGAATCACGGGGAACAAATCCCCGCACAACCAACATATGTACCCCGCGGGTGGGCCCACAGGTGGTCCCCCACCCGTGGTTCCGCCCACGGGAACACCACGCCAAACCACCTTGTACCCCGCGGGTGGGGCGGCAGGTGGTGCACTACCTACCGTTCCGCCTGCGGGTACATCACCTGTACCAAAATTAATCCCTTCGGGGATTTTTAACACCAAGCTAAAATTCAAGTCCAAAACATGCCAAATCTCACCAAATACAACAAAATTACTTGAATCAAAGGAATAGCCAAACAATGGCATACAAGAACCCTAAACACAAGCTCTAGATATGCATTTTCACAAGACAATGCATAAACACTCACATTTCATAGCAAAATCACATGTAGAATCCAAGAAATCGTCATATAGGTAAGCAAAATAGATTTTGTAGAGCATGGGTTACCTCTTGAAGACTCAACTTTCACTTTAAACACTTCACAAAGCTCTCAACAAGGTTCCCTTTCCACACCCACTTCAAGAACACACCAAAACAACATAAAGATTTCACCTTTATAAAAAGATACCTTAGAAAACACTAAAAACACAAGAGGAGCTTAGATCTTACCCTCCTAGATGCTCAAAAGTATGAAAGGTAGAATCTTGAAGGCAAACTTGAAAGATCTTGGTAGCCCTAGGTGTGGCTTGGAGAGAAAGCTAACTAGCTTTTAGAGAGAAGAGAGAGAGCTTATGATTTTTCTCTTGGAAAGTGTTTGAAGAAATGAAATGTGTCTTCCTAGGTTAGCTTGAAAGACTATTGCCAAGAAAATGTCTTATTTGCCCTTACAAAGATGAAATGTGTAAGGGAACAGGAGAACAACTCACAAAGCTTAAGGTACAACTTTTGACTTTGGGTTGACTAGTCAATTACTAGTCCCCGACTAGAATTTTCAGGAATTTAAGGAATTAAATTATCAATTGGATTAGGATTAATTTCTTAATTAATCCCTTAACTGAATTTGGATTACGAGGTGTCACAAAAGTAATAGAAGGAAGAACAAAATTGAAAGTCGCTGAACGCTTAAAAATAAGGGACACGGAATAGGTACATCGAAAGACTAGTAATTTAAGTCTCCTAACTCTGATACCAAATGAAATAATGCTGTGAACCTTAAACTAACCGAACCTAAAACTTCTACTTGATTTTTAAACTTATATTAAAATTTAATCGATTAATTTTTGTTATTTAGTGATAGTAAATAACAAAAAATAAAAGCAGTAATTAAATCAAGTACACAGTGATTTGTTACGCAGTTCGGAGCGCTTCTCCTACGTCTGCGGGGCAACCCACGTCTGCCCAATCTACTATAGATGTTCACCGAGGAGTTTTACAATAAAACAGTACATTAGACTATCACAGTCTTAGCTACCATACTACAAACAACCTTCCTAACATCCAACCTGGACCGTGACGTGTATGCCTTGATAACCTTCGAACAGTACTTCAACTGACTCAAGCGCAGACCGTAGCTCAGCAGACTTCGACTGACTCAGGCATAGACCGTAGCTCAGCAGAATAATAATATATTTAATTCAATTCGTTAGCAGTAATAGAATGTTTACTTCTCGAAATAATATTAAATCTCAAATTGGCAACTTCCACAATGATCTTCCTTTCCTTTTATAGTGATGAAGCTTCCAATTTCTCAAGGCACAAAAGTAGCTTTCCTAACATAGCAAATCATTCTCAGCCACTCGTTTAACAACCACACATTTTGCTTGAACCATAATCTGACAGCTATTTTCCTCTTCATATCACTAATAAACAAGAGACACTTAATCACTCACCATATGATGGATACAAATGGTCCAAGAGCTTTGGCTAACCTAAGTCTATTTATTATAAAAATAAATTAGCCAATATAGGTTTTTAATGTGTACAAAATATGTACACTTACACCACTCTTCCCACCGATGTGAGAAAAGTGGCAAAACTATGGGGAGTCGAACCGCCTCCCCTTATGCTTTATTTTTATTTTTAATTTTTTTTTTAATTTTATTTCATTTATTAAATTATTATTATTAATATTAATATTATTATTATTATTATTATTATTATTATTATTATTATTATTATTATTATTATTATTATTATGTATACCCTTTTAGATTATTTTACATGTTAACCGCTAACTTAAATAGCTAATTTTACCAAACATCTTTTTACTAATCGCTGATATAATCTGTTGGTCAAGCCATCTAATACAATCCGTTATTTTCTAACCGCTAACATAATCCGCTAACGCTAACCGCTAACCGCTGATTGCCAAACAATATCATAGATTATTATTTGGAGATTCTATAAAATAATAAGTAGAATTGCATTTATTAATATGAAAGTATATGTATTGTAATTTTAATGTAAATTTGTAATAACTGGTTGCTTTTCATTTTTTACGCAAAATCTACGTTATATTCATTAGATTAATAGTAAAAATAATGCGTAGAAATAATTCTAAAACAAATGGGCTTCTTGAATTACCGATTCTATTCTATTTTTCGCATAATCTTCCTTATATTCTCCAATTACTGATTCTTTTAAATTTTAATTTTATCGTATAATCTTCCTTATATTCTCCAATTTCTGATTCTTTTCCATTTTTCCATTTTTAGCACTAAACTTATTATTATTATTAAGTGTTTGGGCAGAAAGTTAAAAAGTAGGATTTTGTTTTTATTAATAGTATGAATATAGATAGATTTGGAAAAAAAGTGTTATCATGCCTTCTGGTTTATAATGATTGACATGTAAAAAATTTTCACTCCAAATATTTTATAACATTTTCAATCTAATATAGTTACATGATACAGAGTATTTTTCTAATTTTTCAATTTTAATATTGTTGAATTGTATTACGAATAGGAATTTTAATGTAGAATTGTTATACGAATAGGAAAGTAGAAAACAATATATTCTATTAAGAATTGTATTACACTATTTTATAATATTAGAATATAAATTTTAATGTAGAATTGTAGTACGAATAGTAAAGTAAGAAACAATAAATTCTATTAAGAATTGTATTACACTGTTTTACAATATTGCACAAATCAGAATAGTCTATGATTGTTTTGCGCAGGAAGTTAAAATAAATGATTTTGTTTTTATTAATAGTATAGATATATAATAATTATTAGATTTTATATAATAATAATTTGACAGGTAGTTTGGGTAGAAGTTGTAAAAGTAGGATTTTTTTTATTAATTTAATTTAACATAAGAATTATTAGATTACCCTGTGGGCTGTGGGCATGTTTGGTAAATGACGGATCTGCCAAAATTATGACAGATCTGTTAGTTTAGCATTTTGACCTTGGTCAAAATACTAAAAAAAAAAAGTGTTTGGTTATTCAGCGATATAGAGCATCAATTTGCTCCAAACCACTGAAAATGCAAACACTGCAATTTGTAGCGTTTGCACTTAGCGTTTCAGGATAAGGCTTTCCTGTCCCTAAAACACCGCTATATTATTTTATTTTTTAACCAACATTTACTGTGTAAGAGCCATTTCAATTCATTGAATACAAGAGCCAGTTTGGCTGGCTCACAACTTTCCCATCAACGACTGGGCAAGCTTAATGTTTACCTTGGAGCTTTGAGGTTCTTTTATAGGAGCCTCAAGGTTCCCGTGCCACTTTTTCCACCGATGTAGAAAAAGTGGCAAAACGAAGGGGAGCCGAGCTGACTCCCCTTGTGCTTAATTTTTTTTTAAATTTTTTAATTTTATTTCTTTATATTAAATTATTATTATTATTATTATTATTATTATTATTATTATTATTATTATTATTATTATTATTATTATTGATACATTTGCAACAAGAAAATGTTATTAAGCTTTCTGATTTATAATGATTGACATGCAAATTTTTCACTCGAAATATTTTACAACGTCGTGCTGGTTTTACGACCGATGGGTAGCCGTTCGGCGGGACAACACTACCATAAACGCTTACAGGGCGTTTGGTTGGAGGGGGGGAATTATGTGGGAAAGGAATTGTAATTCCATGGGAGTTGAATTACTGGGAATAAAGTGGGAATTTAAATTCCAGTGTTTGGTTGATAGGAATAGAATTACTGGGAATTTCAATTCCAATGTTTGGTATACATGGGAATTGAAAGGGAATAAGTAGTATAAAGTCAAAAATGTCCATTATTGTTGTTAGACATTAATTTTAGGTTAAAAAAGGAAGGGGTAATTTTGACTCATCACTATCTTTTTTTCCTAGGAATTAAAATACCAGGGGGGGGGGGGGGGGGGGGGGGGACATGGGATTTTAATTCCATGAAAATGGGGGAATTGCAATTCCATGGAATTGCAATTCCCTCCAACCAAACTACGGAATTTAATGGCCTTTGGAATTAGGTGGGAATTAAGTGGGAAGGGAATTTAAAATCCCTCCAACCAAACGCCCTGTTAGGGTTTTGCGATTGTAGTTGAGAGAGAGTAATGTGTTATTATTCCAAGAGAGTTTCGACTCTTTACATGATGACCTTGTGGGGATATTTATACAAGAGAACTAGCTTTCGACAAGGAAAGTAGGTCAAAAAGTAGAGCTAAATTGGCTATGGAATCTACCATAATTAATGTAACAGCTGCCAAAGCTGGAAAACGGAAGCTATTTAGATAAGGAAAAGAATCTCTGCTAAATCCACCGTTAACCGTTTCTGGGTGCGTACTCGGTCGGGGACGCACTGCTCGCCTGGTGAGGTAGCCCAACTAGGAAGGCTGAGACACTCAAGCAAGGACGCTGCCGCGTAAAGCCTAGTCGCCCGTCCGGGTCCTTCGTAAGGAACTCGGCCGAGGAACGCCGACTACCGAGCCTGGTCGCCCATCCGGGTCCCCGGAGGAAACCTAGTCGAGGACACGCCAACTACTGAGCCTATTCGCCCAGCCGTTCTTGGATGGAACCCAGTCGGGGACACGCTGGTTTCTGGGCTTGATCACTGTGCTATTAGCCAGCCGGCTCCTATCTGGGTGCATGCTCACTTGCTAGCCTGGTCTCCCGGGTGCAGCATCCTTTCTCGAAGCCACCAAGTGTTAAGCCGTGCTCGTGCCTGACTGCTGCTTAGCCCTTTCTAGTCCGGGAGCCCGATTTGGGGTATCTATCACCAGTCCTTCACTTTTTTTTTTTTTTTTGGATTTAGTCGAGCGATAATCCGAAAAAGCAAAAAGTGCCGATAAGATTTGACTGCCTTGACACAGTTTTCCTCTTGTACGAGCCGGTGCCTAGCCGGAGACCTGTGCATCTACCAACTGGTTCCACCTACGCCCCGACTGGTTATGCGAAGCGGTACGGTCGCAGATGTGTAATTATGACAAACACCTCAACTTTCGCCTACGATCAAAACAATGGAAGGCACAACAATGTGCACTACAAGACACAACAATTTATTGTGCTCTCGAAGGGTAAACAATGTGCTCTGGAAGGATGAACAATATGTACACTAAGGCAAAACAATATACAATTCGAAGGCACAACAATGTATAGTACTCTGGAAGAAACAACAATGTGTTCAGGAAGACACACCAATATGCTCTGGAGACCGGCTCAACAATGTGCTCTGTAAGGCAAAGCAATGTGCACTGGAAGGTATATTAAGGTGCTCTGGAAGGAACACAACATTGTGCGTATAAGACATACCATTGTGCTCTGCAAGAATGGAAAATATGCACTAGAAGAAAAATAAAACGAACTTATGTAAACAAAATTACCATAATACCATCGCATTATTTATTTATTTATAAATATCTCCAATTTGGACCCTTGATCTGGACTCAATCAACACATATAATTTAATCCTATTTTTCACCTAAGGCAACTGTTTCACTTAACCGCATATATATATATATATATATATATATATATATATATATATATATATATATATATATATATATATATATATATATATGCAATTTAGTATTTTGTCTATTAAAGTTTAAGTTTATGAACATATATAACCAATAATATTATGAGTATAGTATATAATAATATTATTAAACAAGATGTATTAGTTGACACAAAATAAAACGATGTTATTTTGGGGTTCACCGTGATTGTGCTTTCTGGTCCTAGACATCGTTTTCCAATTATTAAGGACGAGATCAATTTGCACAAAGAAAATCAAACTTTCATTAAACAATATTCTCTGATCTACCCATGCATAAAGTAGAAATATTTTTTTGGAAGACCGTGAAAGCCCAACTACCCACTAAATTAACTATCCTAGAATAGTGTTAAATTTGTGTGTTATTTTAGTTGCGTTGCTATTTGTCTCCATCTCTAACAACCATTTTGATTATTATATTAGCCACTAGCTAATTACTCTATTTCAATTCATATGACTAGCTGACAAAATTGCTAGAATAATTTATCCTAAAATTATCTACCTGTAATGGTCTCTTATTTTAAAAAATAAGTCACATCTTATATATTATCACATTTGTAATTCAACGCTAAGTGCAATGCATTTTTAAAAAAGTGAAGATTTTAGTGTTCAAGTTTGCACAATAAAATTGGTGATAAATACAAAAATATCATATTTTTTATTTTTAAATCTGATCTAGTCTGTCCAATTTTTACAGATGTAAAACTAAGATTGATTTTTAATTTTCTCCTAAGAACTTGTTCTCCCGTCATGACCTTTAAGTCAAGCGACTTGAAGTACGTATTTAATCACTATTTTCTGGATATAACTTTTAGAGTTAATACCTCCAATGGTCCTACGAGTATTAGGGGTATACCAGTTGTAATCCTCCGAGTTTTAAATGACCACGTGACAGCCTCCATGTTTTAAAAAATAATCACTCGTGGTTATTTTAGGACGTCTCGTGATCATTTTAAACTCGGATTTTTTAAAAAAAATTAGGACCACTACTGGTTTTTTTTTAAAACAATGAAGGAAGTCTCGTGGTTGTTTAAAATTCGGATGATCATAGCTGGTAAACCCCTAATACTGAGAGGAGCTCGCATGGGTAGCTCAACTGGTCATAGAGGTGAAACCTTGAAAGAATGACCAGGGATCGAGTCTCACCAGCGGCAGTGTGGGAGCAACCTCTCAAAGTGAGGGGGGCTCCTTGTGCACAGTGAGCACTGGTCTAGCCTCTGTGGTTCATGTCAATTGTTATACCCTACACCACGGCCCACATAGCACTATGCATCGCGCGCCTCCCATGGGAGGCGCGCTAGGTTATGTACATCCGAAGCAACCTCTCAAAGTGAGGGGGGCTCCTTGTGCGCAGTGAGCACCGATCTAGCCTCCGAAGCAACCTCTCAAAGTGAGGGGGGCTCCTTGTGCGCAGTGAGCACCGATCTAGCCTCTGTGGTTCATGTCACGGCGCACATAGCACTGTGTGCCGCGCGCCTCCCAAAACGACGTCGTTTTGGGAGGCGCGGTAGGTTATGTACATTCTTTTTATACAATTATGTACATCCGAATCAGAAAATTTGTGTGTATTATGTTAATAGTTGATGTGTATTATGTTAAAAGTTTATGTTTATTATGTATTATGTTAGATTATGTGTATTATATTTAAAAAGAGTATGTATATTTTGTTATATAATTATGTACATTCATGTATACAATTATGTGTATTCTAGTATAACATTATGTACATTCTTGAACAGCGGGTTTTTTTTTTTAAGAAAAAACTACTGCCATTCACTGGGGCGGGAAATTTAAAAAAAAAAAAAGAATTAAAACAACGTCGTTTTGCATCTGGACGCATATTGCAACGCGCGCCGTGGTGTAGGATATAAATTGCCTATTCATGTTCAGTTGAGTCACCATGATTTACATCCTCCCAAATGCTCTGTCGGGCCGGGGTGTGGGGGGCCTTAGGGTTGGGGTTCAGCATTTGAAAGAATACTGAGCATATTTAAAAGCTTAGGTGTAAATATAAGTTACAATTTCATAAAATAAATTAAGCAAGTTGGACCATTGCTCTTGCGATAATTTATGCAAGTTGGACCATTGCTCTAGCGATAATTTAAGCAAGTTGGACCATCTAAAAAATAAATAGATTAATTGATTTTGGAGTGTATTGACCATATATAAATGTATAGGTGTCTGGTTAAGACAGAAAATAGAGGTGCAGGGAATTGAACCCCGTGCCTCTCGCATGCGAAGCGAGCGCTCTACCAAATGAGCTACACCCCCATCAATAATAAAGTAATGGAGCACTAAAATTAAAAAATGATCCATTTTGAAAGACTATGTTCTCTCTCAATTTCTCTAAGTGGTGTCAAAACACAAATTAGCATGCCATCTGTCTGGTTATTATTTTAACTGGATTAGGCTAGTTATATAATTACATTATTGGTCTACTAGGGTTAGCTCGGACAATAAATGTATTTGTCCGACCTGGTCCATACCCAAAAGATTTAAAAATAATAAAGTTTTTTATATTAAATTTCTTTAGTTATGAATTATTGCATTTATCAATGATCGATTAAAAGATAGATTAGGGTTGGTTAAATTAAACCAAACAATAAAATATTGGCACGACACTTCCAACATTCTCTAAGAAAAATAGTAAATTTTTTCTTCATCTTATGTAATTCAAAATTATTATATTTGTCAATTGAAGTATAGTAATAGAAAAGTAACAATAAAGTTGAATAAATTAGAAGACCATTTAAATATATTGATTAGGAAAACACTACCCAATTGAAATGGAGGTGCGGGGAATCGAACCCCGTGCCTCTCGCATGCAAAGCGAGCGCTCTACCATATGAGCTACACCCCCGTGAAAAATAAATTCAAGGGGAACTAAATATATTGAAAAGGTATAACTTACTATAATTTATAAATTTGTTATCCATCTAAGTATATGGGTGGGGCCAACACTACCCAAATCACATCGTACTTTAAGGGTTACAGGTTGGGAGTGCAGGGAATTAAAACATGTGGCTCTATAATGCAAGGTGAGCGCTCTACCATATGAGCTACACCTCCGTTAATAATAAGGTGGGGAAAGATTATGTTATTTAAAAAGTGATCGAGCAGTAATAATATTTGAAAGCGTATAAATTTTAATTTATATTTATAGTGACTTCACATCTTACTTCTTGTGTTGATGAAATGGAAATACAAGAAATTTAACCCATGCACCTCGCATGCAAAGTAAGCACTCTACCATATTAGTTTCACCACCTAATTAATAATAACGTAAGCAAGCGTCAAGCATATTTAAAAGCTTAGGTGTAAATATAAGTTAGAATTTCATAAAATAAATTAAGCAAGTTGGACCATTGCTCTTGCGATAATTTATGCAAGTTGGACCATTGCTCTAGCGATAATTTAAGCAAGTTGGACCATCTAAAAAATAAATAGATTAATTGATTTTGGAGTGTATTGACCATATATAAATGTATAGGTGTCTGGTTAAGACAGAAAATAGAGGTGCAGGGAATTGAACCCCGTGCCTCTCGCATGCGAAGCGAGCGCTCTACCAAATGAGCTACACCCCCATCAATAATAAAGTAATGGAGCACTAATATTAAAAAATGATCCATTTTGAAAGACTATGTTCTCTCTCAATTTCTCTAAGTGGTGTCAACACACAAATTAGCATGCCATCTATCTGGTTATTATTTAAACTGGATTAGGCTAGTTATATAATTACATTATTGGTCTAATATGGTTAGCTCGGACAATAAATGTATTTGTCCGACCTGGTCCATACCCAAAAGATTTAAAAACAATAAAGTTTTTTATATTAAATTTCTTTCGATATGAATTATTGCATTTATCAATGATCGATTAAAATATTGATTAGGGTTAGTTAAATTAAACCAAACAATAAAATATTGACACGACACTTCCAACATTCTCTAAGAAAAATAGTAAATTTTTTCTTCATCTTATGTAATTCAAAATAATTATATTTGTCAATTGAAGTATAGTAATATAAAAGTAACAATAAAGTTGAATAAATTAGAAGACCATTTAAATATATTGATTAGGAAAACACTACACAATTCAAATGGAGGTGCGGGGAATCGAACCCCGTGCCTCTCGCATGCAAAGCGAGCGCTCTACCATATGAGCTACACCCCCGTGAAAAATAAATTCAAGGGGAACTAAATATATTGAAAAGGTATAACTTACTATAATTTATAAATTTGTTATCCATCTAAGTATATGGGTGGGGCCAACACTACCCAAATCACATCGTACTTTAAGGGTTACAGGTTGAGAGTGCAGGGAATTAAAACATGTGGCTCTATAATGCAAGGTGAGCGCTCTACCATATGAGTTACACCTCCGTTAATAATAAGGTGGGGAAAAATTATGTTATTTAAAAAGTGAACGAGCAGTAATAATATTTGAAAATGTATAAATTTTAATTTATATTTATAGAGACTTCACATCTTACTTCTTGTGTTGATGAAATGGAAATACATGAAATTTAACCCATGCACCTCGCATGCAAAGTAAGCACTCTACCATATTAGTTTCAGCACCTAATTAATAATAACGTAAGCAAGCGTCAAGCATATTTAAAAGCTCAGGTGTAAATATAAGTTAGAATTTCTTAAAATAAATTAAGCAAGTTGGACCATTGCTCTTGCGATAATTTATGCAAGTTGGACCATTGCTCTAGCGATAATTTAAGCAAGTTGGACCATCTAAAAAATAAATAGATTGATTGATTTTGGAGTGTATTGACCATATATAAATGTATAGGTGTCTGGTTAAGACATGCCTCTCGCATGCGAAGCGAGCGCTCTACCAAATGAGCTACACCCCCATCAATAATAAAGTAATGGAGAACTAATATTAAAAAATGATACATTTTGAAAGACTATGTTCTCTCTCAATTTCTCTAAGTGGTGTCGAAACACAAATTAGCATGCCATCTGTCTGGTTATTATTTAAACTTGATTAGGCTAGTTATATAATTACATTATTGGTCGAATAGGGTTAGCTCAGACAATAAATGTATTTGTCCGACCTAGTCCATACCCAAAAGATTTAAAAACAATAAAGTTTTTTATATTAAATTTCTTTAGTTATGAATTATTGCATTTATCAATGATCGATTAAAAGATTGATTACGGTTGGTTAAATTAGACCAAACAATAAAATATTGGCACGACACTTCCAACATTGTCTAAGAAAAATAGTAAATTTTTTCTTCATCTTATGTAATTCAAAATTATTATATTTGTCAATTGAAGTATAGTAATACAAAAGTAACAATAAAGTTGAATAAATTAGAAGACCATTTAAATATATTGATTAGGAAAACACTACCCAATTGAAATGGAGGTGCGGGGAATCGAACCCCGTGCCTCTCGCATGCAAAGCGAGCGCTCTACCATATGAGCTACACCCCCGTGACAAATAAATTCAAGGGGAACTAAATATATTCAAAAGGTATAACTTACTATAATTTATAAATTTGTTATCCATCTAAGTATATGGGTGGGGCCAACACTACCCAAATCACATCGTACTTTAAGGGTTACAGGTTGGGAGTGCAGGGAATTAAATCATGTGGCTCTATAATGCAAGGTGAGCGCTCTACCATATGAGCTACACCTCCGTTAATAGTAAGGTGGGGAAAAATTATGTTATTTAAAAAGTGAACGAGCAGTAATAATATTTGAAAATGTATAAATTTTAATTTATATTTATAGAGACGTCACATTTTACTTCTTGTGTTGAAGAAATGGAAATACAAGAAATTTAACCGATGCACCTCGAATGCAAAGTAAGCACTCTACCATATTAGTTTCAGCACCTAATTAATAATAACGTAAGCAAGCGTCAAGCATATTTAAAAGCTTAGGTGTAAATATAAGTTAGAATTTCATTAAATAAATTAAGCAAGATGGACCATTGCTCTTGCGATAATTTATGCAAGTTGGACCATTGCTCTAGCGATAATTTAAGCAAGTTGGACCATCTAAAAAATAAATAGATTAATTGATTTTGGAGTGTATTGACCATATATAAATGTATAGGTGTCTGGTTAAGACAGAAAATAGAGGTGCGGGGAATTGAACCCCGTGCCTCTCGCATGCGAAGCGAGCGCTCTACCAAATGAGCTACACCCCCATCAATAATAAAGTAATGGAGCACTAAAATTAAAAAATGATCCATTTTGAAAGACTATGTTCTCTCTCAATTTCTCTAAGTGGTGTCAAAACACAAATTAGCATGCCATCTGTCTGGTTATTATTTTAACTGGATTAGGCTAGTTATATAATTACATTATTGGTCTACTAGGGTTAGCTCGGACAATAAATGTATTTGTCCGACCTGGTCCATACCCAAAAGATTTAAAAATAATAAAGTGTTTTATATTAAATTTCTTTAGTTATGAATTATTGCATTTATCAATGATCGATTAAAAGATAGATTAGGGTTGGTTAAATTAAACCAAACAATAAAATATTGGCACGACACTTCCAACATTCTCTAAGAAAAATAGTAAATTTTTTCTTCATCTTGTGTAATTCAAAATTATTATATTTGTCAATTGAAGTATAGTAATATAAAAGTAACAATAAAGTTGAATAAATTAGAAGACCATTTAAATATATTGATTAGGAAAACACTACCCAATTGAAATGGAGGTGCGGGGAATCGAACCCCGTGCCTCTCGCATGCAAAGCGAGCGCTCTACCATATGAGCTACACCCCCGTGAAAAATAAATTCAAGGGGAACTAAATATATTGAAATGGTATAACTTACTATAATTTATAAATTTGTTATCCATCTAAGTATATGGGTGGGGCCTACACTACCCAAATCACATCGTACTTTAAGGGTTACAGGTTGGGAGTGCAGGGAATTAAAACATGTGGCTCTATAATGCAAGGTGAGCGCTCTACCATATGAGCTACACCTCCGTTAATAATAAGGTGGGGAAAGATTATGTTATTTAAAAAGTGAACGAGCAGTAATAATATTTGAAAGCGTATAAATTTTAATTTATATTTATAGTGACTTCACATCTTACTTCTTGTGTTGATGAAATGGAAATACAAGAAATTTAACCCATGCACCTCGCATGCAAAGTAAGCACTCTACCATATTAGTTTCACCACCTAATTAATAATAACGTAAGCAAGCGTCAAGCATATTTAAAAGCTTAGGTGTAAATATAAGTTAGAATTTCATAAAATAAATTAAGCAAGTTGGACCATTGCTCTTGCGATAATTTATGCAAGTTGGACCATTGCTCTAGCGATAATTTAAGCAAGTTGGACCATCTAAAAAATAAATAGATTAATTGATTTTGGAGTGTATTGACCATATATAAATGTATAGGTGTCTGGTTAAGACAGAAAATAGAGGTGCGGGGAATTGAACCCCGTGCCTCTCGCATGCGAAGCGAGCGCTCTACCAAATGAGCTACACCCCCATCAATAATAAAGTAATGGAGCACTAAAATTAAAAAATGATCCATTTTGAAAGACTATGTTCTCTCTCAATTTCTCTAAGTGGTGTCAAAACACAAATTAGCATGCCATCTGTCTGGTTATTATTTTAACTGGATTAGGCTAGTTATATAATTACATTATTGGTCTACTAGGGTTAGCTCGGACAATAAATGTATTTGTCCGACCTGGTCCATACCCTAAAGATTTAAAAATAATAAAGTTTTTTATATGAAATTTCTTTAGTTATGAATTATTGCATTTATCAATGATCGATTAAAAGATAGATTAGGGTTGGTTAAATTTAACCAAACAATAAAATATTGGCACGACACTTCCAACATTCTCTAAGAAAAATAGTAAATTTTTTCTTCATCTTATGTAATTCAAAATTATTATATTTGTCAATTGAAGTATAGTAATATAAAAGTAACAATAAAGTTGAATAAATTAGAAGACCATTTAAATATATTGATTTGGAAAACACTACCCAATTGAAATGGAGGTGCGGGGAATCGAACCCCGTGCCTCTCGCATGCAAAGCGAGCGCTCTACCATATGAGCTACACCCCCGTGAAAAATAAATTCAAGGGGAACTAAATATATTCAAAAGGTATAACTTACTATAATTTATAAATTTGTTATCCATCTAAGTATATGGGTGGGGCCAACACTACCCAAATCACATCGTACTTTAAGGGTTACAGGTTGGGAGTGCAGGGAATTAAAACATGTGGCTCTATAATGCAAGGTGAGCGCTCTACCATATGAACTACACCTCCGTTAATAATAAGGTGGGGAAAGATTATGTTATTTAAAAAGTGAACGAGCAGTAATAATATTTGAAAACGTATAAATTTTAATTTATATTTATAGTGACTTCACATCTTACTTCTTGTGTTGATGAAATGGAAATACAAGAAATTTAACCCATGCACCTCGCATGCAAAGTAAGCACTCTAACATATTAGTTTCACCACCTAATTAATAATAACGTAAGCAAGCGTCAAGCATATTTAAAAGCTTAGGTGTAAATATAAGTTAGAATTTCATAAAATAAATTAAGCAAGTTGGACCATTGCTCTTGCGATAATTTATGCAAGTTGGACCATTGCTCTAGCGATAATTTAAGCAAGTTGGACCATCTAAAAAATAAATAGATTAATTGATTTTGGAGTGTATTGACCATATATAAATGTATAGGTGTCTGGTTAAGACAGAAAATAGAGGTGCGGGGAATTGAACCCCGTGCCTCTCGCATGCGAAGCGAGCGCTCTACCAAATGAGCTACACCCCCATCAATAATAAAGTAATGGAGCACTAAAATTAAAAAATGATCCATTTTGAAAGACTATGTTCTCTCTCAATTTCTCTAAGTGGTGTCAAAACACAAATTAGCATGCCATCTGTCTGGTTATTATTTTAACTGGATTAGGCTAGTTATATAATTACATTATTGGTCTACTAGGGTTAGCTCGGACAATAAATGTATTTGTCCGACCTGGTCCATACCCAAAAGATTTAAAAATAATAAAGTTTTTTATATGAAATTTCTTTAGTTATGAATTATTGCATTTATCAATGATCGATTAAAAGATAGATTAGGGTTGGTTAAATTAAACCAAACAATAAAATATTGGCACGACACTTCCAACATTCTCTAAGAAAAATAGTAAATTTTTTCTTCATCTTATGTAATTCAAAATTATTATATTTGTCAATTGAAGTATAGTAATATAAAAGTAACAATAAAGTTGAATAAATTAGAAGACCATTTAAATATATTGATTTGGAAAACACTACCCAATTGAAATGG
The DNA here is from genome assembly GCF_001879475.1 of Ipomoea nil. Lineage (NCBI taxonomy): Eukaryota > Viridiplantae > Streptophyta > Magnoliopsida > Solanales > Convolvulaceae > Ipomoea > Ipomoea nil. The sequence goes on from NW_017617745.1 coordinate 4,174,920, forward strand.
AGGTGCGGGGAATCGAACCCCGTGCCTCTCGCATGCAAAGCGAGCGCTCTACCATATGAGCTACACCCCCGTGAAAAATAAATTCAAGGGGAACTAAATATATTGAAAAGGTATAACTTACTATAATTTATAAATTTGTTATCCATCTAAGTATATGGGTGGGGCCAACACTACCCAAATCACATCGTACTTTAAGGGTTACAGGTTGGGAGTGCAGGGAATTAAAACATGTGGCTCTATAATGCAAGGTGAGCGCTCTACCATATGAGCTACACCTCCGTTAATAATAAGGTGGGGAAAGATTATGTTATTTAAAAAGTGAACGAGCAGTAATAATATTTGAAAGCGTATAAATTTTAATTTATATTTATAGTGACTTCACATCTTACTTCTTGTGTTGATGAAATGGAAATACAAGAAATTTAACCCATGCACCTCGCATGCAAAGTAAGCACTCTACCATATTAGTTTCACCACCTAATTAATAATAACGTAAGCAAGCGTCAAGCATATTTAAAAGCTTAGGTGTAAATATAAGTTAGAATTTCATAAAATAAATTAAGCAAGTTGGACCATTGCTCTTGCGATAATTTATGCAAGTTGGACCATTGCTCTAGCGATAATTTAAGCAAGTTGGACCATCTAAAAAATAAATAGATTAAATGATTTTGGAGTGTATTGACCATATATAAATGTATAGGTGTCTGGTTAAGACAGAAAATAGAGGTGCAGGGAATTGAACCCCGTGCCTCTCGCATGCGAAGCGAGCGCTCTACCAAATGAGCTACACCCCCATCAATAATAAAGTAATGGAGCACTAAAATTAAAAAATGATCCATTTTGAAAGACTATGTTCTCTCTCAATTTCTCTAAGTGGTGTCAAAACACAAATTAGCATGCCATCTGTCTGGTTATTATTTTAACTGGATTAGGCTAGTTATATAATTACATTATTGGTCTACTAGGGTTAGCTCGGACAATAAATGTATTTGTCCGACCTGGTCCATACCCAAAAGATTTAAAAATAATAAAGTTTTTTATATTAAATTTCTTTAGTTATGAATTATTGCATTTATCAATGATCGATTAAAAGATAGATTAGGGTTGGTTAAATTAAACCAAACAATAAAATATTGGCACGACACTTCCAACATTCTCTAAGAAAAATAGTAAATTTTTTCTTCATCTTATGTAATTCAAAATTATTATATTTGTCAATTGAAGTATAGTAATATAAAAGTAACAATAAAGTTGAATAAATTAGAAGACCATTTAAATATATTGATTAGGAAAACACTACCCAATTGAAATGGAGGTGCGGGGAATCGAACCCCGTGCCTCTCGCATGCAAAGCGAGCGCTCTACCATATGAGCTACACCCCCGTGAAAAATAAATTCAAGGGGAACTAAATATATTCAAAAGGTATAACTTACTATAATTTATAAATTTGTTATCCATCTAAGTATATGGGTGGGGCCAACACTACCCAAATCACATCGTACTTTAAGGGTTACAGGTTGGGAGTGCAGGGAATTAAAACATGTGGCTCTATAATGCAAGGTGAGCGCTCTACCATATGAGCTACACCTCCGTTAATAATAAGGTGGGGAAAGATTATGTTATTTAAAAAGTGAACGAGCAGTAATAATATTTGAAAGCGTATAAATTTTAATTTATATTTATAGTGACTTCACATCTTACTTCTTGTGTTGATGAAATGGAAATACAAGAAATTTAACCCATGCACCTCGCATGCAAAGTAAGCACTCTACCATATTAGTTTCACCACCTAATTAATAATAACGTAAGCAAGCGTCAAGCATATTTAAAAGCTTAGGTGTAAATATAAGTTAGAATTTCATAAAATAAATTAAGCAAGTTGGACCATTGCTCTTGCGATAATTTATGCAAGTTGGACCATTGCTCTAGCGATAATTTAAGCAAGTTGGACCATCTAAAAAATAAATAGATTAATTGATTTTGGAGTGTATTGACCATATATAAATGTATAGGTGTCTGGTTAAGACAGAAAATAGAGGTGCGAGGAATTGAACCCCGTGCCTCTCGCATGCGAAGCGAGCGCTCTACCAAATGAGCTACACCCCCATCAATAATAAAGTAATGGAGCACTAAAATTAAAAAATGATCCATTTTGAAAGACTATGTTCTCTCTCAATTTCTCTAAGTGGTGTCAAAACACAAATTAGCATGCCATCTGTCTGGTTATTATTTTAACTGGATTAGGCTAGTTATATAATTACATTATTGGTCTACTAGGGTTAGCTCGGACAATAAATGTATTTGTCCGACCTGGTCCATACCCAAAAGATTTAAAAATAATAAAGTTTTTTATATGAAATTTCTTTAGTTATGAATTATTGCATTTATCAATGATCGATTAAAAGATAGATTAGGGTTGGTTAAATTAAACCAAACAATAAAATATTGGCACGACACTTCCAACATTCTCAAAGAAAAATAGTAAATTTTTTCTTCATCTTATGTAATTCAAAATTATTATATTTGTCAATTGAAGTATAGTAATATAAAAGTAACAATAAAGTTGAATAAATTAGAAGACCATTTAAATATATTGATTAGGAAAACACTACCCAATTGAAATGGAGGTGCGGGGAATCGAACCCCGTGCCTCTCGCATGCAAAGCGAGCGCTCTACCATATGAGCTACACCCCCGTGAAAAATAAATTCAAGGGGAACTAAATATATTCAAAAGGTATAACTTACTATAATTTATAAATTTGTTATCCATCTAAGTATATGGGTGGGGCCAACACTACCCAAATCACATCGTACTTTAAGGGTTACAGGTTGGGAGTGCAGGGAATTAAAACATGTGGCTCTATAATGCAAGGTGAGCGCTCTACCATATGAGCTACACCTCCGTTAATAATAAGGTGGGGAAAAATTATGTTATTTAAAAAGTGAACGAGCAGTAATAATATTTGAAAATGTATAAATTTTAATTTATATTTATAGAGACTTCACATCTTACTTCTTGTGCTGATGAAATGGAAATACAAGAAATTTAACCCATGCACCTCACATGCAAAGTAAGCACTCTACCATATTAGTTTCAGCACCTAATTAATAATAACGTAAGCAAGCGTCAAGCATATTTAAAAGCTCAGGTGTAAATATAAGTTAGAATTTCTTAAAATAAATTAAGAAAGTTGGACCATTGCTCTTGCGATAATTTATGCAAGTTGGACCATTGCTCTAGTGATAATTTAAGCAAGTTGGACCATCTAAAAAATAAATAGATTGATTGATTTTGGAGTGTATTGACCATATATAAATGTATAGGTGTCTGGTTAAGACATGCCTCTCGCATGCGAAGCGAGCGCTCTACCAAATGAGCTACATCCCCATCAATAATAAAGTAATGGAGCACTAATATTAAAAAATGATACATTTTGAAAGACTATGTTCTCTCTCAATTTCTCTAAGTGGTGTCGAAACACAAATTAGCATGCCATCTGTCTGGTTATTATTTAAACTGGATTAGGCTAGTTATATAATTACATTATTGGTCGAATAGGGTTAGCTCAGACAATAAATGTATTTGTCCGACCTGGTCCATACCCAAAAGATTTAAAAACAATAAAGTTTTTTATATTAAATTTCTCTAGTTATGAATTATTGCATTTATCAATGATCGATTAAAAGATTGATTAGGGTTGGTTAAATTAGACCAAACAATAAAATATTGGCACGACACTTCCAACATTCTCTAAGAAAAATAGCAAATTTTTTCTTCATCTTATGTAATTCAAAATTATTATATTTGTTAATTTAAGTATAGTAATATAAAAGTAACAATAAAGTTGAATAAATTAGAAGACCATTTAAATATATTGATTAGGAAAATACTACCCAATTGAAATGGAGGTGCGGGGAATCGAACCCCGTGCCTCTCGCATGCAAAGCGAGCGCTTTACCATATGAGCTACACCCCCGTGAAAAATAAATTCAAGGGGAACTAAATATATTCAAAAGGTATAACTTACTATAATTTATAAATTTGTTATCCATCTAAGTATATGGGTGGGGCCAACACTACCCAAATCACATCGTACTTTAAGGGTTACAGGTTGGGAGTGCAGGGAATTAAAACATGTGGCTCTATAATGCAAGGTGAGCGCTCTACAATATGAGCTACACCTCCGTTAATAGTAAGGTGGGGAAAAATTATGTTATTTAAAAAGTGAACGAGCAGTAATAATATTTGAAAATGTATATATTTTAATTTATATTTATAGAGACTTCACATCTTACTTCTTGTGTTGATGAAATGGAAATACAAGAAATTTAACCGATGCACCTCGAATGCAAAGTAAGCACTCTACCATATTAGTTTCACCACCTAATTAATAATAACGTAAGCAAGCGTCAAGCATATTTAAAAGCTCAGGTGTAAATATAAGTTAGAATTTCATAAAATAAATTAAGCAAGTTGGACCATTGCTCTTGCGATAATTTATGCAAGTTGGACCATTGCTCTAGCGATAATTTAAGCAAGTTGGACCATCTAAAAATAAATAGATTGATTGATTTTGGAGTGTATTGACCATTTATAAATGTATAGGTGTCTGGTTAAGACAGAAAATGGAGGTGCGGGGAATTGAACCCCGTGCCTCTCGCATGCGAAGCGAGCGCTCTACCAAATGAGCTACACCCCCATCAATAATAACGCAATGGAGCACTAAAATTAAAAAATGGTCCATTTTGAAAGACTATGTTCTCTCTCAATTTCTCTAAGTGGTGTCAAAACACAAATTAGCATGCCATCTGTCTGGTTATTATTTAAACTGGATTAGGCTAGTTATATAATTACATTATTGGTCTAATAGGGTTAGCTCAGACAATAAATGTATTTGTCCGACCTAGTCCATACCCTTTGGCTAACCTAAGTCTATCTATTATTAAAATAAATTAGCCAATATAGGTTTTTAATGTGTACAAAATATGTACACTTACACCACTCTTCCCACCGATGTGAGAAAAGTGGCAAAACTATGGGGAGTCGAACCGCCTCCCCTTATGCTTTATTTTTATTTTTAATTTTTTTTTTAATTTTATTTCATTTATTAAATTATTATTATTAATATTAATATTATTATTATTATTATTATTATTATTATTATTATTATTATTATTATTATGTATACCCTTTTAGATTATTTTACATGTTAACCGCTAACTTAAATAGCTAATTTTACCAAACATCTTTTTACTAATCGCTGATATAATCTGTTGGTCAAGCCATCTAATACAATCCGTTATTTTCTAACCGCTAACATAATCCGCTAACGCTAACCGCTAACCGCTGATTGCCAAACAATATCATAGATTATTATTTGGAGATTCTATAAAATAATAAGTAGAATTGCATTTATTAATATGAAAGTATATGTATTGTAATTTTAATGTAAATTTGTAATAACTGGTTGCTTTTCATTTTTTACGCAAAATCTACGTTATATTCATTAGATTAATAGTAAAAATAATGCGTAGAAATAATTCTAAAACAAATGGGCTTCTTGAATTACCGATTCTATTCTATTTTTCGCATAATCTTCCTTATATTCTCCAATTACTGATTCTTTTAAATTTTAATTTTATCGTATAATCTTCCTTATATTCTCCAATTTCTGATTCTTTTCCATTTTTCCATTTTTAGCACTAAACTTATTATTATTATTAAGTGTTTGGGCAGAAAGTTAAAAAGTAGGATTTTGTTTTTATTAATAGTATGAATATAGATAGATTTGGAAAAAAAGTGTTATCATGCCTTCTGGTTTATAATGATTGACATGTAAAAAATTTTCACTCCAAATATTTTATAACATTTTCAATCTAATATAGTTACATGATACAGAGTATTTTTCTAATTTTTCAATTTTAATATTGTTGAATTGTATTACGAATAGGAATTTTAATGTAGAATTGTTATACGAATAGGAAAGTAGAAAACAATATATTCTATTAAGAATTGTATTACACTATTTTATAATATTAGAATATAAATTTTAATGTAGAATTGTAGTACGAATAGTAAAGTAAGAAACAATAAATTCTATTAAGAATTGTATTACACTGTTTTACAATATTGCACAAATCAGAATAGTCTATGATTGTTTTGCGCAGGAAGTTAAAATAAATGATTTTGTTTTTATTAATAGTATAGATATATAATAATTATTAGATTTTATATAATAATAATTTGACAGGTAGTTTGGGTAGAAGTTGTAAAAGTAGGATTTTTTTTATTAATTTAATTTAACATAAGAATTATTAGATTACCCTGTGGGCTGTGGGCATGTTTGGTAAATGACGGATCTGCCAAAATTATGACAGATCTGTTAGTTTAGCATTTTGACCTTGGTCAAAATACTAAAAAAAAAAAGTGTTTTGTTATTCAGCGATATAGAGCATCAATTTGCTCCAAACCACTGAAAATGCAAACACTGCAATTTGTAGCGTTTGCACTTAGCGTTTCAGGATAAGGCTTTCCTGTCCCTAAAACACCGCTATATTATTTTATTTTTTAACCAACATTTACTGTGTAAGAGCCATTTCAATTCATTGAATACAAGAGCCAGTTTGGCTGGCTCACAACTTTCCCATCAACGACTGGGCAAGCTTAATGTTTACCTTGGAGCTTTGAGGTTCTTTTATAGGAGCCTCAAGGTTCCCGTGCCACTTTTTCCACCGATGTAGAAAAAGTGGCAAAACGAAGGGGAGCCGAGCTGACTCCCCTTGTGCTTAATTTTTTTTTAAATTTTTTAATTTTATTTCTTTATATTAAATTATTATTATTATTATTATTATTATTATTATTATTATTATTATTATTATTATTATTATTATTATTGATACATTTGCAACAAGAAAATGTTATTAAGCTTTCTGATTTATAATGATTGACATGCAAATTTTTCACTCGAAATATTTTACAACGTCGTGCTGGTTTTACGACCGATGGGTAGCCGTTCGGCGGGACAACACTACCATAAACGCTTACAGGGCGTTTGGTTGGAGGGGGGGAATTATGTGGGAAAGGAATTGTAATTCCATGGGAGTTGAATTACTGGGAATAAAGTGGGAATTTAAATTCCAGTGTTTGGTTGATAGGAATAGAATTACTGGGAATTTCAATTCCAATGTTTGGTATACATGGGAATTGAAAGGGAATAAGTAGTATAAAGTCAAAAATGTCCATTATTGTTGTTAGACATTAATTTTAGGTTAAAAAAGGAAGGGGTAATTTTGACTCATCACTATCTTTTTTTCCTAGGAATTAAAATACCGGGGGGGGGGGGGGGGGGGGGGGGGGGGACATGGGATTTTAATTCCATGAAAATGGGGGAATTGCAATTCCATGGAATTGCAATTCCCTCCAACCAAACTACGGAATTTAATGGCCTTTGGAATTAGGTGGGAATTAAGTGGGAAGGGAATTTAAAATCCCTCCAACCAAACGCCCTGTTAGGGTTTTGCGATTGTAGTTGAGAGAGAGTAATGTGTTATTATTCCAAGAGAGTTTCGACTCTTTACATGATGACCTTGTGGGGATATTTATACAAGAGAACTAGCTTTCGACAAGGAAAGTAGGTCAAAAAGTAGAGCTAAATTGGCTATGGAATCTACCATAATTAATGTAACAGCTGCCAAAGCTGGAAAACGGAAGCTATTTAGATAAGGAAAAGAATCTCTGCTAAATCCACCGTTAACCGTTTCTGGGTGCGTACTCGGTCGGGGACGCACTGCTCGCCTGGTGAGGTAGCCCAACTAGGAAGGCTGAGACACTCAAGCAAGGACGCTGCCGCGTAAAGCCTAGTCGCCCGTCCGGGTCCTTCGTAAGGAACTCGGCCGAGGAACGCCGACTACCGAGCCTGGTCGCCCATCCGGGTCCCCGGAGGAAACCTAGTCGAGGACACGCCAACTACTGAGCCTATTCGCCCAGCCGTTCTTGGATGGAACCCAGTCGGGGACACGCTGGTTTCTGGGCTTGATCACTGTGCTATTAGCCAGCCGGCTCCTATCTGGGTGCATGCTCACTTGCTAGCCTGGTCTCCCGGGTGCAGCATCCTTTCTCGAAGCCACCAAGTGTTAAGCCGTGCTCGTGCCTGACTGCTGCTTAGCCCTTTCTAGTCCGGGAGCCCGATTTGGGGTATCTATCACCAGTCCTTCACTTTTTTTTTTTTTTTGGATTTAGTCGAGCGATAATCCGAAAAAGCAAAAAGTGCCGATAAGATTTGACTGCCTTGACACAGTTTTCCTCTTGTACGAGCCGGTGCCTAGCCGGAGACCTGTGCATCTACCAACTGGTTCCACCTACGCCCCGACTGGTTATGCGAAGCGGTACGGTCGCAGATGTGTAATTATGACAAACACCTCAACTTTCGCCTACGATCAAAACAATGGAAGGCACAACAATGTGCACTACAAGACACAACAATTTATTGTGCTCTCGAAGGGTAAACAATGTGCTCTGGAAGGATGAACAATATGTACACTAAGGCAAAACAATATACAATTCGAAGGCACAACAATGTATAGTACTCTGGAAGAAACAACAATGTGTTCAGGAAGACACACCAATATGCTCTGGAGACCGGCTCAACAATGTGCTCTGTAAGGCAAAGCAATGTGCACTGGAAGGTATATTAAGGTGCTCTGGAAGGAACACAACATTGTGCGTATAAGACATACCATTGTGCTCTGCAAGAATGGAAAATATGCACTAGAAGAAAAATAAAACGAACTTATGTAAACAAAATTACCATAATACCATCGCATTATTTATTTATTTATAAATATCTCCAATTTGGACCCTTGATCTGGACTCAATCAACACATATAATTTAATCCTATTTTTCACCTAAGGCAACTGTTTCACTTAACCGCATATATATATATATATATATATATATATATATATATATATATATATATATATATATATGCAATTTAGTATTTTGTCTATTAAAGTTTAAGTTTATGAACATATATAACCAATAATATTATGAGTATAGTATATAATAATATTATTAAACAAGATGTATTAGTTGACACAAAATAAAACGATGTTATTTTGGGGTTCACCGTGATTGTGCTTTCTGGTCCTAGACATCGTTTTCCAATTATTAAGGACGAGATCAATTTGCACAAAGAAAATCAAACTTTCATTAAACAATATTCTCTGATCTACCCATGCATAAAGTAGAAATATTTTTTTGGAAGACCGTGAAAGCCCAACTACCCACTAAATTAACTATCCTAGAATAGTGTTAAATTTGTGTGTTATTTTAGTTGCGTTGCTATTTGTCTCCATCTCTAACAACCATTTTGATTATTATATTAGCCACTAGCTAATTACTCTATTTCAATTCATATGACTAGCTGACAAAATTGCTAGAATAATTTATCCTAAAATTATCTACCTGTAATGGTCTCTTATTTTAAAAAATAAGTCACATCTTATATATTATCACATTTGTAATTCAACGCTAAGTGCAATGCATTTTTAAAAAAGTGAAGATTTTAGTGTTCAAGTTTGCACAATAAAATTGGTGATAAATACAAAAATATCATATTTTTTATTTTTAAATCTGATCTAGTCTGTCCAATTTTTACAGATGTAAAACTAAGATTGATTTTTAATTTTCTCCTAAGAACTTGTTCTCCCGTCATGACCTTTAAGTCAAGCGACTTGAAGTACGTATTTAATCACTATTTTCTGGATATAACTTTTAGAGTTAATACCTCCAATGGTCCTACGAGTATTAGGGGTATACCAGTTGTAATCCTCCGAGTTTTAAATGACCACGTGACAGCCTCCATGTTTTAAAAAATAATCACTCGTGGTTATTTTAGGACGTCTCGTGATCATTTTAAACTCGGATTTTTTAAAAAAAATTAGGACCACTACTGGTTTTTTTTTAAAACAATGAAGGAAGTCTCGTGGTTGTTTAAAATTCGGATGATCATAGCTGGTAAACCCCTAATACTGAGAGGAGCTCGCATGGGTAGCTCAACTGGTCATAGAGGTGAAACCTTGAAAGAATGACCAGGGATCGAGTCTCACCAGCGGCAGTGTGGGAGCAACCTCTCAAAGTGAGGGGGCTCCTTGTGCACAGTGAGCACTGGTCTAGCCTCTGTGGTTCATGTCAATTGTTATACCCTACACCACGGCCCACATAGCACTATGCATCGCGCGCCTCCCATGGGAGGCGCGCTAGGTTATGTACATCCGAAGCAACCTCTCAAAGTGAGGGGGGCTCCTTGTGCGCAGTGAGCACCGATCTAGCCTCCGAAGCAACCTCTCAAAGTGAGGGGGGCTCCTTGTGCGCAGTGAGCACCGATCTAGCCTCTGTGGTTCATGTCACGGCGCACATAGCACTGTGTGCCGCGCGCCTCCCAAAACGACGTCGTTTTGGGAGGCGCGGTAGGTTATGTACATTCTTTTTATACAATTATGTACATCCGAATCAGAAAATTTGTGTGTATTATGTTAATAGTTGATGTGTATTATGTTAAAAGTTTATGTTTATTATGTATTATGTTAGATTATGTGTATTATATTTAAAAAGAGTATGTATATTTTGTTATATAATTATGTACATTCATGTATACAATTATGTGTATTCTAGTATAACATTATGTACATTCTTGAACAGCGGGTTTTTTTTTTAAGAAAAAACTACTGCCATTCACTGGGGCGGGAAATTTAAAAAAAAAAAAAAGAATTAAAACAACGTCGTTTTGCATCTGGACGCATATTGCAACGCGCGCCGTGGTGTAGGATATAAATTGCCTATTCATGTTCAGTTGAGTCACCATGATTTACATCCTCCCAAATGCTCTGTCGGGCCGGGGTGTGGGGGGCCTTAGGGTTGGGGTTCAGCATTTGAAAGAATACTGAGAGGACCAATAACTTTTAGGGAAAATTGTAAAAAATGCCCCTCTATAATATGCCAATTATCAATGTCACTCCTGAATTATGAGTGGTGTAAATGTTGCCCCTCAATTATCAAAATGGTGCACATATAGCCCCTCCCGTAACGGACATGTGGTTCCCCGTTAATGTACGACATCGTTAAGTCGGAGTAAATATGTAATTTAGTTATTTTTTCCCTCCCTCAATTCAAAGTACCAGTGATGGACAGCGGTGGGAACCACAGGTCCGTTACGGGAGGGGCTATATGTGCACCATTTTGATAATTGAGGGGCAACATTTACACCACTCATAATTCAAGGGTGACATTGATAATTGGCATATTATAGAGGGGCATTTTTTACAATTTTCCCTAACTTTTAACTCCATACGGTAACTGGTAAGTCGATACTATAAATAGGTGGGAAGTGCAGATAGATTCTACATGCAGCAACTCGTTTAATAAAGTAGAAAATTAAAAATACAGCTGAGAAAGATCTATCATGGCTGAAAATGGGAAACTCCATGGTGAGCTTCTTCAAGCCGAAGCCCATACATGGAACCACAGTCTGAGCTACATAGATTCTGCAGCACTCAAATGTGCTGTTCAGTTAGGCATCCCAGATACCATCCATAACCATGCTAAACCCATGCCTCTTTCCAACCTTATCGCCGCCCTTCCTATCCACCCTTCCAAGGCTCCCTACATCCACCGCCTCACCCGCTTTTTGGTCCACTCCAGCGTGCTTTTGGTCACAAAATCTGGAGGAGATGAAGAGCAAGAAGAGTGCTACTCACTCACGCCTGTAGGCCGCCTTTTGGTGAAAGAAGAAGCCATAAATTTAAGGGCATTCCTTAACATTTGTAATGAATATGTTTTCCAGAAGTCATGTTACGCCTTGGGTGATTGGTTCCAGAACGACGATCCTAGCCCGTTTTGCACTGCCCACGGGGAGAAAATCTGGGACTATATCTCCCATGAGCCAGTGTACAATGATGTTTTTAATGAAGCCACGGCTAAAGATTCGGAATTGATCATGGAAGTGTTGTTGAATGGCGAGTCGAAACGTGTGTTTGATGGGCTTAAATCGTTGGTGGACGTAGCTGGTGGCAACGGTGCGGTTGCCTCAGCCATAGCCAAATGTTTTCCGGCTATGAAATGCATTGTCCTCGATCTCCCACACGTCATAGCCAGTGTGCCTGCAGGGAACATTGAGAACATGGAGTTTGTAGCTGGAAATATGTTTGAAAGTATCCCTGCTGCTAATGCAGTATTACTCAAGGTATTTTTTTTCTTCTACTTAATTACAGATTTGGTCCCTCGACTATAAGGATTTAAGGATTTCACCAATCTGGTCCTCGACTTTTAAAATTTCATAATTTAGTCCCCGACTATATTTGACATCTGTTAACTCGAGACCAAATTGGTAATTTGCTATAGTCAAGGGACCATTTCGGTCATCATATGCACCATTTTCTCCGAAAGTTAATTACTGAAATGGTCCCTTGACTATAGTGAAATTACCAATTTGATCGCGAGTTAACAAATGTCTAACAGTTAGGACCATTTCAGATAAAAAAAAACATAGTCAGGGACTAAATTGAGAAATTTTGAAAGTTCAGGATCAGATTGAATCCTCATAGTCGAGGGACCAAATCGGTAATTAACTCTTTTTTTCTTCCCTTTTCTTCCCTTTACTCATCCTTTACTAATTTATTTCTCTTGGTCTTTAAGCCTATGCCCAACAATTCTCTAACCACTGGGTGCTGGACATGATATTTCACCAATTTCTGCCTAACAATTCCGTCAACCTTAATTGCTTTTGTTGGAATTGTGACCTGACTCTTACATCACTTGTTAGAATCAAACGCTTATCATTACACCAAAAGTTGTAGCGCACCGCGAATGCACAACTTTATTTCATTATATCTCCACATTGTTGGGTGCTGGACTTGACCCTTAAAGGCCTCCGCCCAACAATCCCCCAGCCACCGGGTGCTGGACTTGACATTTCGCTGGCCTCCGCCTACAACAATTCCCCCTAGCACCGACAAACTACTTGTTAGGAACGAGCACTTACCACTACACCAAAAGGTATAGCGCATATCGAATACACAACTTTATTACATTATACCTCCACATTTTAGAGCTGTAGGGTGCTAGACTTGGACTTCTGCCCAACAATATCCAGCCACCTGGTGCTGTAGTTGGCCTATCACCAGCCTCCGCACAACACATATATATAAACCTAATATCATATCATTAATGAGATCTGATCTTGAAATGCAAAAAATAATTAAACAGTGGATTATGCACGACTGGGAAGATGAAGAGTGTGTGAAGATATTGAAGAAGTGCAGGGAGGCAATTCCAATTAGGGAAGAAGGAGGGAAAGTGATCATCATAGACATGGTGATGGAAGATCCAAAACGGACTGACGCCTATTACAACAAAGCGCAGCTCTACATGGATTTCTTAGTGATGGCTCTCTATGGGAGTAAAGAGAGAAACAAGAAGCAATGGGAGAAACTCTTTTCTGAAGCGGGTTTTAGTGACTACAAAATAACACCCACCTTGGGGTTAAGGTCTCTCATTGAAGTCTTCCCTAAATAAAATGTTATGTTCCTTTGTATTGTGGTGCATGTTTGAATAAAACTTGTAAGCCTCATACATCAAGCATTTCATCATTCTGTTTGCTAAATTATATTGTCAGGCATTCAATATGATAGTTTAAAAAAAACAAAAGAAACAAAAAACATTTCTTATATGTTGCCTTAAATTGTTCTTATATATTTAACGGGAATATTATGATAAACTCACAGTTGAAACTATGTAAGTAAACTCGTAGAATTGATAGGGAAAACTCTATCAACATTTCATGCCAGTAACCTTATATTCCAACAACATTATAGGGTGAAAAATTATACCAAACATTCTTTACATATCTTAGCATTACTTGTGACATGCCGGAAAACATAACCAACTTTTGATGAAAAATCATAATGCAAGACTTGTTGGTTCACAGGCAGTGCCTGAAGCACATGCTACCCCTCATAGGGGGTGAAAGGTAACGTGGTAGAGGGAGGGGTCGAGGAGATACTAGTGGGTCTTGTCGAGGACGAGGAAAAGGAAGAGGCTTCAACAATGTTGATGATCATGGACAAAGACGGGATACTAAATCATTTGCACAAAAATCAATTGAATTTCAACAAATCACTCGCCATAAACAGATTTATTATAAGTGTGGTTGTAATGGACATTGGTCTCGTATCTACATACCCACCCCAATAAACTTGGTTGAGACATATCAAATAGTGCAAAAAGGATAAATCGATGAATGAGATCAAAGGTGAATCACATCATGTTGCTGTTGTGCTTGAAGCAAACAATCTACTGAATATTGATGATGATGCTTTCTTAAAGGCTGAGCTTGAATACTTCGTAGATATTATATATATATATATATATATATATATATATATATATATATATATATATACAAACATATATATACAAACATGCGGATTTGATGGGGCCGTTGGATGATACGATTGGGTGGTTAGGATTTGTTGATGGGTTTGAGTCGTTTTATTTCCTTTTCATATGTTTTTATGTTAGGGGGTAATTATGGTATTTGACTCAATTAGTAACCTAGTCAGATTTCTCTATCAGTTTCACGCGCCCGTATTTTTTGCTTTGTATTTATTTTTATCGCTCTCTTTTCGTAGAAGGTGAGGTGACGCCGTTGATCACTCGCATCATTTGGTCAGCATTCCATCATCGTTCTTCACGTAGCAATGGTCGTCGGTGGGGTCTGGGGTACAGCGAAGTGTCGGGGATCATCTATTCGGAGGTGTCGGCCGAGGTATTTTTTTTTTCTTTTTTGCGGTTTTCGCATTTTTTTTTTTTTTTTTTTTGTGTTATTGTGTTCTGTGTTTGTGTTGTTGTTTTTGTTTGGGTTATGCAGACATGTCGGCAACCTAGTCGTCGTGTGTGGTGGGGGTGTTGTGGGCCTGCCGGGTTGTGATCGGAGTTTGTATGCATAGGTTTTTTTCTATTTGTTGTTCTTACCTGTTGTCAATATTGGGTTAAATTTTGCCAATTTATTTTTCTGATGTCTTTTTTGTCCAGTTTTTTTTTTTTTTTTTTTTTTTTTTTTTGGCGTTTTGATTTCGACATTTTAAATATATGTTCTGTTTTCCCCATATACATATTGTACTTTGGTAATTTGGTATGCCTCAGATGAATGCCAAATAAACAATACTAAGATTGGATTACTCCATGAATGCCAAATATACATATTGCTTACTACTAGATTGCTCTAAGGACCATGAATGCCTCAGATGAATGCACTTTACTTACTACTGTGTTGAAACTAAGTAACCTAATGTCAAAATTTATTATTTTATAGTGCAAAGTTATATTATTAAAAAAAAAACAATACTAAACTATTCCTAGGATTGCATGTTTCATTGTGATTAAGATAATAATTAAATTTGGTAATTAGTGAATCTCTGCGAATAGTACTGTATTCAATATGTATATATTATTGCTTACTATTGTGTTGAAACTAAGTAACTTGAGGTCAGAATTCATTGTTTTATAAAACAAAGCTATATTATATACATAAATAAAAAAAATCATTAGTTATTCAAATGAGAACAAATTCTAATTAATGTCTTAATTAGAATTAATTTAGTTGTCAAAGCAAGGAAAAAACAAAATTCATTGTTTTATAAAACAAAGCTATTATATATATATATATATATATATATATATATATATATATATATATATATATATATATATATATATATAAAACAAATCATTAGTTATTCAAATGAGAACAAATTCTAATTAATGTCTTAATTAGAATTAATTTAGTTGTCAAAGCAAGGAAAAAACAAATCATTAATTTTCCTGGGGTCATATTTGTGTTTCAATTGCGGTGCACTATCTGTTTGTTGGTTTTATACATTTTTTCCTTTCTAGGTGTCTGTTTATATATCTTTTAATGGTTGTTTTGGATTAGTTGGCTGTTAGTGCACACACTTTGAAGTTGGTGTCCACATACCTATTTGCCTTTGTTTTTTTTTTCAAGATTTATGTTGTCTGTTGAGATTGGTTTCTCCCAGTTTTGTTGCACACTGTTTCTTCGTGCACATAGTATCACCCACTGACGCACACTGTTTCTTCTGCAGTTCGACGGCGAGGTGTGTAGAGAGATATATGAGGCCATAAAGTTGCTAGTTGGGATAAAACAATGGCCTTCTAATTGTGCTCTTGATGGTGAAGTTCTGACTAGTTCATTTTTTGGGAGAACTTTGTTGATCCTGGGTTAGGCATGTTGTTAGCGTAGGATGTTAACTTTTTGACAGTTACAATATCATTGCACCTACTGTATCTATTTGGTCTTTTGGATGCACATTTAATTCGTAATGCTATTTTCCTTTGTTTTGATCAGTGATTATATCATCGCCCGTACTTGTATGTGGTCTCCATTTTTGAACATAATGTAGTTATGTGGGTGCATATTGTTCATGTATGCCTATGAAATAATGGATGTATCATTTGGCTCATTATATACATGTGCACAAGTTGGTTATGAGTATTGGACATTAGTGGTGTTCTGTCTAAACGTGTGCACATCACCACACATCCGTATGAATTACTATGTGATTCCTAGAAATCCCAACCACCAAATATTAAAATCATGCCATTTCTGTTACTGAACACACATGATTATTAAAATGTACACTATACTGAATGACAGTTCTGTTTGTGCACACACAGGTGATAAAAAACTTATAGCTGTGTTATTTTGTTCTTAAATCTGCATGTGCACACACCTAGGAGCATGTGTGCACACAAAATATCTCAAGTTTGTTATTCACGCACTAAAGAATATGAACTGTAATACATTTTGTAGTTTTCAACTACCAGGTACTGTTTCCTTCAATTTATTCAATTATAAGTCATTTTATTTATTAAAAAAAAAAACAAAGTTAGTACTGAACGTGGTCTTTCAGTTCTAGTTGTGTTATTCGGTCTTAAAACTACTTGCGCACACACCTAGTAGCCTCTGTGCACACACAGACACACAATATCTCAAGTGTGTTATTCATGTACTAAAAATATTAACTGTAATAAATTCTGTATATTCCTGCATGCAAGTACATTCAACTACCAGGTACTGTTTCCTTCGATTTATTCAATTATAACTCAACAAATAGATCTGCAGTCTATTTAGTACGCACTACATGTTCTACTATTTCAAAACGTTGCCCAACAAATTGTTGAAATTTTTTGGTCGCATTCTGGTCTCCAAAGCTTTGTACCATCTGCGGAAATGTCCATTACACATTCATCTAGCCCACCAACATTTTGTTCGCCACCTATGAACCACACTAACCAAACAAATCATTATCATATTGTTACTAGAAAGTATTGTGTCAATTAAATGTCTGCCTTAATTACTTGTAATCACGCAACGGTAGGACGGAATTTCCGTCCAACATTTAGTGTCGGTCGGAACCTCCGTCCAACGCGCGAATGTTGGACGAAAATTCCATCCAACTTTTTGTCCATCCCTATTTACGACAGAAAGTTGTGATTTTTTTCAAATTACCGACCAACATTATTGTTGGACGGAAATAGCAAAATTTCCAG
The DNA here is from genome assembly GCF_001879475.1 of Ipomoea nil. NCBI lineage: Eukaryota > Viridiplantae > Streptophyta > Magnoliopsida > Solanales > Convolvulaceae > Ipomoea > Ipomoea nil. The sequence goes on from NW_017617745.1 coordinate 4,192,552, forward strand.
CAGTGACATATCCGACCATGAACGCACACATTACACAATTTAATGTGACCTGTGTCATTCGAAAACTAACAACATACCCTTTGACCTTTCTAGTTTGTCTACTAACATTTGACCATGCACACAGATCGTTCACTATATGCACACAATTTGATATGGTTTAAGATGTGTACTGTGCATTCCACTGTCTAAGTGTATGCATAGTATTTTTATAATCATACTTCATTCTTTACCCAATGAATAAACATTCATCATTCTTAATAAAAAGAGCATATACATTTCCACAAGATATTAGATTATATTAAACAAGCACTAATATAGGTAATTTATATGATCATAAGATGATTGAAACCATTTAAATTTTTTTAATTTATTAAATTAAACTTTTTCTGACCTAAAATAAAATTTAAAAAAAATCATGAATATTAGACATAGTTTAACCTAGAACAAATCTTAATCCAATTGCCACCAAGACTCCACTTATTAATATTATTTTAATTTGGTATTATGTTTATATAAATAATGTCTTTGATTTCAGTCTCTAATTTTCTTACATATGGTATAAGTTTGAATTATAACTTTCTTACATATGGTATAAGTTTGAATTATATCTTTCGCCCTGTTTCGTATAGCTAGTTTATAAGCTAACTTAATACTGAAAGCTTAAAAGTTGTTAGGTCTAGTTTATTTTAAAACATTACTTATATAGTTTTTGAGATTGTTCCTTTTAATCGTAATCATAGTTTTTGAGATTATTCCTTTTAATCGTAATCAAAGATGTTTTCTTGTCTCTCGTTTCTTTTCTGATAATAATTTTTGAATTAATTTAAATATAACATGATAACAAAAATAAAAATAAAAATAATTTATGATCCCTACATACATACATATTGAAAGCTACCCCTTAACATCCATACCGTAACCATTTTTACTTTAATACTTCTTCAATCATATAATTAATCGATTACACAGTGGGAAGCACATTTGACATGCACACAGATCGGTCATTGTGTGCATACAGATTGATATGGTTTAAGATGTGTGCATTCCACTATCTATGTGTGTGCACAGTACGATTAGTTGCAGATTTGTAAATTAGCATTCGTTTATTCAGGTCTTTACCCGTGATGACACCCAATTCGAAATTTCCCCTTTTTCTATATGTGGCCAGTGCCATACCTCGTGTTCAACTATTCAATTTCCCATATCCCTCAGTTTCTTGATTTTTAAAACCTTAAATCTCTTCTAAAGTTGAATTTACAATAAACAATGCAAACTAATGTAACAATTACACTACTGCTTCAATCGGTCAGAAGTGCTTACCGCTTTTTTTCGTCGACCCGTCGATCTTGGGACACTCGTGGTGATGTCGTCATCCGCTGCCATATGTGTTACAGAGGCTAATTAGAATTTGGATGCTTTGTCTTTTTTTACCCCTTATAAACCATCTAATCGTAAATGTTGTGTGATTATTGTCTAAATCTGAGCCGCCTAAACCCCATAATCCTGTGGCCACATTTTGTCCATACGTTTGTATTTTAAGGAAGTTTGCATGTGAATGCAACCCAATATATATATATATATATATATATATATATATATATATATATATATATATATATATATTGATGTCACTTCAAACGCAGTCATGTCTTAACGTGCGGTCAATGAGGCAGCACCATTGGGTATGTAAAAACGCACCAATAGTGTTAAAAAGCGCAAAACAATGAAATGCACCAATGCACCACAAAACAAACACCACACTCAAAAAATCACCATACCTCTCCACACCTAATAGGGTTAGCTCGGACAATAAATGTATTTGTCCGACCTGGTCCATACCCAAAAGATTTAAAAACAATGGAGTTTTTTATATTGAATTTCTTTAGTTATGAATTATTGCATTTATCAATGATCGATTAAAAGATTGATTAGGGTTGGTTAAACCAAGCAATAAAATATTGGCACGACACTTCCAACATTCTCTAAAAAAAAATAGTAAATTCTTTCTTCATCTTATGTAATTCAAAATTATTATATTTGTCAATTGAAGTATAGTAATATAAAAGTAACAATAAAGTTGAATAAATTAGAAGACCATTTAAATATATTGATTAGGAAACACTACCCAATTGAAATGGAGGTGCAAGGAATCGAACCCCGTGCCTCTCGCATGCAAAGCGAGTGCTCTACCATATGAGCTACACCCCCGTGAAAAATAAATTCAAGGGGAACGAAATATACTCAAAAGGTATAACTTACTATAATTTATAAATTTATTATCCATCTAAGTATATGGGTGGGGCCAACACTACCCAAATCACATCGTACTTTAAGGGTTACAGGTTGGGAGTGCAGGGAATTAAAACATGTGGCTCTATAATGCAAGGTGAGCGCTCTACCATATGAGCTACACCTCCGATAATAATAAGGTGGAGAAAAAATATGTTATTTAAAAAGTGAAGAAGCAGTAATAATATTTGAAAAAGTATAAATTTTAATTTATATTTATAGAGACTTCACATCTTACTTCTTGTGTTGATGAAATGGAAATACAAGAAATTTAACCCATGCACCTCGCATGCAAAGTAAGCACTCTACCATATTAGTTTCACCACCTAATTAATAATAACGTAAGCATGCGTCAAACATATTTAAAAGCTTTGGTGTAAATATAAGTTAGAATTTCTTAAAATAAATTATGCAAGTTGGACCATATATAAATGTATAGGTGTCTGGTTAAGACAGAAAATGGAGGTGCAGGGAATTAAACCCAGTGCCTCTCACATGCAAAGCGAGCGCTCTACCAAATGAGCTACACCCCCATCAATAATAACGTAACGGAGCACTAATATTAAAAACGATCTATTTTGAAACACTATGTTCTCTCTCAATTTCTCTAAGTGGTGTCGAAAGACAAATTAGCATGACATCTGTCTGGTTATTATTTAAACTGGATTAGACTAGTTATGTTATTACATTATTGGTCTAATAGGGTTAGCTCGGACAATAAATGTATTTGTCCGACCTGATCCATACCCAAAAGATTTAAAAACAATGGAGTTTTTTATATTAAATTTCTTTAGTTATGAATTATTGCATTTATCAATGATCATTTAAAAGATTGATTTGGGTTGGTTAAACCAAGCAATAAAATTTTGGCACGACACTTCCAACATTCTCTAAAAAAAATAGTAAATTTTTTCTTCATCTTATGTAATTCAAAATTATTATATTTGTCAATTGAAGTATAATAGTATAAAAGTAACAATAAAGTAGAATAAAATAGAAGACCATTTAAATATATTGATTAGGAAAACACTACCCAATTGAAATGGAGGTGCGGGGAATCGAACCCGGTGCCTCTCGCATGCAAAGCGAGCGCTCTACCATATGAGCTACACCCCCGTGAAAAATAAATTCAAGGGGAACTAAATATATTCAAAAGGTATAACTTACTATAATTTATAAATTTATTATCCATCTAAGTATATGGGTGGGGCCAACACTACCCAAATCACATCATACTTTAAGGGTTACAGGTTGGGAGTGCAGGGAATTAAAACATGTGGCTCTATAATGCAAGGTGAGCGCTCTACCATATGAACTACACCTCCGTTAATAATAAGGTGGGGAAAAATTATGTTATTTAAAAAGTGAACGAGCAGTAATAATATTTGAAAAAGTATAAATTTTAATTTATATTTATAGAGACTTCACATCTTACTTCTTTGTGTTGATGAAATGGAAATACAAAAAAATTTCATGTAACACCCCCTCAAAACAGGCTATAATAAAAGTCTTAACGCTTGCAGATAACAAAACAAAACACTAGCACAGCGGAAGATAAAAGGTAACTGGATAACATAAAATACAAAACAGGGGTGTTATTCCACGCTTATCAACACGATAAACGCTACGGCAAAATTAATCTGCATGGTATACAACTATCCAAAAACTCATAGTCTAAAGCTAAATCGGCTCACAGGCCGTAAAGCAAGGGAAAGATACTACACTATCGGGCACTAGACATCGTGCTCGACTAGACATCACCTGTAAGAACACAAAGATAAACATGGGACGACGCCCGGTCAGCGAATAATGTTGGTAACCCACCAATACATGTGAAATAACATACATAAGTAAGGTATAAGCTGTAAAACCATTTTCGAAACGGAATACATATATATATATATATATATATATATATATATATATATATATATATATATATATATATATATATATATATATATATATATATATATATATATATATATATATATATATAAGTGTAAAACCTAGAGTCAAAGCCAACGTAAGACTCAACAATCTCAACAAACAACACGGGAACACATCCCAAGACCACAAGAACAACACGACTCACAAAAGAGTCAAGGCATGATCTATCATCACTCAATAGATCAAAACCCGACAAGTACAACGCGAAAGAATAAGACTCACACAACCGGCAACACATGCCTTTGTGACTACACACGTCACAAGAGAAGAACACACAACACCGGCTACAATAGCCCTCGTGACATCACCCATCACGAGTTGGTATGCCTGCCTTATGCCCTGTTCCAACCTTATGGCTACCCCCAACCTTGTATCTTCATTCCAACCATTACCTCCAGGACCCCTGTACTTCTTAGTCCAACCTTTTCCCTCCGGGACCGTCGTCCCCCACCAACAAACCACCAACAAACCACCAACAAAGCCACCAATTTCATAGTACACAAGGTACCGTACATACACATGGCAACACATGCCTTCCCAAGAAATATGTGGACCCATCACTCAGGCCACAACTCCATAATCACGTCACGGCCACCACGAGGACCGCTGCAATACCTTGGTGACTAGTGTCCCATACCACTAATCGTGCAATCCAGGTAAAGCCACACACACCACACCTCAACAGGAATCAATCAACGGATTACAACGAAGGTATGAAACACACTCAATCAAGGAATGAGTCACAACCCAACAACAACAACGATGAATAACACAAGTTATCATCAACCAAACGGAAGGTACAAACAACACACATGCTAGCATTTAGACATCAAACTAGCATGCTTATCAACGGGGAAACCAAAGATAGTTTCGAGGAACACACAAGACACTTCACAGTCCAACGAAACACAATGTTGAACACTTAGCACGATTCAAGACACCAAAATCCTACATGGAATCCTACCATATAGTTCTAGACATACGAAACATCAAGAAGACACTCAAATAGTTCCACAAAAGAACAACGGGAAGTCAAAAGACCAAATACCGAGTCAAAAGAATCAAGGGGAACAAATCCCCCATTCATCTCATCATGTTCCCCGCGGGTGGACCCACGGGTGGTGCCCCGCCTGTGGTTCCGCCCACGGGAACATCTCCCACGAGGCCTTGTACCTGCGGGTGGGGCGACGGGTGGTGCCCCGCCCGCGGGTACACGTCCTGTACCAAAACAATCCCTTCGGGGATTTTCAACTCCAAGCTCAAATTCAAGTCCAAAACATGCCAAATCTCACCAAATACAACAAAATGACTTGAATCAAAGGAAATGCCAAGCAATGGCACAAAAGAACCCTAAACACAAGCTCTAGATATGCATTTTCACAAGATCATGCATCAACACTCACATTTCATAGCAATACACAAGTAGAATCCAAGAAATCACATACAGGTAAGCAAAATAGGTTTTGTAGAGCATGGGTTACCTCTTGTAGACTAAAAGGCTTCACTTTGCACCTCAACAAGCTCCCCACAAGGTTCACTTTCCAAACCCACTTCAAGAACAAACCAAAAGATCATAAAGATCCTACCTTTAAGAAAAAGACACCTAAGATGGAACCAAAAACACAAGATAGGTTTAGATCTTACCCTCCTAGATGCTCAAATAGGTGAAAGGTTGAATCTTGGAAGCAACTCTTGAAGTCTTGGCAAGGTCTCAACTTAGCTTGGAGGAAAAGCTACTCACCTTTCTAGAGAGAAGGTAGAGCTAAATTTTAGAAAGTGTAACGGGTGAAATGAAGATGTCTTCTAGGTTAGGTTACAATACTAACACTTGGTGAAAGGTCAAGAATGCCCTTACTAACATTAGAAAGTGTAAGGAACAAGGGAACTCCCTTCAAAGCTCAAGGTACAACATGACTTTGAAGTTGACTAGTCAAATACTAGTCCCCAAGTATTAAAAATCAGGATTTTAGGAATTAATTTACAAATTGAAATAGGATTAATTACTCAATTAATCCATTAACTGAATTTGGATTTCGGGGTGTCACATCTAACCCATGCACCTCCCATGCAAAGTAAGCACTCTACCATATTAGTTTCACCACCTAATTAATAATAACGTAAGCAAGCGTCAAGCATATTTAAAAGCTTAGGTGTAAATATAAGTTAGAATTTCTTAAAATAAATTAAGCAAGTTGGACCATTGCTCTTGCGATAATTTATGCAAGCTGGACCATTGCTCTAGCGATAATATAAGCAAGTTGGACCATCTAAAAAATAAATAGATTGATTGATTTTGGAGTGTATTGACCATATATAAATGTATAAGTGTCTGGTTAAGACAGAAAATGGAGGTGCAGGGAATTGAACCCCGTGCCTCTCGCATGCGAAGCGAGCGCTCTACCAAATGAGCTACACCCCCATCAATAATAAAGTAATGGAGCACTAATATTAAAAAATGATCCATTTTGAAAGACTATGTTCTCTCTCAATTTCTCTAAGTGGTGTCAACACACAAATTAGCATGCCATCTATCTGGTTATTATTTAAACTGGATTAGGCTAGTTATATAATTACATTATTGGTCTAATATGGTTAGCTCGGACAATAAATGTATTTGTCCGACCTGGTCCATACCCAAAAGATTTAAAAACAATAAAGTTTTTTATATTAAATTTCTTTCGATATGAATTATTGCATTTATCAATGATCGATTAAAATATTGATTAGGGTTAGTTAAATTAAACCAAACAATAAAATATTGACACGACACTTCCAACATTCTCTAAGAAAAATAGTAAATTTTTTCTTCATCTTATGTAATTCAAAATAATTATATTTGTCAATTGAAGTATAGTAATATAAAAGTAACAATAAAGTTGAATAAATTAGAAGACCATTTAAATATATTGATTAGGAAAACACTACACAATTCAAATGGAGGTGCGGGGAATCGAACCCCGTGCCTCTCGCATGCAAAGCGAGCGCTCTACCATATGAGCTACACCCCCGTGAAAAATAAATTCAAGGGGAACTAAATATATTGAAAAGGTATAACTTACTATAATTTATAAATTTGTTATCCATCTAAGTATATGGGTGGGGCCAACACTACCCAAATCACATCGTACTTTAAGGGTTACAGGTTGAGAGTGCAGGGAATTAAAACATGTGGCTCTATAATGCAAGGTGAGCGCTCTACCATATGAGTTACACCTCCGTTAATAATAAGGTGGGGAAAAATTATGTTATTTAAAAAGTGAACGAGCAGTAATAATATTTGAAAATGTATAAATTTTAATTTATATTTATAGAGACTTCACATCTTACTTCTTGTGTTGATGAAATGGAAATACATGAAATTTAACCCATGCACCTCGCATGCAAAGTAAGCACTCTACCATATTAGTTTCAGCACCTAATTAATAATAACGTAAGCAAGCGTCAAGCATATTTAAAAGCTCAGGTGTAAATATAAGTTAGAATTTCTTAAAATAAATTAAGCAAGTTGGACCATTGCTCTTGCGATAATTTATGCAAGTTGGACCATTGCTCTAGCGATAATTTAAGCAAGTTGGACCATCTAAAAAATAAATAGATTGATTGATTTTGGAGTGTATTGACCATATATAAATGTATAGGTGTCTGGTTAAGACATGCCTCTCGCATGCGAAGCGAGCGCTCTACCAAATGAGCTACACCCCCATCAATAATAAAGTAATGGAGAACTAATATTAAAAAATGATACATTTTGAAAGACTATGTTCTCTCTCAATTTCTCTAAGTGGTGTCGAAACACAAATTAGCATGCCATCTGTCTGGTTATTATTTAAACTTGATTAGGCTAGTTATATAATTACATTATTGGTCGAATAGGGTTAGCTCAGACAATAAATGTATTTGTCCGACCTAGTCCATACCCAAAAGATTTAAAAACAATAAAGTTTTTTATATTAAATTTCTTTAGTTATGAATTATTGCATTTATCAATGATCGATTAAAAGATTGATTACGGTTGGTTAAATTAGACCAAACAATAAAATATTGGCACGACACTTCCAACATTGTCTAAGAAAAATAGTAAATTTTTTCTTCATCTTATGTAATTCAAAATTATTATATTTGTCAATTGAAGTATAGTAATACAAAAGTAACAATAAAGTTGAATAAATTAGAAGACCATTTAAATATATTGATTAGGAAAACACTACCCAATTGAAATGGAGGTGCGGGGAATCGAACCCCGTGCCTCTCGCATGCAAAGCGAGCGCTCTACCATATGAGCTACACCCCCGTGAAAAATAAATTCAAGGGGAACTAAATATATTCAAAAGGTATAACTTACTATAATTTATAAATTTGTTATCCATCTAAGTATATGGGTGGGGCCAACACTACCCAAATCACATCGTACTTTAAGGGTTACAGGTTGGGAGTGCAGGGAATTAAATCATGTGGCTCTATAATGCAAGGTGAGCGCTCTACCATATGAGCTACACCTCCGTTAATAGTAAGGTGGGGAAAAATTATGTTATTTAAAAAGTGAACGAGCAGTAATAATATTTGAAAATGTATAAATTTTAATTTATATTTATAGAGACGTCACATTTTACTTCTTGTGTTGAAGAAATGGAAATACAAGAAATTTAACCGATGCACCTCGAATGCAAAGTAAGCACTCTACCATATTAGTTTCAGCACCTAATTAATAATAACGTAAGCAAGCGTCAAGCATATTTAAAAGCTTAGGTGTAAATATAAGTTAGAATTTCATTAAATAAATTAAGCAAGTTGGACCATTGCTCTTGCGATAATTTATGCAAGTTGGACCATTGCTCTAGCGATAATTTAAGCAAGTTGGACCATCTAAAAAATAAATAGATTAATTGATTTTGGAGTGTATTGACCATATATAAATGTATAGGTGTCTGGTTAAGACAGAAAATAGAGGTGCGGGGAATTGAACCCCGTGCCTCTCGCATGCGAAGCGAGCGCTCTACCAAATGAGCTACACCCCCATCAATAATAAAGTAATGGAGCACTAAAATTAAAAAATGATCCATTTTGAAAGACTATGTTCTCTCTCAATTTCTCTAAGTGGTGTCAAAACACAAATTAGCATGCCATCTGTCTGGTTATTATTTTAACTGGATTAGGCAAGTTATATAATTACATTATTGGTCTACTAGGGTTAGCTCGGACAATAAATGTATTTGTCCGACCTGGTCCATACCCAAAAGATTTAAAAATAATAAAGTGTTTTATATTAAATTTCTTTAGTTATGAATTATTGCATTTATCAATGATCGATTAAAAGATAGATTAGGGTTGGTTAAATTAAACCAAACAATAAAATATTGGCACGACACTTCCAACATTCTCTAAGAAAAATAGTAAATTTTTTCTTCATCTTGTGTAATTCAAAATTATTATATTTGTCAATTGAAGTATAGTAATATAAAAGTAACAATAAAGTATTTTGAATAAATTAGAAGACCATTTAAATATATTGATTAGGAAAACACTACCCAATTGAAATGGAGGTGCGGGGAATCGAACCCCGTGCCTCTCGCATGCAAAGCGAGCGCTCTACCATATGAGCTACACCCCCGTGAAAAATAAATTCAAGGGGAACTAAATATATTGAAAAGGTATAACTTACTATAATTTATAAATTTGTTATCCATCTAAGTATATGGGTGGGGCCTACACTACCCAAATCACATCGTACTTTAAGGGTTACAGGTTGGGAGTGCAGGGAATTAAAACATGTGGCTCTATAATGCAAGGTGAGCGCTCTACCATATGAGCTACACCTCCGTTAATAATAAGGTGGGGAAAGATTATGTTATTTAAAAAGTGAACGAGCAGTAATAATATTTGAAAGCGTATAAATTTTAATTTATATTTATAGTGACTTCACATCTTACTTCTTGTGTTGATGAAATGGAAATACAAGAAATTTAACCCATGCACCTCGCATGCAAAGTAAGCACTCTACCATATTAGTTTCACCACCTAATTAATAATAACGTAAGCAAGCGTCAAGCATATTTAAAAGCTTAGGTGTAAATATAAGTTAGAATTTCATAAAATAAATTAAGCAAGTTGGACCATTGCTCTTGCGATAATTTATGCAAGTTGGACCATTGCTCTAGCGATAATTTAAGCAAGTTGGACCATCTAAAAAATAAATAGATTGATTGATTTAAATTAAGCAAGTTGGACCATTGCTCTTGCGATAATTTATGCAAGTTGGACCATTGCTCTAGCGATAATTTATTCAAGTTGGACCATCTAAAAAATAAATAGATTGATTGATTTTGGAGTGTATTGACCATATATAAATGTATAGGTGTCTGGTTAAGACAGAAAATGGAGGTGCGGGGAATTGAACCCCGTGCCTCTCGCATGCGAAGCGAGCGCTCTACCAAATGAGCTACACCCCTATCAATAATAAAGTAATGGAGCACTATAATTAAAAAATGATCTATTTTGAAAGACTATGTTCTCTCTCAATTTCTCTAAGTGGTGTCAAAACACAAATTAGCATGCCATCTGTCTGGTTATTATTTAAACTGGATTAGGCTAGTTATATAATTACATTATTGGTCTAATAGGGTTAGCTCGGACAATAAATGTATTTGTCCGACCTGGTCCATACCCAAAAGATTTAAAAACAATAAAGTTTTTTATATTAAATTTCTTTAGTTATGAATTATTGCATTTATCAATGATCGATTAAAAGATTGATTAGGGTTGGTTAAATTAAACCAAACAATAAAACATTGGCACGACACTTCCAACATTCTCTAAGAAAAATAGTAAATTTTTTCTTCATCTTATGTAATTCAAAATTATTATATTTGTCAATTGAAGTATAGTAATATAAAAGTAACAATAAAGTTGAATAAATTAGAAGACCATTTAAATATATTGATTAGGAAAACACTACCCAATTGAAATGGAGGTGCGGGGAATCGAACCCCGTGCCTCTCACATGCAAAGCGAGCGCTCTACCATATGAGCTACACCCCCGTGAAAAATAAATTCAAGGGGAACTAAATATATTCAAAAGGTATAACTTACTATAATTTATAAATTTGTTATCCATCTAAGTATATGGGTGGGGCCAACACTACCCAAATCACATCGTACTTTAAGGGTTACAGGTTGGGAGTGCAGGGAATTAAAACATGTGGCTCTATAATGCAAGGTGAGCGCTCTACCATATGAGCTACACCTCCGTTAATAATAAGGTGGGGGAAAATTATGTTATTTAAAAAGTGAACGAGCAGTAATAATATTTGAAAATGTATAAATTTTAATTTATATTTATAGAGACTTCACATCTTACTTCTTGTGTTGATGAAATGGAAATACAAGAAATTTAACCCATGCACCTCGCATGCAAAGTAAGCACTCTACCATATTAGTTTCACCACCAAATTAATAATAACGTAAGCAAGCGTCAAGCATATTTAAAAGCTTAGGAGTAAATATAAGTTAGGATTTCATAAAATAAATTAAGCAAGTTGGACCATTGCTCTTGCGATAATTTATGCAAGTTGGACCATTGTGATAGGAATATTTTTGTAAGTTTTGATGAGCCAAATGTATCTTTAGATCCCCTTTGTTCTTAAGTCTCTAGTACAAGCATCATAAATCAGAATATTGAAATCAGAAGGAATCTACCATAGGAAGAACAAAATTAATTTGAGAAATTAATTTTGGTCCTACGAGTATTCATCCGTGAAAGAAGCATAAAGCAATGGCGTTGCAAAGAATGACCAATTGAGCCTAACGGCGAAATGGTAGAGGTCCTTACTCTAAATGATCACACCTTAGATCGATTCCCCCCTAAGGACCTATATTTTTAAGGCAGATTTTTGATGGAGCTCGATGTGTGCTCAAAAGAGCACAATGTGTGCTAAAGGAGCACGATGTGCTCAAAAGAGCACAATGTGTGCTAAAGGAGCACGATGTGTTCAAAAGAGCACAATGTGTCCGAAGGAGCACGATGCTTATCAAAAGAGCACAATGTGTCCGAAGGAGCACGATGCTCACCAAAGGAGCACAATGTGACCAATTCTGCTAAGAAGCACAAAGCTGCTAAGGAGCACAATGTTGTCTAAGAAGCACAATGCTGTCAGAAGAGCACAATGTATCGAAAGAAGCAAAATGTTCAAAGTCAAGGAGCATGCTGTTTAAGTCAAAGGAGCACAATGTGGCAAAAGAGCAAGATGATCAGAAATTGGATAAATTCGAAGGAATTTACTCCAAGTCCACCCACATGCCACAAGACTCCAAAATTGCCTGAAAGACATTTGATCAGAACGGAAAAATATTTATGAAGGCATGAATATAAAAACTTATCCTAGAAATAAATTCTATCAGATGAATTTATTTCAAAGATTCGTTGGATATTCAAATTGACAATTAAAGTAATATTTTTAGAAACAACTAGAAAATCAAAGTTGTGCTAGAAATAATTACTTTGTCAGGCAAGTTGACAAATCAAATCAAAATTGAAGATCTACTGTCAACAATATCAGGCTATGAAGATTCAAAATTCAAATATCAAATTATCCCACTCTAACGGATATATTTGATTGAGTATAAAAAGCCATGAAGACTTGAAGACAAAGAGCGTGAGAAGAACAGAGAAAAACGAGATAGAATACAAGTGCAAAATTCAAAAGTGCTAGTGCTCAAATATTCAAAGAGACTTAGTCTGAATAGTCTCAAAATCTAGTTGGAGGGAAAAATACAAATCCTTGTATTTGTAAACTGTAGAAAGAGTATAGCTGTGTGCAAAATACTCTAGTGAGTGTAGCTGTGTGCAAAACACTCGTAGTTGCTAAGTGTAGCTGTGTGCAAGACACTTAGTTGGCGTTGAGTATAGCTGTGTGCGAAATACTCGGAGTTGAGTGTAGCTGTGTGCGAGACACTCGGAGTTGGGTGTAGCTGTGTGCAAGACATCCGGAGGAAGTGCCTGTGTAGCACTTGTTCACTATTGTAACTGTGTGTGGAAAATAGTGAATTTCTCCAAGACGTGAAAGGAGAAAAGTGGACTAGGAAGATTACGCCACTTCCGAACCACTATAAATTGCCTCTCTCATTTACATACCGCACTTACTTTATTTGCTATATCTATCTATCTCATCCGACTAACCCGTTTACTATTCACAGTTAATCTTAATCATCCGGGTTTAGTGTGTTCTCACGTATGCATGTAACTCAAACTTCTCAAGCTTAAATAGTGATTTATTCTAAGCAAGTTTGACGTGTTGCATGTAACATTCGTCACACTTTCGACGTGATACGATATTTATTCACAATCTTGAATATTGTCATTATATATTGAGTGAACCATCTCCTCTATATATTCAAGATATCTCTGTCACTTTACATATCATTTGTACCTAACTTACTTATACCTGCACACTTAATTTACCAGTTGGGCATAACTCTTTACTATTATTCCGTTGTGCAGTACAAACTTGCTCTATTTAGAGTTGAAGTTACCAAAGAGTTATTTAATCTGAAAAAGCTTGAAAGTCTATTCACCCCCCCCCCCTCTAGACTTTCACCACCCTATCGGGACCAACAATTGGTATCAGAGCAGTTGTCTATTTGAGTCAATTTTGACTGCTAGACAGATCTCGAAAAATCAAGATGATGAAAAGAGATAATGCTCTTGCCCAAAATTTATTATTTTCCCTAGAGAAATTTGATGATTGGAAAATTCGTATGCAGGTACATTTATCCGCATTACATGATGAAATGTGGGAAGTGGTTACAAGTGGTCCTATTGAGATTTTGCAAGTCAACACTTCATCCGTACAAACAAGTGACACTCCACAATACATTCCAAAACCGAAAGTGGAATGGTCTCGTGAAGATAGAACAAGAAATAACTTGGACAATATTGCCAAGGATATTTTGTTTAAATCTATCGATGACACGATATTTCCAAAAGTTCGAAAGTGTCAATCTGCGAAGGAAGTATGGGAAACGCTCATTCAAATTGGTGAAGGAGACGAACAAGAAAAGGATAATAAACTCACTATAGCATTAAAGAAATTCGAGGATTTCAAAATGCTAACCGACGAGAATATTACCGACATGGAAACAAGATTTGCCAAAATCTTAGGAGAGATTAATGATCTTGAAAAAGATATTAATCAAAAAGAAATCTCACTCAAAATTCTACGTGGTCTACCATCTACATGGGACATGAAGGTCACAGCCATGAGAGATCATAGGGATCTAAAAACCCTATCAACCGATAAGCTCTTTAGTGATCTAAAAGCTTATGAATTTGAGATGAAATCAAGATTAGAGGAAGATCATGAAGAAAAGAACAACACGCTTATAGCCGAGCAACCATCAACCTCAAGGTCAGTACAAAATGTTGAATTATTGCCTAATGATCAATTTGCTCTCTTTGTCAAGAAATTCAGGAAATTCATGAAGAGAAGCAACTACAAGAAAAATCCACAAGGGAAATCATGGAATACAACGAAGAATTCGAAGAAAGAAATTATTGAGGAAGATTCAAATTTGTGTTACAACTGTAGAAAACCGGGACACTTTGCAGCAAGTTGTCCATATCCCAAGGTAAGTAAAAGTCAGTATACAAATGTTACTAACCCTCAACAGGAAGAATTCAAGCCCAAAGATAAAAGATTAAAAGAAAGAAGAAAAGCACTCATCAGTGACCCACTTGAAATAAGTGAGTCAGAAGAATCTTCAAGTGATGAAAGTGACACCTCAAAGGATGACAATGCAATGTTTTGCATGAGCATCTCCAACAATACACCACACGAGGACATGTGTCTTATGGCTAATGGACATGAAGAAAATGAGGTAACATCTAAATCTTATGACTCTGTTAATTCTTCATTTTCTAGAGAGTCCCTCTTTCACTTAATGGAAGAACGTCAAACCGTAATGGACACTCACTCTCAACTCAAAGAGCGCAATAATCATCTGATTCTTGAAAAGGATCAATTAAATGAAAATTTGCAAAATGCTCTGCTTGAAGTGAAAGACTTGAAAGATAAAATTATTTGTCTTCAAGAAGAGTGTAAATCAAGGGAAGTGAGAGAACACAACCTCAGAGAGGTTATAGCAACATTTACGCATTCATCCAAAATAATGGACAAAATGGTAAATATGCAAAAACCCTCAAGTGATAAAACCGGACTTGGTTATGATCCATCGTGTTCTCAAGCCTCCGAGAAATTGACCAATTCTACTACTACTTTAAATAATAAAGTCCAAGTAGTAAAATTTGTAAAAGGTCAAGAAAGCACAATGAGACAAGGAATTGGTTACCAAACTAATGCCAAAAATGTTACTGCTAGGCCGAAGCCTCAAAGACAATTTAATTCGCCAATGCAGTCAAATAAAATGCAAAAGTTTGTTCCAACATGGAAACATACCAATGAGTCGAGTGCACAAAGTCCTCATAGGAGAATGGGAAGAACTCCGAGGATTGGGGCAGGAAGATTCTATCCCTCTAAACAAGATTGGTTTGGAAATATTAAACCATGGACTAAGTCCAGATTTAATGTCTTTCATAGGCTCAAACAATCTTCTTCCCAAGTGCCAAGAAATCGAGTCAATTTTCAAAAACCGGCACAAAAAATGTTTTCAAAAATTAAATATGATTATAATGTGTTTAATGGTTACCAATCACCTAAACTTAGATCAGTGAGTACAAGGTGGATTTGGGTACCAAAAATGACTAACACCCAAGGACCCAAGTCAAGTTGGGTACCTAAAAATGTTTAATTCATTTGCAGGAAGTTTGGTACTTCGATAGTGGATGTTCTAGACACATGACTGGAAATAAATCAAGTCTTGTGAATCTTAAAAATATCGAAGGACCAAAAGTCGTATTCGGTGGAAATGAACGATACGGCATAACAAAAGGAATCGGTACAATATTTCGAAATGGTTTGAAAATCGAAGATGTATCCTTTGTTGAAGGTCTAAAATTCAACTTGTTGAGTACAAGTCAATTTTGTGACAAAGGATATCTAGTAGAGTTCTTCAAAGAGAAGTGCCAAGTGAAAAATAATTCCACAGGAGAAGTTGTTCTCGAATGAATAAGAAAGAAAAATATGTACGTTGTGGATTGGAACACAACAAAAGAATCAGTGTGTCTACTAGCAAACAACTCACACGCAACAAGTTGGGAATGGCACAAGAAGTTGAATCATCTAAACTTCAAAACTATCAACAAGCTAGCAAGAAACAAATTAGTTGAAGGTCTACCCGACATTGTCTACAAGAAAGATCAAATATGTGATGCTTGCCAAAGAGGAAAGCAAGTCAAGACATCTTTCAAATCCAAAGCTCAAGAATCTACAACAAGACCGCTAAGTCTACTACACATGGATCTATTTGGTCCAGTAGACCCAGCAAGTCTAAGTGGTAAGAAATATACACTAGTTGTTGTTGATGACTTTTCCAGGTACACATGGACAATATTTCTCAAAAAGAAAAATGAAGTGGAGCAAAAGTTGCCAGAGCTACTGAAGCTACTACAAAATGAGAAAGACTTGAAAATTGCAAAAATTCGAACGGATCGTGGAACTGAGTTCGTGAATCAAGTGATTGAAGCCTACTGCAATTCCCAAGGAATTCTACATCAACTATCTGCCGCACGTACACCTCAACAAAACGGTATAGCCGAAAGAAGAAATAGAACGCTAAAGGAAGCCGCACGAGTGATGATTACGTCAGCCGAGCTACCTAAAAGATATTGGGCTGAAGCAATCAACACCGCTTGC
The DNA here is from genome assembly GCF_001879475.1 of Ipomoea nil. Taxonomy (NCBI): domain Eukaryota; kingdom Viridiplantae; phylum Streptophyta; class Magnoliopsida; order Solanales; family Convolvulaceae; genus Ipomoea; species Ipomoea nil. Next base: position 4,209,594 of record NW_017617745.1, read on the forward strand.
TACACACAAAATCGGAGCTTGATACATAAGTCTTACAATAAGACTCCGTACGAATTATGGAAAGGGAGAAAACCTAAACTCAACTATTTCCATACTTTTGGTATCAAATGTTTTATTCTTAATAATGGTAAAACATATCTAAAGACTTTTGATGAGCGTGGAGATGAAGGAATATTTTTGGGATATTCATCTACCAGTAAAGCATTTAGAGTATTGAACAAGAAATCAATGGTGGTAGAAGAATCAATTCATGTCACATTTGATGAAGCTCATATGAAGGAAACCCAAAGCAACAAAAATGATCAGGAGATTTGTCAAGTTGAAAAATCATTTAATGATGCTGACATATCTTTTAAAGATCAAATTGTACAGGGTATGGAGCAATTGGACATTGATTGCAATAGTGAAGAACACGTGGAAGCCAATGAAGATGCACACGTGGAAAATCAAAACTCTCAAGTCAATACACAAATTGGAGATCAATCTGATGAGCAAAATGTGTCTACCTCCAATTTACCTACTGAACAGGGAAACGTGGAAAGCTCACATAATCTACAACCTGACTTGAGATGGCTCAAAAATCACCCTCCAGAGCTAGTGATTGGAGATCCACGAGAAGGAGTAAAAACAAGGTCCTCAAGTATAAATTCTTTATTCTCTTGTTTTCTTTCTCAGGTGGAGCCCATAAGCATTGAAGAAGCACTAAGTGATCCAGATTGGATCAATGCAATGCAAGAAGAGCTTGAACAGTTTAAGAGAAATGACGTATGGGAATTAGTTCCAAGACTTGAAAATTACAATGTAATTGGAACAAAATGGGTCTTTCGGAATAAAGCTAATGAGGATGGAATCGTCATTCGAAATAAAGCACGTTTAGTGGCAAAAGGATATTCACAAGAAGAAGGCATAGATTTCGATGAAACATTTGCACCCGTTGCAAGACTAGAAGCCATCAGAATATTTCTAGCTTATGCCGCATACAAGAATTTCACTGTCTATCAAATGGACGTGAAAAGTACATTTTTAAACGGATTACTTGAAGAGGAAGTCTACGTTGAGCAACCTCCCGGTTTCGAGGTAAAAGGTGATATTAATAAGGTCTACAGATTAAAGAAGGCGTTATATGGGTTAAAACAAGCACCGAGAGCTTGGTATGACACCTTATCAACGTTCCTAATTAACTATGGTTTCACAAAAGGCCTTGTTGATAAAACCTTATTTAGAATTCAAGAAAATGATTACATTTTATTAGTACAAATTTATGTTGATGATATTATCTTTGGAAGTACTAATAAAATTCTTTGTGAGAAATTTTCTAAGCTCATGCAGAATAAGTTTGAGATGAGCATGATGGGAGAATTGAATTACTTTCTTGGACTACAAGTAAAGCAACTCAGCGAAGGAATATTCATCAATCAGGCCAAGTACACAAAAGATCTGATAAGGAAATTCGGTCAAGATGGAAAGTCCTCAATCAAGATCCCGATGAGCACATCTTTACGATTAGATAAAGATGATGAAGGCAAGGATGTTGACGAAACAAAATATCGAGGAATGATTGGATCATTACTATACCTCACTGCAAGTCGACCAGATATATCTTACTCAGTGGGAGTATGTGCTAGGTTCCAGTCAAAGCCAAAAGAGAGTCATCTTCTTGCTACCAAGAAAATCATCCGATACTTAAAAGGAACAGTCAATGTGGGATTATGGTATCCCAAAGAAGGTAACTTTACTCTAACTGGTTTCTCAGATGCAGATTTTGCAGGATGTAAAATCGATCGCAAAAGTACCTCAGGAACGTGCCAGTTCTTAGGGGGAAGGTTGGTTTCATGGTTCAGCAAAAAACAAAACTCCATAGCTACAAGTACAGCCGAAGCTGAATATATAGCTGCTGGAAGTTGTTGTGCGCAAATTCTTTGGATGAAACAACAGCTGAAAGATTATGGCGTGAATTGTGAAAATGTCAATATATTGTGTGACAATACAAGTGCTATTGCCATAACACATAATCCCGTGTTGCATTCAAGAACAAAACACATTGATGTGAGACATCATTTTATCCGGGATCATGTTGAAAAGAAGGAATTATCAATCGACTATATCCCGACCGAGAATCAATTAGCTGATATTCTCACAAAGCCTCTGTGTGAATCAAGATTTTCGAAATTGAGACACGAAATGGGCATGATTGAATTGAGCTAAGTTTCTAAACTCTATTCTATTTATAAGCTCAATTTTCCATCTGATATTTCGATACTTTATCTGATTTAAATTTTCGTGCCTATGTGTCACACATGCAAAAAATTGTCACATCTTTTTAATGTCCACCTATATCTATTAAATTGTGTTAAAGCACATAGTGCTTATATATCCTTCTAACCGTATATCTATATACATTTGTACAAGTAGAAATCATCTAGATATGCCAAATCTTACCATTTAAGAGTGATAAGATGGTGTGATGATAGAATGTCTTAAATGAGAACACCTTTTTATGGTAGTTGTGCACAATAAATAGTCTAGAAAGAATAGATTTCTCTCTCTTCCATAAAAACGTGTAGATACATACATATTATTTTCGAACAGATTTAGTGCTCTTTGAATTTTATTTCAGGTAAAATCAGTCCGAGTATCTAAATTTTTGGCGCCACATCAGCAGACAAATTGGATGGAGAATATATAACCTAAACTAACTATCAGTTAGGTCAAAGGTTGGAAGCTATTGTAATATCAAAAATACCCCTCACTTATTAAAAGTCAACATTTAATTGTGAGGATATTTGTGTAAAGACACCTCCTTTCTACCCAATCAGTTGGAGAAGCCACCATTACACTCAAATTTTCAAAAGCTTTTCATCTTCCATAGCCGAAATACAAACCTCTTCTTCCAAAAACTCTCAATCCCTCAAATCTCCTAAAAATATCAATCGCATCATGGCCACCATTGGAGATACAAGCTCACAACCGAATGAAGGACACACCACACAACTCAACCTTGCAAAGCTAGCAGTGGGAATCAAGGCCGGAGGAAGTTTTGACCCTCAAGGATTCCTCAAAGAAGCCGAGAACTCTCCTCTTGCACAAAGAATCATCAATGCACTTCAACAAAGCAATCTAATGAGGTTATGTTCTTACTCATATTCTGGATTTTATGATGAAGATGTAGCAGAGTTTTATATGAATGCCAAGGTTGTTGGATGGACCATTGAGTCCACCGTGAATGGAACTCTCATCACCATTGATGAACACGTGTTACACACAACCTTTGGACTGCCCATATCTAGTCCAGAACAACCACTGTTGGACTTAGATGTTCACCTATATGATCATACGGAAATTTGGACAGAAATTCGGAATGAGAATGCCTCTCTCGAACCAAATCTTTCCGGTCAAAAATCTGAGTTGAAGTTGGAGTATGGAATGCTTGTTAAAATTCTCTACAAATGTGTGTTGTGCAAATTAAATAGCATGGAAGATATTTCACCCGTAAGAATTGGTTATGTACATGCTATCATGAATGTTATTAGGGGTGATTGGAGTAAGCTTGTCTTGAGCCGAATTGCACACTTTGTGAAAGGTGCAAAAATAAGGAATGGGAAGTTCAACCGTATATTAGGGTTCGGTTTGCTCATTGGTGAGATTATCAAAGGAAAAGGGTTGACTATGAGGTCAAAGAAGCCTTTTGGGAGTAATAGAATCTTGTTTAAAGATCATGAAGTGATTAGTGATCTAAATTCCAAAAGAAAGAGGAAGCCGAGAGGTATCCCAGCGAGAAAAAGACCAGTTGCAGAAATTCTTGGTCTACCCTCTCAATCCCATGAAAACCCTACATCAAGCCAAAATCCAAACACAAGCCATAACCCTACCTCAAGCCTTAACCCTACCACAAGCCAAAATCCTACCACATGTCTTAACCCAAATGCAAGCCAAAGTCTCTTAAATCCTTTTTCCCAAATTGCTGAATTGGAAACAATGTTGAATGAGGAGATTCATCAAGTTGAAGGATTAGACTGTGTATTAGTGAATGAATACCGTAGAGTCCTAAGTTGGAGAAAATGGAGACTTGGTCCTTATGATGAGTTGATGAATAAGGGACCAAGTATGCATGAAGAAGAATTGTTTTCACTAAATTGGATTGGCAATTTTGATGTTTGCCATGCAACCTTGTTGTCTACGGTAAATGGAGCATTTGTGAACAAATTGAAAGCCAAATTGGCCGAAGGTACTGTTGACTGCACTGTTCAAGGTGATTTGCCTATTGAAGAAAATTTCTTAGTTGATATGGCCGAATTTGTGACAAGGGATGTTGAAGAAAATGTCACGTATGGTGTACACTTAATGGATAGTGGCTTATGTGATGTGAGTGTGTTAAATCTCACTGAAATAAGTCAAGACCAAAATGCCATGCAAGCTAGTCAACATACGGAGGAAATTCAATCTATTAATGCAGAAAGTGCACATGGTGACACTCACGTGTTACTTACTCCGGAAAGGGAAGGAAATATAGTGGAAAATCAAGCTCAATCTCACATGCTTGAAGCCGATTTTGCTCAAGAAAGAGCAAGGTGTTTTCCCTCATCCCGAGAAGAGCAAGTACTTGATGGCACACCTACAAATGAGAAATTAGAAAATCTGGAGAAAGTTGTCTTAAGCCTTGTTGACCGAATGGAGAACATGTTTCAAGGGATCTACACTCATGTGGATCAAGTTGTCAATATTCAAGGTGGAAAATTCGAAGCATCTTTTGATGAAAATCGGAGAAGTCAACAACATTTGATTGATACCCACCAAGCACTTGAAAGACAAGTTGGAAGTTTGAATCACAATGTCAAAGGGCAACTCAATGAGTTCTATATCCAACTTTCACAAATCCTCAAGAATTCTGGAAAGGCAAATGAAGCAATTGCCGTGAACCAAAGCCAAAGTATTCTTAATGTTGTTCATCAACATGAAAAGCAGATTAGTGATGTCCACATGGATCTCATCTCAGTTAACACCAAAGTGGGCTGTCTTCGGGGTTCTTATGAGAATATTTCCGAATCCATCTCATCTCTTCGTGAATCGGTTCATACACTTCTTGATTACGCCAAAAAGGGGGAAGAGAGATTCAGTCATTTGGAGAGCATGATTGAGATGATGATGACTGCCATGGCTAGCAGAAATGTTGGCACAAGCAGTAGTAGAGGTGGAGGAGGCAGATCTGCTGGAAGAAATGCACCAAGAAAAGGAGGATTGGAGTATTGGTTCGGTGGTGGTGAAGCTGGCAGTCCAGGAGGATCAAGCAGTGCAAATACCACTAACCGTTCTTTTCGTGATATTGTGTGTGCAGGGGGAAACATTGAGCAAATAAATTGGTACAACCGTGCAGCTCTTTATTTGGAATCCACACCGAGAGATGGTAGAGTTGAAATGCCAAAGTTAGTGACTTTGAATGATCTACCAAAAGGAATGAAGAAAAGTGGTCCTAGTGATCAAAACATGTGGGTTTCAAGTGAAAATTTCAGAAGAATTCAAAGCTATGCTAGAGCCTTGATGATTATGGTTCTAAGGGACTACATCAAAGTCAATGATGCCGAGCTACAAGATGGAAAAAGTCTAGAAGAGTGCATCATATGGTATGAGGAAGGTATACTGCCCGGGAGCAACATCACTGAAGCTTTCAACTACTATTCAGTTGGGCGGGTATGCAACAACTTTGCCATTAGTGACAATTTCATTGATGTTCAGAACCATATTAACAATGTGCTCAAGGAAAAGAGAAACAAAGTGATTAGATGATTTGTATGATTGGTACAATTTTTGTGGTCCACGGGTACATGAACCCATGAAACAATTTGAAATGATTTGAATTATCTGTTTATGATGCTATTAAGTTGTTTCTTAATTTTTTATTTGTCTTGAAAGGATATATTTTTAGCTTAGAATGTATCAAATCGCATAAATTGGAAAAATGCAAAAATTCATTATCATTAAAATTCCAAAAATGCGAAATAGGAATATAGTGGCTAAAAATACCTTTCCTAGAGTCAAAATCATTTGTTAAACTCATCTTGGCTATGTCAATGAAAATAAAATCTTTTGAAAAATAATTGTTTTAAAAGACAAGCCAAATGACTGAGTATAGGTTTTGGCGTCATCAAAAAAGGAGAAAATTGATAGGAATATTTTTGTAAGTTTTGATGAGCCAAATGTATCTTTAGATCCCCTTTGTTCTTAAGTCTCTAGTACAAGCATCATAAATCAGAATATTGAAATCAGAAGGAATCTACCATAGGAAGAACAAAATTAATTTGAGAAATTAATTTTGGTCCTACGAGTATTCATCCGTGAAAGAAGCATAAAGCAATGGCGTTGCAAAGAATGACCAATTGAGCCTAATGGCGAAATGGTAGAGGTCCTTACTCTAAATGATCACACCTGAGATCGATTCCCCCCAAGGACCTATATTTTTAAGGCAGATTTTTGAAGGAGCTCGATGTGTGCTCAAAAGAGCATAATGTGTGCTAAAGGAGCACGATGTGTTCAAAAGAGCACAATGTGTCCGAAGGAGCACGATGTGTTCAAAAGAGCACAATGTGTCCGAAGGAGCACGATGCTCACCAAAGGAGCACAATGTGACCAATTCTGCTAAGAAGCACAAAGCTGCTAAGGAGCACAATGTTGTCTAAGAAGCACAATGCTGTCAGAAGAGCACAATATATCGAAAGAAGCAAAATGTTCAAAGTCAAGGAGCACGATGTTCAAGTCAAAGGAGCACAATGTGGCAAAAGAGCAAGATGATCAGAAATTGGATAAATTCGAAGGAATTTACTCCAAGTCCACCCACATGCCACAAGACTCCAAAATTGCCTGAAAGACATTTGATCAGAACGGAAAAATATTTATGAAGGCATGAATATAAAAACTTATCCTAGAAATAAATTCTATCAGATGAATTTATTTCAAAGATTCGTTGGATATTCAAATTGACAATTAAAGTAATATTTTTAGAAACAACTAGAAAATCAAAGTTGTGCTAGAAATAATTACTTTGTCAGGCAAGTTGACAAATCAAATCAAAATTGAAGATCTACTGTCAACAATATCAGGCTATGAAGATTCAAAATTCAAATATCAAATTATCCCACTCTAACGGATATATTTGATTGAGTATAAAAAGCCATGAAGACTTGAAGACAAAGAGCGTGAGAAGAACAGAGAAAAACGAGATAGAATACAAGTGCAAAATTCAAAAGTGCTAGTGCTCAAATATTCAAAGAGACTTAGTCTTAATAGTCTCAAAATCTAGTTGGAGAGAGAAATACAAATCCTTGTATTTGTAAACTGTAGAAAGAGTATAGCTGTGTGCAAAATACTCTAGTGAGTGTAGCTGTGTGCAAAACACTCGTAGTTGCTAAGTGTAGCTGTGTGCAAGACACTTAGTTGGCGTTGAGTATAGCTGTGTGCGAAATACTCGGAGTTGAGTGTAGCTGTGTACGAGACACTCGGAGTAGGGTGTAGCTGTGTGCAAGACATCCGGAGGAAGTGCCTGTGTAGCACTTGTTCACTATTGTAACTGTGTGTGGAAAATAGTGAATTTCTCCTAGACGCGAAAGGAGAAAAGTGGACTAGGAAGATTACGCCACTTCCGAACCACTATAAATTGCCTCTCTCATTTACATACCACACTTACTTTATTTGCTTTATCTATCTATCTCATCCGACTAACCCGTTTACTATTCACAGTTAATCTTAATCATCCGGGTTTAGTGTGTTCTCACGTATGCATGTGACTCAAACTTCTCAAGCTTAAATAGTGATTTATTCTAAGCAAGTTTGACGTGTTGCATGTAACATTCGTCACACTTTCGACGTGATACGATATTTATTCACAATCTTGAATATTGTCATTATATATTGAGTGAACCATCTCCTCTATATATTCAAGATATCTCTGTCACTTTACATATCATTTGTACCTAACTTACTTATACCTGCACACTTAATTTACCAGTTGGGCATAACTCTTTACTATTATTCCGCTGTGCAGTACAAACTAGCTCTATTTAGAGTTGAAGTTACCAAAGAGTTATTTAATCTGAAAAAGCTTGAAAGTCTATTCACCCCCCCCCCCCCCCTCTAGACTTTCACCACCCTATCGGGACCAACACATTGCTCTAGCGATAATTTAAGCAAGTTAGACCATCTAAAAAATAAATAGATTGATTGATTTTGGAGTTTATTGACCGTATATAAATGTATAGGTGTCTAGTTAAGACAGAAAATGGAGGTGCGGGGAATAGAACCCCGTGCCTCTCGCATGCGAAGCGAGCGCTCTACCAAATGAGCTACACCCCCATCAATAATAAAGTAATGGATCACTAATATTAAAAAATGATCCATTTTGAAAGACTATGTTCTCTCTCAATTTCTCTAAGTGGTGTCAAAACACAAATTAGCATGCCATCTGTCTGGTTATTATTTAAACTGGATTATGCTAGTTATATAATTACATTATTGGTCTAATAGGGTTAGCTCGGACAATAAATGTATTTGTCCGACCTGGTCCATACCCAAAAGATTTAAAAACAATAAAGTTTTTTATGTGAAATTTCTTTAGTTATGAATTATTGCATTTATCAATGATCGATTAAAAGATTGATTAGGGTTGGTTAAATTAGACCAAACAATAAAATATTGGCACGACACTTCCAACATTCTCTAAGAAAAATAGTAAATTTTTTCTTCATCTTATGTAATTCAAAATTATTATATTTGTCTATTGAAGTATAGTAATATAAAAGTAACAATAAAGTTGAATAAATTAGAAGACCATTTAAATATATTGATTAGGAAAACACAACCCAATTGAAATGGAGGTGCAAGGAATCGAACCCCGTGCCTCTCACATGCAAAGCGAGCGCTCTACCATATGAGCTACACCCCCATGAAAAATAAATTCAAGGGGAACTAAATATATTCAAAAGCTATAACTTACTATAATTTATAAATTTGTTAAACATCTAAGTATATGGGTGAGGCCAACACTACCCAAATCACATCGTACTTTAAGGGTTACAGGTTGGGAGTGCAGGGAATTAAAACATGTGGCTCAAAAATGCAAGGTGAGCGCTCTACCATATGAGCTACACCTCCGTTAATAATAAGGTGGGGAAAAATTATGTTATTTAAAAAGTGAACGAGCAGTAATAATACTTGAAAATGTATAAATTTTAATTTTTTTTTAATGCTACTAGCGCTATTACATTGTAGTATCTGTTCATATACTTTCTCAACCTATTGAAACACAAAGAGCTAATAATGCCTCCACTAAGATTTGAACTCACAACATTCCAAATGGAAGTCCAACCCGGGTACCATTGGACCACATAGTCCTGGTATAAATTTTAATTTATATTTATAGAGACTTCACATCTTACTTCTTGTGTTGATGAAATGGAAATACAAGAAATTTAACCCATGCACCTCGCATGCAAAGTAAGCACTCTACCATATTAGTTTCACCACCTAATTAATAATAACGTAAGCAAGCGTCAAGCATATTTAAAAGCTTAGGTGTAAATATAAGTAAGAAATTCTTAAAATAAATTAAGCAAGTTGGACCATTGCTCTTGCGATAATTTATGCAAGTTGGACCATTGCTCTAGCGATAATTTAAGCAAGTTGGACCATCTAAAAAATAAATAGATTGATTGATTTTGGAGTGTATTGACCATATATAAATGTATAGGTGTCTGGTTAAGACATTCCTCTCGCATGCGAAGCGAGCGTCTACCAAATGAGCTACACCCCCATCAATAATAAAGTAATAGAGCACTAATATTAAAAATGATCCATTTTGAAAGACTATGTTCTCTCTCAATTTCTCTAAGTGGTGTCAAAACACAAATTAGCATGCCATCTGTCTGGTTATTATTTAAACTGGATTAGGCTAGTTATATAATTACATTATTGGTCTAATAGGGTTAGCTCGGACAATAAATGTATTTGTCCGACCTGGTCCAAACCCAAAAGATTTAAAAACAATAAAGTTTTTTATATTAAATTTCTTTAGTTATGAATTATTGCATTTATCAATGATCGATTAAAAGATTGATTAGGGTTGGTTAAATTAGACCAAACAATAAAATATTGGCACGACACTTCCAACATTCTCTAAGAAAAATAGTAAATTTTTTCTTCATCTTATGTAATTCAAAATTATTATATTTGTCAATTGAAGTATAGTAATATAAAAGTAACAATAAAGTTGAATAAATTAGAAGACCATTTAAATATATTGATTAGGAAAACACTACCCAATTGAAATGGAGGTGCGGGGAATCGAACCACGTGCCTCTCGCATGCAAAGCGAGCGCTCTACCATATGAGCTACACCCCCGTGAAAAATAAATTCAAGGGGAACTAAATATATTCAAAAGCTATAACTTACTATAATTTATAAATTTGTTATCCATCTAAGTATATGGGTGAGGCCAACACTACCCAAATCACATCGTACTTTAAGGGTTACAGGTTGGGAGTGCAGGGAATTAAAACATGTGGCTCAAAAATGCAAGGTGAGCGCTCTACCATATGAGCTACACCTCCGTTAATAATAAGGTGGGGAAAAATTATGTTATTTAAAAAGTGAACGAGCAGTAATAATATTTGAAAATGTATAAATTTTAATTTTTTTGAATGCTACTAGCTCTATTACATTGTAGTATCTGTTCATATACTTTCTCAACCTATTGAAACACAAAGAGCTAATAATGCCTCCACTAAGATTTGAACTCACAACCTTCCAAATGGAAGTCCAACCCGGGTACCATTGGACCACATAGTCCTGGTATAAATTTTCATTTATATTTATAGAGACTTCACATCTTACTTCTTGTGTTGATGAAATGGAAATACAAGAAATTTAACCCATGCACCTCGCATGCAAAGTAAGCACTCTACCATATTAGTTTCACCACCTAATTAATAATAACGTAAGCAAGCGTCAAGCATATTTAAAAGCTCAGGTGTAAATATAAGTTAGAATTTCTTAAAATAAATTATGCAAGTTGGACCATTGCTCTTGCGATAATTTATGCAAGTTGGACCATTGCTCTAGCGATAATTTAAGCAAGTTGGACCATCTAAAAAATAAATAGATTGATTGATTTTGGAGTGTATTGACCATATATAAATCTATAGGTGTCTGGTTAAGACATTCCTCTCGCATGCGAAGCGAGCGTCTACCAAATGAGCTACACCCCCATCAATAATAAAGTAATGGAGCACTAATATTAAAAATGATCCATTTTGAAAGACTATGTTCTCTCTGAATTTCTCTAAGTGGTGTCAAAACACAAATTAGCATGCCATCTGTCTGGTTATTATTTAAACTGGATTAGGCTAGTTATATAATTACATTATTGGTCTAATAGGGTTAGCTCGGACAATAAATGTATTTGTCCGACCTGGTCCATACCCAATAGATTTAAAAACAATAAAGTTTTTTATGTGAAATTTCTTTAGTTATGAATTATTGCATTTATCAATGATCGATTAAAAGATTGATTAGGGTTGGTTAAATTAAACCAAACAATAAAATATTGGCACGACACTTCCAACATTCTCTAAGAAAAATAGTAAATTTTTTCTTCATCTTATGTAATTCAAAATTATTATATTTGTCAATTGAAGTATAGTAATATAAAAGTAACAATAAAGTTGTGAATAAATTAGAAGACCATTTTAATATATTGATTAGGGAAACACTACCCAATTGAAATGGAGGTGCGAGGAATCGAACCCCGTGCCTCTCGCATGCAAAGCGAGCGCTCTACCATATGAGCTACACCCCCGTGAAAAATAAATTCAAGGGGAACTAAATATATTGAAAAGGTATAACTTACTATAATTTATAAATTTGTTATCCATCTAAGTATATGGGTGGGGCCAACACTACCCAAATCACATCGTACTTTAAGGGTTACAGGTTGGGAGTGCAGGGAATTAAAACATGTGGCTCCTATAATGCAAGGTGAGCGCTCTACCATATGAGCTACACCTCCGTTAATAATAAGGTGGGAAAAAATTATGTTATTTAAAAAGTGAACGAGCAGTAATAATATTTGAAAATGTATAAATTTTAATTTATATTTATAGAGACTTCACATCTTACTTCTTATGTTGATGAAATGGAAATACAAGAAATTTAACCCATGCACCTCGCACGCAAAGTAAGCACTCTACCATATTAGTTTCACCACCTAATTAATAATAACGTAAGCAAGCGTCAAGCATATTTAAAAGCTTAGGTGTAAATATAAGTTAGAATTTCATAAAATAAATTAAGCAAGTTGGACCATTGCTCTTGCGATAATTTATGCAAGTTGGACCATTGCTCTAGCGATAATTTAAGCAAGTTGGACCATCTAAAAAATAAATAGATTGATTGATTTTGGAGTGTATTGACCATATATAAATGTATAGGTGTCTGGTTAAGACATTCCTCTCGCATGCGAAGCGAGCGTCTACCAAATGAGCTACACCCCCATCAATAATAAAGTAATGGAGCACTAATATTAAAAATGATCCATTTTGAAAGACTATGTTCTCTCTCAATTTCTCTAAGTGGTGTCAAAACACAAATTAGCATGCCATCTGTCTGGTTATTATTTAAACTGGATTAGGCTAGTTATATAATTACATTATTGGTCTAATAGGGTTAGCTCAGACAATAAATGTATTTGTCCGACCTGGTCCAAACCCAAAAGATTTAAAAACAATAAAGTTTTTTATATTAAATTTCTTTAGTTATGAATTATTGCATTTATCAATGATCAATTAAAAGATTGATTAGGGTTGGTTAAATTAGACCAAACAATAAAATATTGGCACGACACTTCCAACATTCTCTAAGAAAAATAGTAAATTGTTTCTTCATCTTATGTAATTCAAAATTATTATATTTGTCAATTGAAGTATAGTAATATAAAAGTAACAATAAAGTTGAATAAATTAGAAGACCATTTAAATATATTGATTAGGAAAACAATACCCAATTGAAATGGAGGTGCGGGGAATCGAACCCCGTGCCTCTCGCATGCAAAGCGAGCGCTCTACCATATGAGCTACACCCCCGTGAAAAATAAATTCAAGTGGAACTAAATATATTCAAAAGGTATAACTTACTATAATTTATAAATTTGTTATCCATCTAAGTATATGGGTGGGGCCAACACTACCCAAATCACATCGTACTTTAAGGGTTACAGGTTGGGAGTGCAGGGAATTAAAACATGTAGCTCTATAATGCAAGGTGAGCGCTCTACCATATGAGCTACACCTCCGTTAATAATAAGGTGGGGAAAAATTTTGTTATTTAAAAAGTGAACGAGCAGTAATAATATTTGAAAATGTATAAATTTTAATTTATATTTATAGAGACTTCACATCTTACTTCTTGTGTTGATGAAATGGAAATACAAGAAATTTAACCCATGCACCTCGCATGCAAAGTAAGCACTCTAACCATATTAGTTTCACCACCTAATTAATAATAACGTAAGCAAGCGTCAGCATATTTAAAAGCTTAGGTGTAAATATAAGTTAGAATTTCATAAAATAAATTAAGCAAGTTGGACCATTGCTCTTGCGATAATTTATGCAAGTTGGACCATTGCTCTTGCGATAATTTATGCAAGTTGGACCATTGCTCTAGCGATAATTTAAGCAAGTTGGACCATCTAAAAATAAATAGATTGATTGATTTTGGAGTGTATTGACGCATATATAAGTGTATAGTTGTATGGTTAAGACAGAAAATGGAGGTGCGGGGAATTGAACCCCGTACCTCTCGCATGCGAAGCGAGCGCTCTACAAATGAGCTACACCCCATCAATAATAAAGTAATGGAGGCACTAATATTAAAAAATGATCCATTTTGAAAGACTATGTTCTCTCTCAATTTCTCTAGGTGGTGTCAAAACAAAAATTAGCATGCCATCTGTCTGGTTATTATTTAAACTGGATTAGGCTAGTTATATAATTATTATTGGTCTAATAGGGTTAGCTCGGACAATAAATGTATTTGTCCGACCTGGTCCATACCAAAAGATTTAAAAACAATATAGTTTTTTATATGAAATTTCTTTAGTTATGAATTATTGCATTTATCAATGATCGATTAAAGATTGATTAGGGTTGGTTAAATTAAACCAAACAATTAAAATATTGGCACGACACATCCAACATTCTCTAAGAAAATAGTAAATTTTTTCTTCATCTTATGTAATTCAAAATTATTATATTTGTCAATTGAAGTTAGTAATATAAAGTAACAATAAAGTTGAATAAATTAGAAGACCATTTAAATATATTGATTCGGGGAAACACTAACCCAATTGAAATGGAGGTGCGAGGAATCGAACCCCGTGCCTCTCGCATGCAAAGCGAGCGCTCTACCATATGAGCTACACCCCCGTGAAAAATAACTCAAGGGGAACTAAATATATTGAAAAGGTATAACTTACTATAATTTATAAATTTGTTATCCATCTAAGTATATGGGTGGGGCCAACACTACCCAAATCACATCGTACTTTAAGGGTTACAGGTTGGGAGTGCAGGGAATTAAAACATGTGGCTCCTATAATGCAAGGTGAGCGCTCTAACCATATGAGCTACACCTCCGTTAATAATAAGGTGGGAAAAAATTATGTTATTTAAAAAGTGAACGAGCAGTAATAATATTTGAAAATATATAAATTTTTAATTTATATTTATAGAGACTTCACATCTTACTTCTTGTGTTGATGAAATGGAAATACAAGAAATTTAACCCATGCACCTCGCACGCAAAGTAAGCACTCTACCATATTAGTTTCACCACCTAATTAATAATAACGTAAGCAAGCGTCAAGCATATTTAAAAGCTTAGGTGTAAATATAAGTTAGAATTTCATAAAATAAATTAAGCAAGTTGGACCATTGCTCTTGCGATAATTTATGCAAGTTGGACCATTGCTCTTAGCGATAATTTAAGCAAGTTGGACCATCTAAAAAATAAATAGATTGATTGATTTTGGAGTGTATTGACCATATATAAATGTATAGGTGTCTGGTTAAGACATTCCTCTCGCATGCGAAGCGAGCGTCTACCAAATGAGCTACACCCCCATCAATAATAAAGTAATGGAGCACTAATATTAAAAATGATCCATTTTGAAAGACTATGTTCTCTCTCAATTTCTCTAAGTGGTGTCAAAACACAAATTAGCATGCCATCTGTCTGGTTATTATTTAAAACTGGATTAGGCTAGTTATATAATTACATTATTGGTCTAATAGGGTTAGCTCGGACAATAAATGTATTTGTCCGACCTGGTCCAACCCAAAAGATTTAAAAACAATAAAGTTTTTTATATTAAATTTCTTTAGTTATGAATTATTGCATTTATCAATGATCGATTAAAAGATTGATTAGGGTTGGTTAAATTAACCAAACAATAAAATATTGGCACGACACTTCCAACATTCTCTAAGAAAAATAGTAAATTTTTTCTTCATCTTATGTAATTCAAAATTATTATATTGTCAATTGAAGTATAGTAATATAAAAGTAACAATAAAGTTGAATAAATTAGAAGACCATTTAAATATATTGATTCGGGAAACATACCAATTGAAATGGAGGTGCGAGGAATCGAACCCGTGCCTTCTCGCATGCAAAGCGAGCGCTCTACCATATGAGCTACACCCCCGTGAAAATAAACTCAAGTGGAACTAAATATATTGAAAAGGTATAACTTACTATAATTTATAAATTTGTTATCCATCTAAGTATATGGGTGGGGCCAACACTACCCAAATCACATCGTACTTTAAGGGTTACAGGTTGGGAGTGCAGGGAATTAAAACATGTGGCTCCTATAATGCAAGGTGAGCGCTCTACCATATGAGCTACACCTCCGTTAATAATAAGGTGGGAAAAATTTATGTTATTTAAAAAGTGAACGAGGCAGTAATAATATTTGAAATGTATAAATTTTAATTTATATTTATAGAGACTTCACATCTTACTTCTTGTGTTGATGAAATGGAAATACAAGAAATTTAACCCATGCACCTCGCATGCAAAGTAAGCACTCTACCATATTAGTTTCACCACCTAATTAATAATAACGTAAGCAAGCGTCAAGCATATTTAAAAGCTTAGGTGTAAATATAAGTTAGAATTTCATAAAATAAATTAAGCAAGTTGGACCATTGCTCTTGCGATAATTTATGCAAGTTGGACCATTGCTCTTGCGATAATTTATGCAAGTTGGACCATTGCTCTTAGCGATAATTTAAGCAAGTTGGACCATCTAAAAAATAAATAGATTGATTGATTTTGGAGTGTATTGACCATATATAAATGTATAGTGTATGGTTAAGACAGAAAATGGAGGTGCGGGGAATAGAACCCCGTGCCTCTCGCATGCGAAGCGAGCGCTCTACCAAATGAGCTACACCCCCATCAATAATAAAGTAATGGAGCACTAATATTAAAAATGATCCATTTTGAAAGACTATGTTCTCTCTCAATTTCTCTAGGTGGTGTCAAAACAAAAATTAGCATGCCATCTGTCTGGTTATTATTTAAACTGGATTAGCTAGTTATATAATTACATTATTGGTCTAATAGGGTTAGCTCGGACAATAAATGTATTTGTCCGACCTGGTCCATACCCAAAAGATTTAAAAACAATATAGTTTTTTATATGAAATTTCTTTAGTTATGAATTATTGCATTTATCAATGATCGATTAAAAGATTGATTAGGGTTGGTTAAATTAGACCAAACAATTAAAATATTGGCACGACACTTCCAACATTCTCTAAGAAAAATAGTAAATTTTTTCTTCATCTTATGTAATTCAAAATTATTATATTTGTCTATTGAAGTATAGTAATATAAAAGTAACAATAAAGTTGAATAAATTAGAAGACCATTTAAATATATTGATTAGGGAAAACACAACCCAATTGAAATGGAGGTGCAAGGAATCGAACCCCGTGCCTCTCACATGCAAAGCGAGCGCTCTACCATATGAGCTACACCCCCATGAAAAATAAATTCAAGGGGAACTAAATATATTCAAAAGCTATAACTTACTATAATTTATAAATTTGTTAAACATCTAAGTATATGGGTGAGGCCAACACTACCCAAATCACATCGTACTTTAAGGGTTACAGGTTGGGAGTGCAGGGGAATTAAAACATGTGGCTCAAAAATGCAAGGTGAGCGCTCTACCATATGAGCTACACCTCCGTTAATAATAAGGTGGGGAAAAATTATGTTATTTAAAAAGTGAACGAGCAGTAATAATACTTGAAAATGTATAATTTTAATTTTTTTTTAATGCTACTAGCGCTATTACATTGTAGTATCTGTTCATATACTTTCTCAACCTATTGAACACAAAGAGCTAATAATGCCTCCACTAAGATTTGAACTCACAACATTCCAAATGGAAGTCCAACCCGGGTACCATTGGACACATAGTCCTGGTATAAATTTTAATTTATATTTATAGAGACTTCACATCTTACTTTCTTGTGTTGATGAAATGGAAATACAAGAAATTTAACCCATGCACCTCGCATGCAAAGTAAGCACTCTACCATATTAGTTTCACCACCTAATTAATAATAACGTAAGCAAGCGTCAAGCATATTTAAAAGCTTAGGTGTAAATATAAGTAAGAAATTCTTAAAATAAATTAAGCAAGTTGGACCATTGCTCTTGCGATAATTTATGCAAGTTGGACCATTGCTCTAGCGATAATTTAAGCAAGTTGGACCATCTAAAAAAATAAATAGATTGATTGATTTTGGAGTGTATTGACCATATATAAATGTATAGGTGTCTGGTTAAGACATTCCTCTCGCATGCCGAAGCGAGCGTCTACCAAATGAGCTACACCCCCATCAATAATAAAGTAATAGAGCACTAATATTAAAAATGATCCATTTTGAAAGACTATGTTCTCTCTCAATTCTCTAAGTGGTGTCAAAACACAAATTAGCATGCCATCTGTCTGGTTATTATTTAAACTGGATTAGGCTAGTTATTATAATTACATTATTGGTCTAATAGGGTTAGCTCGGACAATAAATGTATTTGTCCGACCTGGTCCAAACCCAAAAGATTTAAAAACAATAAAGTTTTTTATATTAAATTTCTTTAGTTATGAATTATTGCATTTATCAATGATCGATTAAAAGATGATTAGGGTTGGTTAAATTAGACCAAACAATAAAATATTGGCACGACACTTCCAACATTCTCTAAGAAAAATAGTAAATTTTTTCTTCATCTTATGTAATTCAAAATTATTATATTTGTCAATTGAAGTATAGTAATATAAAAGTAACAATAAAGTTGAATAAATTAGAAGACCATTTAAATATATTGATTAGGAAAACACTACCCAATTGAAATGGAGGTGCGGGGAATCGAACCACGTGCCTCTCGCATGCAAAGCGAGCGCTCTACCATATGAGCTACACCCCCGTGAAAAATAAATTCAAGGGGAACTAAATATATTCAAAAGCTATAACTTACTATAATTTATAAATTTGTTATCCATCTAAGTATATGGGTGAGGCCAACACTACCCAAATCACATCGTACTTTAAGGGTTACAGGTTGGGAGTGCAGGGAATTAAAACATGTGGCTCAAAAATGCAAGGTGAGCGCTCTACCATATGAGCTACACCTCCGTTAATAATAAGGTGGGGAAAAATTATGTTATTTAAAAAGTGAACGAGCAGTAATAATATTTGAAAATGTATAAATTTTAATTTTTTTGAATGCTACTAGCTCTATTACATTGTAGTATCTGTTCATATACTTTCTCAACCTATTGAAACACAAAGAGCTAATAATGCCTCCACTAAGATTTGAACTCACAACCTTCCAAATGGAAGTCCAACCCGGGTACCATTGGACCACATAGTCCTGGTATAAATTTTCATTTATATTTATAGAGACTTCACATCTTACTTCTTGTGTTGATGAAATGGAAATACAAGAAATTTAACCCATGCACCTCGCATGCAAAGTAAGCACTCTACCATATTAGTTTCACCACCTAATTAATAATAACGTAAGCAAGCGTCAAGCATATTTAAAAGCTCAGGTGTAAATATAAGTTAGAATTTCTTAAAATAAATTATGCAAGTTGGACCATTGCTCTTGCGATAATTTATGCAAGTTGGACCATTGCTCTAGCGATAATTTAAGCAAGTTGGACCATCTAAAAAATAAATAGATTGATTGATTTTGGAGTGTATTGACCATATATAAATCTATAGGTGTCTGGTTAAGACATTCCTCTCGCATGCGAAGCGAGCGTCTACCAAATGAGCTACACCCCCATCAATAATAAAGTAATGGAGCACTAATATTAAAAATGATCCATTTTGAAAGACTATGTTCTCTCTGAATTTCTCTAAGTGGTGTCAAAACACAAATTAGCATGCCATCTGTCTGGTTATTATTTAAACTGGATTAGGCTAGTTATATAATTACATTATTGGTCTAATAGGGTTAGCTCGGACAATAAATGTATTTGTCCGACCTGGTCCATACCCAATAGATTTAAAAACAATAAAGTTTTTTATGTGAAATTTCTTTAGTTATGAATTATTGCATTTATCAATGATCGATTAAAAGATTGATTAGGGTTGGTTAAATTAAACCAAACAATAAAATATTGGCACGACACTTCCAACATTCTCTAAGAAAAATAGTAAATTTTTTCTTCATCTTATGTAATTCAAAATTATTATATTTGTCAATTGAAGTATAGTAATATAAAAGTAACAATAAAGTTGTGAATAAATTAGAAGACCATTTTAATATATTGATTAGGGAAACACTACCCAATTGAAATGGAGGTGCGAGGAATCGAACCCCGTGCCTCTCGCATGCAAAGCGAGCGCTCTACCATATGAGCTACACCCCCGTGAAAAATAAATTCAAGGGGAACTAAATATATTGAAAAGGTATAACTTACTATAATTTATAAATTTGTTATCCATCTAAGTATATGGGTGGGGCCAACACTACCCAAATCACATCGTACTTTAAGGGTTACAGGTTGGGAGTGCAGGGAATTAAAACATGTGGCTCCTATAATGCAAGGTGAGCGCTCTACCATATGAGCTACACCTCCGTTAATAATAAGGTGGGAAAAAATTATGTTATTTAAAAAGTGAACGAGCAGTAATAATATTTGAAAATGTATAAATTTTAATTTATATTTATAGAGACTTCACATCTTACTTCTTATGTTGATGAAATGGAAATACAAGAAATTTAACCCATGCACCTCGCACGCAAAGTAAGCACTCTACCATATTAGTTTCACCACCTAATTAATAATAACGTAAGCAAGCGTCAAGCATATTTAAAAGCTTAGGTGTAAATATAAGTTAGAATTTCATAAAATAAATTAAGCAAGTTGGACCATTGCTCTTGCGATAATTTATGCAAGTTGGACCATTGCTCTAGCGATAATTTAAGCAAGTTGGACCATCTAAAAATAAATAGATTGATTGATTTTGGAGTGTATTGACCATATATAAATGTATAGGTGTCTGGTTAAGACATTCCTCTCGCATGCGAAGCGAGCGTCTACCAAATGAGCTACACCCCCATCAATAATAAAGTAATGGAGCACTAATATTAAAAATGATCCATTTTGAAAGACTATGTTCTCTCTCAATTTCTCTAAGTGGTGTCAAAACACAAATTAGCATGCCATCTGTCTGGTTATTATTTAAACTGGATTAGGCTAGTTATATAATTACATTATTGGTCTAATAGGGTTAGCTCAGACAATAAATGTATTTGTCCGACCTGGTCCAAACCCAAAAGATTTAAAAACAATAAAGTTTTTTATATTAAATTTCTTTAGTTATGAATTATTGCATTTATCAATGATCAATTAAAAGATTGATTAGGGTTGGTTAAATTAGACCAAACAATAAAATATTGGCACGACACTTCCAACATTCTCTAAGAAAAATAGTAAATTGTTTCTTCATCTTATGTAATTCAAAATTATTATATTTGTCAATTGAAGTATAGTAATATAAAAGTAACAATAAAGTTGAATAAATTAGAAGACCATTTAAATATATTGATTAGGAAAACAATACCCAATTGAAATGGAGGTGCGGGGAATCGAACCCCGTGCCTCTCGCATGCAAAGCGAGCGCTCTACCATATGAGCTACACCCCCGTGAAAAATAAATTCAAGTGGAACTAAATATATTCAAAAGGTATAACTTACTATAATTTATAAATTTGTTATCCATCTAAGTATATGGGTGGGGCCAACACTACCCAAATCACATCGTACTTTAAGGGTTACAGGTTGGGAGTGCAGGGAATTAAAACATGTAGCTCTATAATGCAAGGTGAGCGCTCTACCATATGAGCTACACCTCCGTTAATAATAAGGTGGGGAAAAATTTTGTTATTTAAAAAGTGAACGAGCAGTAATAATATTTGAAAATGTATAAATTTTAATTTATATTTATAGAGACTTCACATCTTACTTCTTGTGTTGATGAAATGGAAATACAAGAAATTTAACCCATGCACCTCGCATGCAAAGTAAGCACTCTACCATATTAGTTTCACCACCTAATTAATAATAACGTAAGCAAGCGTCAAGCATATTTAAAAGCTTAGGTGTAAATATAAGTTAGAATTTCATAAAATAAATTAAGCAAGTTGGACCATTGCTCTTGCGATAATTTATGCAAGTTGGACCATTGCTCTTGCGATAATTTATGCAAGTTGGACCATTGCTCTAGCGATAATTTAAGCAAGTTGGACCATCTAAAAATAAATAGATTGATTGATTTTGGAGTGTATTGACCATATATAAGTGTATAGTTGTATGGTTAAGACAGAAAATGGAGGTGCGGGGAATTGAACCCCGTACCTCTCGCATGCGAAGCGAGCGCTCTACCAAATGAGCTACACCCCCATCAATAATAAAGTAATGGAGCACTAATATTAAAAAATGATCCATTTTGAAAGACTATGTTCTCTCTCAATTTCTCTAGGTGGTGTCAAAACAAAAATTAGCATGCCATCTGTCTGGTTATTATTTAAACTGGATTAGGCTAGTTATATAATTACATTATTGGTCTAATAGGGTTAGCTCGGACAATAAATGTATTTGTCCGACCTGGTCCATACCCAAAAGATTTAAAAACAATATAGTTTTTTATATGAAATTTCTTTAGTTATGAATTATTGCATTTATCAATGATCGATTAAAAGATTGATTAGGGTTGGTTAAATTAAACCAAACAATAAAATATTGGCACGACACATCCAACATTCTCTAAGAAAAATAGTAAATTTTTTCTTCATCTTATGTAATTCAAAATTATTATATTTGTCAATTGAAGTATAGTAATATAAAAGTAACAATAAAGTTGAATAAATTAGAAGACCATTTAAATATATTGATTCGGGAAACACTACCCAATTGAAATGGAGGTGCGAGGAATCGAACCCCGTGCCTCTCGCATGCAAAGCGAGCGCTCTACCATATGAGCTACACCCCCGTGAAAAATAAACTCAAGGGGAACTAAATATATTGAAAAGGTATAACTTACTATAATTTATAAATTTGTTATCCATCTAAGTATATGGGTGGGGCCAACACTACCCAAATCACATCGTACTTTAAGGGTTACAGGTTGGGAGTGCAGGGAATTAAAACATGTGGCTCCTATAATGCAAGGTGAGCGCTCTACCATATGAGCTACACCTCCGTTAATAATAAGGTGGGAAAAAATTATGTTATTTAAAAAGTGAACGAGCAGTAATAATATTTGAAAATATATAAATTTTAATTTATATTTATAGAGACTTCACATCTTACTTCTTGTGTTGATGAAATGGAAATACAAGAAATTTAACCCATGCACCTCGCATGCAAAGTAAGCACTCTACCATATTAGTTTCACCACCTAATTAATAATAACGTAAGCAAGCGTCAAGCATATTTAAAAGCTTAGGTGTAAATATAAGTTAGAATTTCATAAAATAAATTAAGCAAGTTGGACCATTGCTCTTGCGATAATTTATGCAAGTTGGACCATTGCTCTTGCGATAATTTATGCAAGTTGGACCATTGCTCTAGCGATAATTTAAGCAAGTTGGACCATCTAAAAAATAAATAGATTGATTGATTTTGGAGTGTATTGACCATATATAAGTGTATAGTTGTATGGTTAAGACAGAAAATGGAGGTGCGGGGAATTGAACCCCGTACCTCTCGCATGCGATGCGAGCGCTCTACCAAATGATCTACACCCCCATCAATAATAAAGTAATGGAGCACTAATATTAAAAAATGATCCATTTTGAAAGACTATGTTCTCTCTCAATTTCTCTAGGTGGTGTCAAAACAAAAATTAGCATGCCATCTGTCTGGTTATTATTTAAACTGGATTAGGCTAGTTATATAATTACATTATTGGTCTAATAGGGTTAGCTCGGACAATAAATGTATTTGTCCGACCTGGTCCATACCCAAAAGATTTAAAAACAATATAGTTTTTTATATGAAATTTCTTTAGTTATGAATTATTGCATTTATCAATGATCGATTAAAAGATTGATTAGGGTTGGTTAAATTAAACCAAACAATAAAATATTGGCACGACACATCCAACATTCTCTAAGAAAAATAGTAAATTTTTTCTTCATCTTATGTAATTCAAAATTATTATATTTGTCAATTGAAGTATAGTAATATAAAACTAACAATAAAGTTGAATAAATTAGAAGACCATTTAAATATATTGATTCGGGAAACACTACCCAATTGAAATGGAGGTGCGAGGAATCGAACCCCGTGCCTCTCGCATGCAAAGCGAGCGCTCTACCATATGAGCTACACCCCCGTGAAAAATAAACTCAAGGGGAACTAAATATATTGAAAAGGTATAACTTACTATAATTTATAAATTTGTTATCCATCTAAGTATATGGGTGGGGCCAACACTACCCAAATCACATCGTACTTTAAGGGTTACAGGTTGGGAGTGCAGGGAATTAAAACATGTGGCTCCTATAATGCAAGGTGAGCGCTCTACCATATGAGCTACACCTCCGTTAATAATAAGGTGGGAAAAAATTATGTTATTTAAAAAGTGAACGAGGAGTAATAATATTTGAAAATGTATAAATTTTAATTTATATTTATAGAGACTTCACATCTTACTTCTTGTGTTGATGAAATGGAAATACAAGAAATTTAACCCATGCACCTCGCATGCAAAGTAAGCACACTACCATATTAGTTTCACCACCTAATTAATAATAACGTAAGCAAGCGTCAAGCATATTTAAAAGCTTAGGTGTAAATATAAGTTAGAATTTCATAAAATAAATTAAGCAAGTTGGACCATTGCTCTTGCGATAATTTATGCAAGTTGGACCATTGCTCTTGCGATAATTTATGCAAGTTGGACCATTGCTCTTGCGATAATTTAAGCAAGTTGGACCATCTAAAAAATAAATAGATTGATTGATTTTGGAGTGTATTGACCATATATAAATGTATAGTCGTATGGTTAAGACAGAAAATGGAGGTGCGGGGAATTGAACCCCGTGCCTCTCGCATGCGAAGCGAGCGCTCTACCAAATGAGCTACACCCCCATCAATAATAAAGTAATGGAGCACTAATATTAAAAAATGATCCATTTTGAAAGACTATGTTCTCTCTCAATTTCTCTAGGTGGTGTCAAAACAAAAATTAGCATGCCATCTGTCTGGTTATTATTTAAACTGGATTAGGCTAGTTATATAATTACATTATTGGTCTAATAGGGTTAGCTCGGACAATAAATGTATTTGTCCGACCTGGTCCATACCCAAAAGATTTAAAAACAATATAGTTTTTTATATGAAATTTCTTTAGTTATGAATTATTGCATTTATCAATGATCGATTAAAAGATTGATTAGGGTTGGTTAAATTAAACCAAACAATTAAATATTGGCACGACACTTCCAACATTCTCTAAGAAAAATAGTAAATTTTTTCTTCATCTTATGTAATTCAAAATTATTATATTTGTCAATTGAAGTATAGTAATATAAAAGTAACAATAAAGTTGAATAAATTAGAAGACCATTTAAATATATTGATTCGGGAAACACTACCCAATTGAAATGGAGGTGCGAGGAATCGAACCCCGTGCCTCTCGCATGCAAAGCGAGCGCTCTACCATATGAACTACACCCCCGTGAAAAATAAACTCAAGGGGAACTAAATATATTGAAAAGGTATAACTTACTATAATTTATAAATTTGTTATCCATCTAAGTATATGGGTGGGGCCAACACTACCCAAATCACATCGTACTTTAAGGGTTACAGGTTGGGAGTGCAGGGAATTAAAACATGTGGCTCTATAATGCAAGGTGAGCGCTCTACCATATGAGCTACACCTCCGTTAATAATAAGGTGGGAAAAAATTATGTTATTTAAAAAGTGAACGAGCAGTAATAATATTTGAAAATGTATAAATTTTAATTTATATTTATAGAGACTTCACATCTTACTTCTTGTGTTGATGAAATGGAAATACAAGAAATTTAACCCATGCACCTCGCATGCAAAGTAAGCACACTACCATATTAGTTTCACCACCTAATTAATAATAACGTAAGCAAGCGTCAAGCATATTTAAAAGCTTAGGTGTAAATATAAGTTAGAATTTCATAAAATAAATTAAGCAAGTTGGACCATTGCTCTTGCGATAATTTATGCAAGTTGGACCATTGCTCTTGCGATAATTTATGCAAGTTGGACCATTGCTCTAGCGATAATTTAAGCAAGTTGGACCATCTAAAAAATAAATAGATTGATTGATTTTGGAGTGTATTGACCATATATAAATGTATAGGTGTCTGGTTAAGACATTCCTCTCGCATGCGAAGCGAGCGTCTACCAAATGAGCTACACCCCCATCAATAATAAAGTAATGGAGCACTAATATTAAAAATGATCCATTTTGAAAGACTATGTTCTCTCTCAATTTCTCTAAGTGGTGTCAAAACACAAATTAGCATGCCATCTGTCTGGTTATTATTTAAACTGGATTAGGCTAGTTATATAATTACATTATTGGTCTAATAGGGTTAGCTCGGACAATAAATGTATTTGTCCGACCTGGTCCATACCCAAAAGATGTAAAAACAATAAAGTTTTTTATGTGAAATTTCTTTAGTTATGAATTATTGCATTTATCAATGATCGATTAAAAGATTGATTAGGGTTGGTTAAATTAAACCAAACAATAAAATATTGGCACGACACTTCCAACATTCTCTAAGAAAAATAGTAAATTTTTTCTTCATCTTATGTAATTCAAAATTATTATATTTGTCAATTGAAGTATAGTAATATAAAAGTAACAATAAAGTTGAATAAATTAGAAGACCATTTTAATATATTGATTAGGGAAACACTACCCAATTGAAATGGAGGTGCGAGGAATCGAACCCCATGCCTCTCGCATGCAAAGCGAGCGCTCTACCATATGAGCTACACCCCCGTGAAAAATAAATTCAAGGGGAACTAAATATATTGAAAAGGTATAACTTACTATAATTTATAAATTTGTTATCCATCTAAGTATATGGGTGGGGCCAACACTACCCAAATCACATCGTACTTTAAGGGTTACAGGTTGGGAGTGCAGGGAATTAAAACATGTGGCTCCTATAATGCAAGGTGAGCGCTCTACCATATGAGCTACACCTCCGTTAATAATAAGGTGGGAAAAAATTATGTTATTTAAAAAGTGAACGAGCAGTAATAATATTTGAAAATGTATAAATTTTAATTTATATTTATAGAGACTTCACATCTTACTTCTTATGTTGATGAAATGGAAATACAAGAAATTTAACCCATGCACCTCGCACGCAAAGTAAGCACTCTACCATATTAGTTTCACCACCTAATTAATAATAACGTAAGCAAGCGTCAAGCATATTTAAAAGCTTAGGTGTAAATATAAGTTAGATTTCATAAAATAAATTAAGCAAGTTGGACCATTGCTCTTGCGATAATTTATGCAAGTTGGACCATTGCTCTTGCGATAATTTATGCAAGTTGGACCATTGCTCTAGCGATAATTTAAGCAAGTTGGACCATCTAAAAAATAAATAGATTGATTGATTTTGGAGTGTATTGACCATATATAAATGTATAGGTGTCTGGTTAAGACATTCCTCTCGCATGCGAAGCGAGCGTCTACCAAATGAGCTACACCCCCATCAATAATAAAGTAATGGAGCACTAATATTAAAAATGATCCATTTTGAAAGACTATGTTCTCTCTCAATTTCTCTAAGTGGTGTCAAAACACAAATTAGCATGCCATCTGTCTGGTTATTATTTAAACTGGATTAGGCTAGTTATATAATTACATTATTGGTCTAATAGGGT
The DNA here is from genome assembly GCF_001879475.1 of Ipomoea nil. Lineage (NCBI taxonomy): Eukaryota > Viridiplantae > Streptophyta > Magnoliopsida > Solanales > Convolvulaceae > Ipomoea > Ipomoea nil. The sequence goes on from NW_017617745.1 coordinate 4,237,127, forward strand.
TAGCTCGGACAATAAATGTAATTGTCCGACCTGGTCCAAACCCAAAAGATTTAAAAACAATAAAGTTTTTTTATATTAAATTTCTTTAGTTATGAATTATTGCATTTATCAATGATCAATTAAAAGATTGATTAGGGTTGGTTAAATTAGACCAAACAATAAAATATTGGCACGACACTTCCAACATTCTCTAAGAAAAATAGTAAATTGTTTCTTCATCTTATGTAATTCAAAATTATTATATTTGTCAATTGAAGTATAGTAATATAAAAGTAACAATAAAGTTGAATAAATTAGAAGACCATTTAAATATATTGATTAGGAAAACAATACCCAATTGAAATGGAGGTGCGGGGAATCGAACCCCGTGCCTCTCGCATGCAAAGCGAGCGCTCTACCATATGAGCTACACCCCCGTGAAAAATAAATTCAAGGGGAACTAAATATATTCAAAAGGTATAACTTACTATAATTTATAAATTTGTTATCCATCTAAGTATATGGGTGGGGCCAACACTACCCAAATCACATCGTACTTTAAGGGTTACAGGTTGGGAGTGCAGGGAATTAAAACATGTAGCTCTATAATGCAAGGTGAGCGCTCTACCATATGAGCTACACCTCCGTTAATAATAAGGTGGGGAAAAATTTTGTTATTTAAAAAGTGAACGAGCAGTAATAATATTTGAAAATGTATAAATTTTAATTTATATTTATAGAGACTTCACATCTTACTTCTTGTGTTGATGAAATGGAAATACAAGAAATTTAACCCATGCACCTCGCACGCAAAGTAAGCACTCTACCATATTAGTTTCACCACCTAATTAATAATAACGTAAGCAAGCGTCAAGCATATTTAAAAGCTTAGGTGTAAATATAAGTTAGAATTTCATAAAATAAATTAAGCAAGTTGGACCATTGCTCTTGCGATAATTTATGCAAGTTGGACCATTGCTCTTGCGATAATTTATGCAAGTTGGACCATTGCTCTAGCGATAATTTAAGCAAGTTGGACCATCTAAAAAATAAATAGATTGATTGATTTTGGAGTGTATTGACCATATATAAATGTATAGGTGTCTGGTTAAGACAGAAAATGGAGGTGCGGGGAATTGAACCCCGTACCTCTCGCATGCGAAGCGAGCGCTCTACCAAATGAGCTACACCCCCATCAATAATAAAGTAATGGAGCACTAATATTAAAAAATGATCCATTTTGAAAGACTATGTTCTCTCTCAATTTCTCTAGGTGGTGTCAAAACAAAAATTAGCATGCCATCTGTCTGGTTATTATTTAAACTGGATTAGGCTAGTTATATAATTACATTATTGGTCTAATAGGGTTAGCTCGGACAATAAATGTATTTGTCCGACCTGGTCCATACCCAAAAGATTTAAAAACAATATAGTTTTTTATATGAAATTTCTTTAGTTATGAATTATTGCATTTATCAATGATCGATTAAAAGATTGATTAGGGTTGGTTAAATTAAACCAAACAATAAAATATTGGCACGACAAATCCAACATTCTCTAAGAAAAATAGTAAATTTTTTCTTCATCTTATGCAATTCAAAATTATTATATTTGTCAATTGAAGTATAGTAATATAAAAGTAACAATAAAGTTGAATAAATTAGAAGACCATTAAAATATATTGATTCGGGAAACACTACCCAATTGAAATGGAGGTGCGAGGAATCGAACCCCGTGCCTCTCGCATGCAAAGCGAGCGCTCTACCATATGAACTACACCCCGTGAAAAATAAACTCAAGGGGAAATAAATATATTGAAAAGGTATAACTTACTATAATTTATAAATTTGTTATCCATCTAAGTATATGGGTGGGGCCAACACTACCCAAATCACATCGTACTTTAAGGGTTACAGGTTGGGAGTGCAGGGAATTAAAACATGTGGCTCTATAATGCAAGGTGAGCGCTCTACCATATGAGCTACACCTCCGTTAATAATAAGGTGGGAAAAAATTATGTTATTTAAAAAGTGAACGAGCAGTAATAATATTTGAAAATGTATAAATTTTAATTTATATTTATAGAGACTTCACATCTTACTTCTTGTGTTGATGAAATGGAAATACAAGAAATTTAACCCATGCACCTCGCATGCAAAGTAAGCACACTACCATATTAGTTTCACCACCTAATTAATAATAACGTAAGCAAGCGTCAAGCATATTTAAAAGCTTAGGTGTAAATATAAGTTAGAATTTCATAAAATAAATTAAGCAAGTTGGACCATTGCTCTTGCGATAATTTATGCAAGTTGGACCATTGCTCTAGCGATAATTTAAGCAAGTTGGACCATCTAAAAAATAAATAGATTGATTGATTTTGGAGTGTATTGACCATATATAAATCTATAGGTGTCTGGTTAAGACATTCCTCTCGCATGCGAAGCGAGCGTCTACCAAATGAGCTACACCCCCATCAATAATAAAGTAATGGAGCACTATTATTAAAAATGATCCATTTTGAAAGACTATGTTCTCTCTCAATTTCTCTAAGTGGTGTCAAAACACAAATTAGCATGCCATCTGTCTGGTTATTATTTAAACTGGATTAGGCTAGTTATATAATTACATTATTGGTCTAATAGGGTTAGCTCGGACAATAAATGTATTTGTCCGACCTGGTCCATACCCAAAAGATTTAAAAACAATAAAGTTTTTTATGTGAAATTTCTTTAGTTATGAATTATTGCATTTATCAATGATCGATTAAAAGATTGATTAGGGTTGGTTAAAGTAAACCAAACAATAAAATATTGGCACGACACTTCCAACATTCTCTAAGAAAAATAGTAAATTTTTTCTTCATCTTATGTAATTCAAAATTATTATATTTGTCAATTGAAGTATAGTAATATAAAAGTAACAATAAAGTTGAATAAATTAGAAGACCATTTTAATATATTGATTAGGGAAACACTACCCAATTGAAATGGAGGTGCGAGGAATCGAACCCCACGCCTCTCGCATGCAAAGTGAGCGCTCTACCATATGAGCTACACCCCCGTGAAAAATAAATTCAAGGGGAACTAAATATATTGAAAAGGTATAACTTACTATAATTTATAAATTTGTTATCCATCTAAGTATATGGGTGGGGCCAACACTACCCAAATCACATCGTACTTTAAGGGTTACAGGTTGGGAGTGCAGGGAATTAAAACATGTGGCTCCTATAACGCAAGGTGAGCGCTCTACCATATGAGCTACACCTCCGTTAATAATAAGGTGGGAAAAAATTATGTTATTTAAAAAGTGAACGAGCAGTAATAATATTTGAAAATGTATAAATTTTAATTTATATTTATAGAGACTTCACATCTTACTTCTTATGTTGATGAAATGGAAATACAAGAAATTTAACCCATGCACCTCGCACGCAAAGTAAGCACTCTACCATATTAGTTTCACCACCTAATTAATAATAACGTAAGCAAGCGTCAAGCATATTTAAAAGCTTAGGTGTAAATATAAGTTAGAATTTCATAAAATAAATTAAGCAAGTTGGACCATTGCTCTTGCGATAATTTATGCAAGTTGGACCATTGCTCTTGCGATAATTTATGCAAGTTGGACCATTGCTCTAGCGATAATTTAAGCAAGTTGGACCATCTAAAAAATAAATAGATTGATTGATTTTGGAGTGTATTGACCATATATAAATCTATAGGTGTCTGGTTAAGACATTCCTCTCGCATGCGAAGCGAGCGTCTACCAAATGAGCTACACCCCCATCAATAATAAAGTAATGGAGCACTATTATTAAAAATGATCCATTTTGAAAGACTATGTTCTCTCTGAATTTCTCTAAGTGGTGTCAAAACACAAATTAGCATGCCATCTGTCTGGTTATTATTTAAACTGGATTAGGCTAGTTATATAATTACATTATTGGTCTAATAGGGTTAGCTCGGACAATAAATGTATTTGTCCGACCTGGTCCATACCCAAAAGATTTAAAAACAATAAAGTTTTTTATGTGAAATTTCTTTAGTCATGAATTATTGCATTTATCAATGATCGATTAAAAGATTGATTAGGGTTGGTTAAATTAAACCAAACAATAAAATATTGGCACGACACTTCCAACATTCTCTAAGAAAAATAGTAAATTTTTTCTTCATCTTATGTAATTCAAAATTATTATATTTGTCAATTGAAGTATAGTAATATAAAAGTAACAATAAAGTTGTGAATAAATTAGAAGACCATTTTAATATATTGATTAGGGAAACACTACCCAATTGAAATGGAGGTGCGAGGAATCGAACCCCGTGCCTCTCGCATGCAAAGCGTGCCTCTCGCATGCAAAGCGAGCGCTCTACCATATGAGCTACACCCCCGTGAAAAATAAATTCAAGGGGAACTAAATATATTGAAAAGGTATAACTTACTATAATTTATAAATTTGTTATCCATCTAAGTATATGGGTGGGGCCAACACTACCCAAATCACATCGTACTTTAAGGGTTACAGGTTGGGAGTGCAGGGAATTAAAACATGTGGCTCCTATAACGCAAGGTGAGCGCTCTACCATATGAGCTACACCTCCGTTAATAATAAGGTGGGAAAAAATTATGTTATTTAAAAAGTGAACGAGCAGTAATAATATTTGAAAATGTATAAATTTTAATTTATATTTATAGAGACTTCACATCTTACTTCTTGTGTTGATGAAATGGAAATACAAGAAATTTAACCCATGCACCTCGCACGCAAAGTAAGCACTCTACCATATTAGTTTCACCACCTAATTAATAATAACGTAAGCAAGCGTCAAGCATATTTAAAAGCTTAGGTGTAAATATAAGTTAGAATTTCATAAAATAAATTAAGCAAGTTGGACCATTGCTCTTGCGATAATTTATGCAAGTTGGACCATTGCTCTTGCGATAATTTATGCAAGTTGGACCATTGCTCTAGCGATAATTTAAGCAAGTTGGACCATCTAAAAAATAAATAGATTGATTGATTTTGGAGTGTATTGACCATATATAAATCTATAGGTGTCTGGTTAAGACATTCCTCTCGCATGCGAAGCGAGCGTCTACCAAATGAGCTACACCCCCATCAATAATAAAGTAATGGAGCACTATTATTAAAAATGATCCATTTTGAAAGACTATGTTCTCTCTCAATTTCTCTAAGTGGTGTCAAAACACAAATTAGCATGCCATCTGTCTGGTTATTATTTAAACTGGATTAGGCTAGTTATATAATTACATTATTGGTCTAATAGGGTTAGCTCGGACAATAAATGTATTTGTCCGACCTGGTCCATACCCAAAAGATTTAAAAACAATAAAGTTTTTTATGTGAAATTTCTTTAGTTATGAATTATTGCATTTATCAATGATCGATTAAAAGATTGATTAGGGTTGGTTAAAGTAAACCAAACAATAAAATATTGGCACGACACTTCCAACATTCTCTAAGAAAAATAGTAAATTTTTTCTTCATCTTATGTAATTCAAAATTATTATATTTGTCAATTGAAGTATAGTAATATAAAAGTAACAATAAAGTTGAATAAATTAGAAGACCATTTTAATATATTGATTAGGGAAACACTACCCAATTGAAATGGAGGTGCGAGGAATCGAACCCCACGCCTCTCGCATGCAAAGTGAGCGCTCTACCATATGAGCTACACCCCCGTGAAAAATAAATTCAAGGGGAACTAAATATATTGAAAAGGTATAACTTACTATAATTTATAAATTTGTTATCCATCTAAGTATATGGGTGGGGCCAACACTACCCAAATCACATCGTACTTTAAGGGTTACAGGTTGGGAGTGCAGGGAATTAAAACATGTGGCTCCTATAACGCAAGGTGAGCGCTCTACCATATGAGCTACACCTCCGTTAATAATAAGGTGGGAAAAAATTATGTTATTTAAAAAGTGAACGAGCAGTAATAATATTTGAAAATGTATAAATTTTAATTTATATTTATAGAGACTTCACATCTTACTTCTTATGTTGATGAAATGGAAATACAAGAAATTTAACCCATGCACCTCGCACGCAAAGTAAGCACTCTACCATATTAGTTTCACCACCTAATTAATAATAACGTAAGCAAGCGTCAAGCATATTTAAAAGCTTAGGTGTAAATATAAGTTAGAATTTCATAAAATAAATTAAGCAAGTTGGACCATTGCTCTTGCGATAATTTATGCAAGTTGGACCATTGCTCTTGCGATAATTTATGCAAGTTGGACCATTGCTCTAGCGATAATTTAAGCAAGTTGGACCATCTAAAAAATAAATAGATTGATTGATTTTGGAGTGTATTGACCATATATAAATCTATAGGTGTCTGGTTAAGACATTCCTCTCGCATGCGAAGCGAGCGTCTACCAAATGAGCTACACCCCCATCAATAATAAAGTAATGGAGCACTATTATTAAAAATGATCCATTTTGAAAGACTATGTTCTCTCTGAATTTCTCTAAGTGGTGTCAAAACACAAATTAGCATGCCATCTGTCTGGTTATTATTTAAACTGGATTAGGCTAGTTATATAATTACATTATTGGTCTAATAGGGTTAGCTCGGACAATAAATGTATTTGTCCGACCTGGTCCATACCCAAAAGATTTAAAAACAATAAAGTTTTTTATGTGAAATTTCTTTAGTCATGAATTATTGCATTTATCAATGATCGATTAAAAGATTGATTAGGGTTGGTTAAATTAAACCAAACAATAAAATATTGGCACGACACTTCCAACATTCTCTAAGAAAAATAGTAAATTTTTTCTTCATCTTATGTAATTCAAAATTATTATATTTGTCAATTGAAGTATAGTAATATAAAAGTAACAATAAAGTTGTGAATAAATTAGAAGACCATTTTAATATATTGATTAGGGAAACACTACCCAATTGAAATGGAGGTGCGAGGAATCGAACCCCGTGCCTCTCGCATGCAAAGCGTGCCTCTCGCATGCAAAGCGAGCGCTCTACCATATGAGCTACACCCCCGTGAAAAATAAATTCAAGGGGAACTAAATATATTGAAAAGGTATAACTTACTATAATTTATAAATTTGTTATCCATCTAAGTATATGGGTGGGGCCAACACTACCCAAATCACATCGTACTTTAAGGGTTACAGGTTGGGAGTGCAGGGAATTAAAACATGTGGCTCCTATAACGCAAGGTGAGCGCTCTACCATATGAGCTACACCTCCGTTAATAATAAGGTGGGAAAAAATTATGTTATTTAAAAAGTGAACGAGCAGTAATAATATTTGAAAATGTATAAATTTTAATTTATATTTATAGAGACTTCACATCTTACTTCTTATGTTGATGAAATGGAAATACAAGAAATTTAACCCATGCACCTCGCACGCAAAGTAAGCACTCTACCATATTAGTTTCACCACCTAATTAATAATAACGTAAGCAAGCGTCAAGCATATTTAAAAGCTTAGGTGTAAATATAAGTTAGAATTTCATAAAATAAATTAAGCAAGTTGGACCATTGCTCTTGCGATAATTTATGCAAGTTGGACCATTGCTCTTGCGATAATTTATGCAAGTTGGACCATTGCTCTAGCGATAATTTAAGCAAGTTGGACCATCTAAAAAATAAATAGATTGATTGATTTTGGAGTGTATTGACCATATATAAATGTTTAGGTGTCTGGTTAAGACAGAAAATGGAGGTGCGAGGAATTGAATCTCGTGCCTCTCGCATGCAAAGCGAGCGCTCTACCAAATGAGCTACACCCCCATCAATAATAAAGTAATGGAGCACTAATATTAAAAAATAATTGATTTTGAAACACTATGTTCTCTCTCAATTTCTCTAAGTGTTGTCAAAAGACAAATTAGCATGTCATCTGTCTGGTTATTATTTAAACTGGATTAGGCTAGTTATATTATTACATTATTGGTCTAATAGGGTTAGCTCGGACAATAAATTTATTTGTCTGACCTTGTCCATACCCAAAAGATTTAAAAACAATGGAGTTTTTTATATTAAATTTCTTTAGTTATGAATTATTGCATTTATCAATGATCGGTTAAAAGATTGATTAGGGTTGGTTAAACCAAGCAATAAAATATTGGCACGACACTTCCAACATTCTCTAAAAAAATAAGTTAATTTTTTCTTCATCTTCTGTAATATAAAAGTAACAATAAAGTTGAATAAATTAGCAGAACATTTAAATATATTGATTGGGAGAACACTACCCAATTGAAATAGAGGTGCGGGAAATTAAACCTCGTTCCTCTCGCATGCAAAGCAAGCGCTCTACCATATGAGCTACACCCCCATGATATATAAATTCAAGGGGAATTAAATATATTTAAAAGGTATAACTTATTATAATTTGTAAACTGGACTAGGCTAGTCTTATTACAAAATTTGACACGGTTTAACTGAGTGACGACTCTTTTTACAGGACTCTGGCCAACTCCATCTGACTTCTCCCTTATGCCTTCTTTTTCTCCACTCTTTTTACAAGGAGGCACGGTTGACCAAGTGCCGATTCCTTTTATATGATTCCGGCCAACTCCATCAACTCCAACCAATGTTGACCCTTCGATGAATATGAACGTCATCATCATTATCTTTGCCTACTCATGGTTGACCGAGTGTCGACTCCTTTTTCAGGACTCTGGCCAAACCATCCGACTCCCCCTTATGTCGACCATTCGATGGATTTGAACTTCTCCATCATTATCTTTGCCTACACATGGTTGACCGAGCGCCGACTCCTTTTTCAGGACTTCAGCCAACCCCTTTGACGGCTCCCCTTATTACTCCGTTTTAGAAAACCCTAAAAAAAGTCCAAACTCTTTCTTTTCCCGCTGACTCAAAATTTCAAAGCTTATTTAGCTTCCTGCGTACAATTCACATCCCTTCAATCAACTGTCACTTCTTCCTTCCCCCATTTGATCTCTGCCACGTGTCCTCATTTGCTCATCATTCTTGCTCCCCTATAAAAAAAAAAAATACCTCATTCAGCCTCATTTTGCACTTTCCTCACCTCTGAACTTTCAGTGCCCATTCATCGTTCAAACTTTGCGATCAATCCTCCAAACAGCCTCTGACGATCCTGCGACAAAGACTCCGTCCAATCTCCTTTCATCCTCCGATCAGTCTTTCTTTTTACCTTCGCTTTCCTCGTCAGGTTGCTCCTCTTTTCTCCGCATTTCTACCCGAATTATGTCATCTTCTTCTTCGCCCCGTAACCAGGTTCAGGTTACCACAAACCCTAACCCGTCCCCTTCCCATATTTTTACCTGGAGAGGGGCGACATCCGCCATCCCCCTAAATTCGACCCCTCTCCAGTCAATCGATGTGTTGCCGGCTGGCGTCTAACGGCATTTGGACATATTTGAGGATCTTCTGCACCCAGCAAGGTGTCGGTTGGTCATCTATATGGCAAGAAAACTTGATTTGATGGAAAGTGTTCTCGGGTCGGCTGTTGAAATCTACGCTCCTCGCGAGCGTGATATCTTTAACCCTCTAGTAGGGGGTTTTAACGGGATCCATTATCACTTGGTGCAATTTGGGTTCCGAGTTCCCCTCAATCCTTTCCTTTCCAACTTTTTATGCTATTTTGGCATACTGCCTGGTCAGCTCGTTTCCAATTCTCATCGCCTCGTTTCCTTCTTCCAAACCCTTTGTCACTGGCTTGAATTTACCCCCACCGTGGATCTGTTTCTTCATATCTTTACGGTTAATCGAGTCAGCTCCAACTATCTCGGCTTCTTGCAAGTGCCCCGCTAACTTTTTCCTCGTTGTTTTCTGTTTAGGTAACGAAGACACCGAGCTCGCCACTTCCACAAAGGAAGCGCATACAATTGAATAAGAAGATGACTCGGCTGACTTCATTTCTGCCTCCAACTTCCCTATGGCCGTCCTCTACGCAATCATGCGCGAACGCCCCAGGAGTCGATCTCAAACCCCACCTGCATCCACTCTTACTCCACACAACTTGACCGTCGTTGCGCCTATAATTATCAGCAGCTCTCCGACCGGCTCTCCCACCTCTTCTCTAGCCCGTCTCTCTTTCGCGTCTGCTTCAACTATGGTAACCCTAACCTCTAGCTTAAAATGTTCAGTTTGCCCAACGGCCGACACGCCCTCCGAAAAAAAAAATTTGGCTGGCATTTGACATAGACGCCGATACCCACATCTAGAAGGGAAAATTTCCAGTCCACTCTTGGCTGGATAAAGTGATTTTTCCCAAGGATGTCGCACCCCTTTGGAGGCTGTCTGAGGATGCACTGATGGAAGGAATCACTCTTTAGGCCTACCGGGTAAGTTTTTCCTCCTTTGAGTCCTTTTTAGAGTCGTCAAAGATCCATATTTAACTGTTTTAGGGCTTTATCTTTTGCTTTTCAGACTCTTACCCTTCAGACTGAGTTGAGGAGGAGATTCAAGCCACTCAAGACCGATGTTGAAGCTCTTCCCAAAGTCTGCGCTCAACTTATCAAAAAGAGGGAAGACCGTGATGTCTAGGTTGCTCAACTTAAGTCACTTCTGAGCGAGGAGAAGGAGAAGACCGCGGAAGCCGTGCAGATTGCCTTAGCCGGGTATAAGAGCTTGGAAGCCTTCAAGGCGAATTCCATGACTGAGGCGCGCACTCGGTTGGAGGAACTCGCAATGGAATGGTTGTCTTCTACGGCTGAGCAGGACTACCTCATAGAGGTCGGGATGCGCGATTATCACCAGGGGTTGTACGACATACAAAATGATATCTATCCCAAGTTGCTTGCCCCCTGACCCCCTCTTTACTCCTAAAGGTTGGGACCTTCCAGAGCCAATGCTCCCGTATGGCCAGAAACCTCCTACCACCGCACTTGAACAGGGGGGTGAGAGGACCGATAGGGTCCTCTCAAGCGGTACTCATGACGAGCATATTCCGATGGATCGCGCCTACCTGGATTCTGCTGGGGGTTAGACTACGGTGAGAGGAATGGAGCGAGTAGCCATTCCACACGGCGATGCTGAAGTAGACAAACAAGATATGGGCTCGCTGCAACATCGTACTCAGCAAGGGACTCTTCCAACTCTTCATCCTACTGGACCATTAGAGGGTGAAGGGGACGGAGTCCCTCAATAAAATGCCCCAACCCCCTTAGCTTATATATATTTTTTGCTTTTTATTTCCTTGTAATAGGAGTAAGATTCCTACTTTTTGAAATCTTGAGTTTAAGCACTCTTCTTTACTCCGACAACTCATATAACCTTTACCATTTTAATACTTGCTTTCTAATCTGCTTACCTGCAAATAAACTTTGAGCAAAAAACACAAGTGTAGAGTTTGACCGATTGTACCATACTCAGTCGTTCTCTCATCTGGGTTATTTGGCCAGGTTGAGATACTTTGAATGTGTACGATTCTTTCCACAAAAGAACATCTTAGATTCTTTATGGATAAAAAATGCTAAGTATGACATAAGGACCGAGTCCCTCTGTCTTGGTTGATACTTCATAAGCAAAGACTTACTTTAATGTAATTAAGGCTAAACCTCTTTTGGATCAGGAAGACTTCTCATTTCGACTAAGTCCCTCAGTCGGAGTGATCTGGAATTGTAAGTGGGCTTAGAGGGCCTCAAGCGGATATCTTCGCAGGACTCGCACAACTTGCTATGGCTCGCTTCGATTATCGTTCACTTGTTTGGAGGTCAATCCGAGACCTCAATCTTTCAACTATTTAGAAGGCTAGTCAAACCTAATTTTTTCATTCCAAAGGGTTTGCCCTGAACCCCTACTTGCTCGGATGCATGAAAGGTTCACCCTGAACCTCCACTTGCTTGGGTGCGTGAAAGGTTCGCCCTGAACCTTCACTCATGCTCAAAGGCTAATCTGAGGCCTTAACCCCTTAGATTATTTGAAGGCTAGCCAAAGCCGAGGTTCTACCTTGATCGGCTTAGGTACCATGTGAGGCTGGTTAGACCCAGACTCGCTTGAAAGATGTGCTAGGAATAAAACACGCTTTCATTAAATCAAAAGAGAGGGTACAACACTCTACTTACATTCTATTGATAAAAATTTTTCAGATGGATCGCATTCCAGGTCTGATCGATGAGTCAGAGTTCTAGAGTCTCCAATTTATAAGTACCCGACTGGACGTCTACTGAGATTCGATAGGGTCTTTCCCACTTAATAGTGAACTTTCCTCCTTCAGTCGGTCGACAGGCCTGCCTATCCCTTAAAAGAAGATCTCCCACTTTGAAACTCTTAGGTTACGCACACTTCTTGATAGCATTTGACCGACTGCTAGTACTCCGCCATCCGGCCATATGCGGCATCCCTTTTTTCCTCAAGGAAATTCTTTTCAATTTGGAGACTCACCTCATTCTCCTTGTCCGAGTACTGATGGACTCGACAAGTAGGCTCTGTTATTTCAACCGGGACCTTTGCCTCGAAATCGTAAGTGAACGAGAAAGGAGTTTCACAAGTCGCTCGTCTTGGGGTGGTCCGATAGGCCCACAATACTCGGTCTAGCTCTTCGACCCAATTATCCAATTGAAGCATGTGCTCCATCTCAACTAAAAGCTATTATCCAATTGAAGCATGTGCTCCATCTCAACTAAAAGCTTAAGCTGATAGTTGGATACACATTAACGGATATATGCTCACACGCCCCCTCACGTGTACGGTGGATTCCAACCAACACATGGACCGGTAAACCGTAATCGCTTACGAGTGGCGTTGAGATTCGAACCCATGACCTTTGGTCTGGCTCTGATACCAAATTGAAGCATGTGCTCCATCTCAACTAAAAGCTTAAGCTGATAGTTGGATACACATTAACGGATATATGCTCACACCTACGTCGATCAATTTTCTCCATATGCCATCCACAATAGTACAATTTATTTTCTCAGCCTGCTCATTAGCTTGCGGATAAGCGACCGACACCTTGGTGCGCCAAATCCAATATTGTTGACGGAATTCCGCGAAAGGATAACAATCAAATTGTTTTCCATTATCACTAACCATACGTACAAAAGAATCTTCGACACGGATACTCGGTGATTGTGACCAATGGCTCTACTTTGACTCATTTGGTGAAGTAGTCGATAGCAACAACACAAAAACGGAAACATCCGGTTGCCTGAGGAAGCGGACCTAAGATATCGATTCCCCATTTGGGGAATAAAATGAAGCTGGCCGGGTATCTTTTTTGGCAAAGGCCTGGCAGACATCACACTTGGTCTCCCGATCTATGCAATCTTAGACCATGGTAGGCCAATAATATCCTTGCACAATCAGTTTCCTTGCCAGAGTGTGAACTCCCTGATGAGTGGCACAGATCCCGCGATGTGTCTCCTCCATCACTTTGTCGGCTTCAAGTGACAGAAGACATCTCAATAATGGTCCCCCAAATGATTTCTTGTACAATCGTCCGTCAATAATCAAATAAGACGGAGCTCTCCTTCGGATCGGAGCGGCCTCGATCGGGTCATCTGGCAACTCAGCTTTCTCTTCGAATCTCAGAATGTCTTCTATTCAATACAGTTCTGGATATTTCTCAAGGTCACACCACTCACCCGTAACATATCTGACTTGTTCAGCCGGCTCCTCATCAATACTAGATCGTTGGACCTCTTCTTTATGGCATACTCTCAGCAAGTGGTCGGGTATCTCGCCCAGCATGACATTCGACAAGATATCCACCTCTGCATTTGTTTGTCCTCAAGAAAAAACATTATTAAAAAAGAATTAAAAGAACTTAAAAGTAAAAGCAAACATTAAACTGAGCTTTACTCAAATATACTTTTAAATTTATTGCCAACAATGCAGAATTAGTGTCAACTCAAAGAATGCATAAAACACTATACTATAACTTTTTATTATATTATCATGCTATTCAAATCAAAATAAAGAAATATGTGCAAATGTGTTAATACCCCTTATATGAGATATACAAAACCAAATAAAATAAATATGAAAATTTCACGAAATACAACCTAAGCCAAATTCAGAAATATTCTATCACAGTACAGGTGCAAAACATGAAGGAAACAAGGATCGAAGGCATTTAAAATTATAGTGAAATTGCTCGTCTCTTTCAAAATTCACACATTAACAGCCACAACAAGAATAACAACAAGAACAACAAAACAACAACAACAATAACAAAACAACAAAACAGCAACAACAACAACAACAACAACAAAACAACAAAATAGCAACAACAACTACCACAATAGCAACAACAACAACAGTGCCCAGTACATCTGCAAGGTGACAATATAACGTTGATTGCATCTGCACTTTTCTATGGGCATGATGCTCCATTTTATAGGCTTTGCAAATCAGCTGGTGTTACTCTCTGTGTTGTTGCAAGCTCTACACAAATGCACAAAAGGCAAATTGCATGCATTCATGCTGGGCGAATTGCACACAATCTAGTCTGTGTGCATTCATAGAGTAGCTTGTGTGCATTTACGAACGATCTCACGGAGAGGTGGTCTCATTTAATTATATATATATATATATATATATATATATATATATATATATATATATATATATATATATATATATATATATATATATATATAGAATTCTAATCAGGTGAGAATAATTTGTTAGGTGAGATTGTGTGGTTGATTAGTGGCCATTGATCTTAGGCAATCTAACGGTTAATTTTTGTTGTGCAATATTAACTGACCGTTTTGCACTGCCTTATTATTTGCTGTATAGATTGACCTTTTAATTGCACAGTATTCCTAGTGTGGGTAGTATCGTAATCTCAGTATTTCATTTATTGCACGCACCAAAAGTTGAGGGGATTGGCGTTTTCCTAAGTTCTCTCCGACGACTCCGTTTCAATTCTAGCCCGAAGGCGTCATGTGCTACTTCCCTCTTGCCGGACTACTAGTCATTGGTCGCTTCTTCCCATCGTGCTTTTCGTTTCCACAGCAGTTATTGCCCGTGCAAAGTGTTCTGATCTCAGATGGCGACTGGTTTGTTCTTCTTTTCTTTTCTTAATCCTTTTTGCTGTGATTTCTTTTCCAGTCAAAGGGGCCGGGGGATGGGGGTGGACAGGCAGTAATAGATTGTGGGGGGTTTTTTTTTTTTTTTTGGTTAAATTGGAGTTCAATAAGATATTCTCATAGCTGCTCTGTTGAACCTGGGGTGCAGATGAGATTCAATGGATCAGGTTCATATATGAATGTCTAGTCTGCCCTGTTGATTTCTTTTATTTTCCTACATTTTATTGGCTTCTAATTGGTAGTGCTTTGAAGAAATGATTCTTTCTCAAGTGTTTTTGGATAGAAGTGCACTCATTTTTTTTCCTAATTCGGTGTTTTTTTTTCCTTAACATGGTTATGTTGAAGCTGTTCACTTTGCACGGCTGGAAGAATTGCATATGCTTGCTTCACAGTTTTTGGGGTGTAGGGCTTAAAGCTCTCTTTTCCCAGTGCTGTTGGAATTATAGATTACTATGTGTTTAGGAATACAAATTCTTAAGGGATTAGTAGCTATGTGTATTACCACTGTAGAACATGGATGCTTTAGGGTGGTGCACCAAACGCATATCAGATTAGTACGGCAAGAAAGGATTACTATTTTGGTGTGATGGTTTGTTTGGTATGTCATCTTAGTTTTTTCTTTCATCTGTGTGGACAAATATATATACATTAAACGATGTGGGAATTCCAGCCTTGCGTCCAATATGCTTATGCGTTCTTGATAGCACGCATGGTTTAGGCTCAAACACCTCTTTTTTGTAGGGGTGGGGGAATTATTATAGAGCAGTAACTAAACCGGTGTAGTTGTGTCTTATTCTTTATGTTGATGGTGCAGTGCTGCTGGACGTCTACTAATATGTCCATAATTTCTTTACCTCGCTAACACATTGTATCTAAATGTGCCAATATTGGTGTTTTCCTTTTAGGTCTCTGATTTAACTAAATTTCTAACCTGACTTATTCTCATTTTAATTCATTACATTAGGATTTGGATAGTAAAGCCTTTCCCTATGAAGTCGATATGCGGTGCAAACATGTGTACTATGTCATCATAGTTTATTTAATCAATTGTGTGGCCAAATATATTTAATATTTACGATGTGTTGTTTGTTTTCTTACTTGTAGTGGGTAGAGTGCGTGTTCAGGTTTGTAGTGTTTGCTGTAGCTTTCGTTTCTGTTTGAATTCATTTCTAACATGGTTTTTTTCTCCGGTGTAGATGATCATGCTGGTAACATTAGTGGTGTGGGTGAAGGTTGTCGGCTACAAGTATCGCCTGGGTCATCAAAGTATTGGTGGCCACAATGTGATGATGGGAGTAAGCCAGTCATAGGTCAGACTTTTAAAACTCTAACGGAGGGTGAGGAATTCTATATAAAGTATGCTGCTCTTGTGGGGTTTGATGTTAGGTGTGGTTCACTGAAGAAGGATAGGGGTGGGGAGGTGATTTTGAGGCATTTGCTTTGTAATCGCGAGGGATATAAGTCTGTCTCGGGTGGCACACCCAATGCGGGGGGGCATGGGGTTTACGATGATAGTCGCCCGGTGACTCAAAAGCGTCGTAGAGTTTCCAATAGGGTGGGGTGTAAGGCCAGGATCGTATTTAAAAATGACCAAACCAGAGGGTATTGGGTCTTTTCCTTTGAGGAGAGGCACACTCATGTGTTGTGTACTCCTCTGTCTAGGCAGTTCATGAAAGTGAACCGCAAACTTGATTTTGGCCACCAGGCGTTCATGGCTAATTGCGCAAAGGCAAACGTGGGGACAAGTCAGGGTGTTAGGCTTTTAAGTGAGTTTGTGGGTGGATATGAAAATGTTGGGGCAACTAGTGTTGATTTCCAGAACTCAAAACGCGACCTACGTGCGTATATTGAGGGGTGTGATGCGCAGTATTTACTTGATAAGTTGTCGAGGAAAAATGAGAAGTGTGCCGCGTTTTATTATAAGCATGACATTGATGAGAACGACCAATTACGACGTGTGTTCTGGGCTGATCCGGTAGCTCGTCGCAACCACACGGTGTTTGGCGACATTGTATCCTTCGATGCAACGTACTCGACGAATAGGTACGTTTTAACTTACTTATTTAAGGATGTTGTAACGGGAAAATAAGAATAATCATATACATTCATTGTGCAAATTGGTAACCACCAGTGTTGTTAGCCTCCTATTGACGGGCGTGTTAACAATTTAGTAATACTGAAATATGGTTGTCGTTTTGGATGTGTTGTGTTGTGTGTAACTGAAATAGGTATTCAGGATTGTGGTTCTATGTCAATATTTTTTTAGTTGTTTGAAGTTTGATTGCAGAGTTCGAGTTTTGGCTTGGTTTTTTTATTTTTTTTATTTTTTTATTTTATTTTAATATCTTTATTTTTTTATTTTTGTTTTTGTTGGGGAGATGTGCCTGGGGCTAGTTTCTGGCACTATAATAAATAGTTGTGCAAATTGACTAATAATTGCTACAGCTTTGGAGAAATGATCCTACTCAAGTGTGTTTGGGTAGCAGTGAACTCAATATTTTATTTTTAACAATCTGATTTATCTAGAACTTCATCAAATTTTTTACCTTTAACTTGTCTAAAAGGGAGAGGTAATTTCTTTTTGCAGTTATGTTTTTGGTTATTGAAAACCAGAGATTCTCACACTTTCTCTGTTCAATCTTTGCACACTGACCAGCACCCATTTACTCACAAGCCCCATAAAAATACATAGTAGACAGCACCTCGTAATAGCATGCATGCACCTCTTATTAACTCTGCTCAAATGATCCAGGTACAAAATGGTTTTCGTACCCTTCACAGGTGTGGATAACCACAAGCGGTGCGTTACTTTTGGTGCGGCGCTGATCACCAAAGAGGATGTCGCGTCATATGTTTGGGTGCTGGAGACTTACAAGGAGGCAATGGGTGATGCCCCATCATGTTTTGTCACAGACCAGGACCCTGCTATGAGGATTGCTCTAGCAGAAGTTTACCCAACTACTCGGCACCGGTTTTGCATGTGGCATATTATGATGAAGGTAGGCGAAAAGGTTGGTCCGGAGTTGTCTAAGGATGGGGTCTTTCGGGGCAAGCTAAATGCTATTGTTTGGGATGAAATTCAACAGCCCGATGTGTTTGAGACTAGGTGGCAAGCGTTGCTTGGTGAGTATGGCTTGTTAGATCATAATTGGTTCACAAAGTTGTGGGAGGCACGTCGATATTGGATCCCCGCCTATTTCAAGGATATGATACTCAGTGGGCTAGTTAGAACCACGTCCCGATCCGAGGGCGAGAACAGTTTCTTTGGAAGGTATTTAACCCATACCTCCAGTTTGGTGGAGTTTTACAGTCACTTCGAATCTGCAGTAGATGCACAACGTCAGATCCATACCATGCTAAATGCGGTGTGTGAAGGTCATTTTGCACCGACACAAACGGACTTGAAAATGGAACGTCATGCGTTGGCCGTGTACACCGTCACAATTTTCCATGAGGTCCAAGCTGAAATTTATGCAGGTTGTTATTCGTGTGGGGTAGTGTCCGTTGATGGTGCTGGTGATGTCATCAATTATGGCATAAAAGAGAGTGAAAACCAACAGTTCCAAGTGCACTACAACTCCAGTGACAGTAGCGCAACGTGCACGTGCTCACTTTTCCAGCGGTTAGGATGGTTGTGCCGCCACATTTTCTTAGTTTTCAAAAACAACCACGTAGATAACATCCCATCAAGATACATAGTAGACCGCTGGACTCGCAAGGTTTGTTTGCGCGCGGAGTTTCAGTACGATGGTCTTACTATACAATCAAATGTCAACGACGATGAAAGCAAGACTCAGGAGAACAAAATGTGGGCAGAGATCTTCGCATGTGTGGGGTTGGCGATTACCAGCTCAGAACGTGTTGAACGGTTAACCCAAGTGATCCACCAGCTAAAGGATTCTTTCGTGGGGGAAACCAATGGCCCAGTACAACACAAAAAAAATAATCCAATGATTCAATCATATTGTGGGTCGGAACCGGTTTTGGCAGTGACAGTCAAGCCCCCAAATGTTGCAAAAAACAAAGGTAGTGGAAAGAGGTTCAAAGGGAAAAGGGAGAAAGCCATTGAGCAGTCTTTGAAGGGGGTTAGGAAATGTCACGGGTGTGGCAAATACGGGGGACACAATAGTCGCACTTGTGAAGTTCTTCGAGCAACACGTATTGGGGAGGGGGGGGGGGGTGGAGAAAGCCTTTGAATAGTCCGGGGACTCGTGATGGCTAATCACAGCTGATGGTGTTGTTAGTTGAATAGTCACTAGCAATATAATTTTTTTTGCATGGGTGCTTATCACTATCAGAAATCATTGTGCCCCTATTTTAAATTGCAATACACTATGAACCTCGGTTACTAATGCAATAAATAAATGTGGGATTTGTACCTCGTCCCGTGTGTCCTCTTTTTTTTTCCATTTTTATTATTTTTATTATTATTATTTAGTTGGATGAAGGAAGCAATGTAGAAGCATGGATCCACTTGCACTGCAAAACAATCCCCTCATTTAGACGCCCATGTAGACCCCCCAGTGGACATGAAATAATAGATGACACCACATATGATGCTTCATTTTTGTTTCTTCAAGCATTCCGACTTTCAGACATGGAATGAGTTGGGGCCCGGGACCTGAGGCAGATTAAGTCAAAAGAAAATTGTTGCCACAGAAATATTAGCCACGCAATAGCCAATGCATGCGTATATGGTTTCTTATCTACTACTAATGCTTGTGCCGTATATGTTGTAGTAATGCACAAACCACACCTCAAGGTTAAGATTTTATTAATTTACTAGTACGGCGTGTGCTGTGTATGTGGTAGTAATGCACAAAATACATATCAAGTTTGAGATTTCAAGTTTAACTCTTTACATTTCATTTCTTCGGTGCAATTAAAATAATGCTTAGTAGCCTTTTAAGTGTCTATAATGAGCCATATTAATTCCACGGGCAGCTAAGATGTTTATCAATATTTAATCATGTGTTATTGAATGCAATAAACTAAATGTTGGTGCATGCTTGTGATTAGTACTGGGCAAGCAGTGAAAACACTACCGTTCACGTTAACAGATCTTATCATTAAAACACACATTATTAAAATTTAATTGTACGCTAGGCCGGTGCACGCCAAACTCGATCTACTCAAAGACGAGAGTGAGTGTGTGTACATATTATTAGATCGAAAGTCAATATAGCAAATTTGCAAACACGTCACCAATATAATGCGACAAATTGAACATGCATGCAATTTAATTAAAAACTACTGCTACTTATTTCAAAGCAAGGCAATAGGGGCCACCTAAGAATATATTACAGCTAGCTTAATTACATGCAGCCTCCAAGCCACCATTTATCATATCGCAATCTTTTTACCCTTTTTTTTTTTTTGCCTTTTAGCTTTCCAAAGTCAATATTTATGTAGTGCTTAATCAGAGTAGATTCAACTTTACTTTTGACGTCTAATAAATAACATGACAACCCACCCAGTTTGAGCAGCACAGTGCAATTAGCCAGGCGTAGGGATGCTTAACTTGTGCAACTCATAACTACGAGTAGGCAACACTATGTCAATACTAGGAAGAAAACAACCCACTCGATTAATTAACAATTCAAAAAAAATCATAAAGAGGCAGGACATGGAAAATAACATTATTAAGCTGGCAAAATGTATAGCCACTTATTATGCAGGGATCCAAAACTAGGCATCTCATTGCGGAACGCTTTCACCTCCAACCGACACATCAGTGTCGCCATCATTTGTTCCGGCGAATGTATGCTTTGGTACGTACAACAATAGCTTCCCGGTGCCCATTGATTTCGGACAACAATATGTCGTGCAAGTATCTCTGGCGCAACTTGCGGAGCTCATTCCGGTCACCCTTTTGCAAGCCACACTCCCAATCCTTGCACTTCTCGCCCATGTACGCCTCCATGTGTCTCATTGTGTAAACTCCGCAATCTTCTTTGTGCTTACTATCTCGCCACGGCATCTGCATCCGTATAGCCCTCATATTGTCAACAAAGGCTGACCGTAACCCCTGGCGTTTGTTATGAAGATATGCTGATAGCATATCGAGCTGGCAGGGAAACAAAACGTGAATTCAGTACACCAAAAGCAATAAAACCCATCATATCTACCCATACGGTCAAGCCGTGCATCGTCGGGGAACAAATAAAAACCAAATTACAAAATCAAGGGAAAAAACACATAACAAAACAACAGCTAATCAGACCAGATATCACCATTCCCACCAACCATAACTCAAAACAAATTCACTCAATCACCACGGTGGAAGCCACGGTCAAAATCACACCGTAGGTAATCACGACTCCAGCCACCCCCCTCACCCCTAGCCAAAATCACACCATAGGTAGTTTCATTGCATACTAGTCTGATAATTCAACCTGTAATTAACAGTGCTATAACACACACACAAATGGCATTGCAACCCAAGCTAACCAACTCTCCATCAATACACTTACCAATTCCTGTGGGATGGCGCCATATCTATCCTCGTTTTTACCAGCTACCGGGGAGTTGTCAATGATTTCAAACCTCCGCTTTCGCATGTTGATACACAGGACGTAATAGTGAGCTGCTTTCAGAATGGGGAAGAAAAACTGCACTCAAACATTATAATTCGTCAAACGCAAATGATTGGCCACTTACTTAAAATTCAAACAAACAATGTGTTAGTAACTGGTTACTTTACCAGGTCTACAGTGGCGCAGTCAATATGTGGTGCACGCTCAAACACCTTATCCAGCCGTTCAGTAAACCACCCCAAGCGTACATCCCAGTCACCCGTGGCGAAAATAACACTGCTCAACTATTCAATGTGTGGCAGGGGAAACAAAGAGCCATAGATAGTTAGGTAACATATATAATGCTTTAAGAAAGGGTCGTACATCACATACCAAAGTGTATATCGTAACAAACACTCTACTAGGGGCGTCCGGCTTTCTACCCTTCTCCAACTCATTCAAAACACACGTCCAACAGTCCACCACTGGCATGCGTACTGCATTGTCGAATTGTAAAGACATGAAGTCTTTCAACTGCACATGCCTCCCGTTATACGAAAAAACCTCCTCGGTGCTGCAAAGTGTTTTTAAAAGCACACAAAAAAAAGTGTTCAGTGTTATAGCCATGCAATGTATGTAGAAAGTAGAATAACGCAAATGGTTCTAACTAGTTTCGGTCTTGATGGTGAAAGAACCATTGCCACAGAGAGAACCGGTCGGGATCGGGAATTGCAACAACCGCCGTCTGTCCCTAGGATACCTATTCAATAAGTTCAAACCCCCCAAAGACTCAGCACCTGACCTTGCATCACAACGCAATTCCTTGAAAGGCGCCCTCGGTGCCGATCCACCAATACAAATAGGTAATGCATCGCTGTTGGTGTGTTTTCCCTGTGAGATGTCACCACCAAAACCAAGACTAATTAATAATGACTCACATAAAGGATACTGCAACAACAGTTTAGTACCTGGACTATTGGCCCACTATTCTCCGGACAAATCACGCGCCTCCCATGCGTTGGAGGGGTAACACCGTTTGGGTCCTGCTATGTTCCAACCGTTTATCAATCCACAGCTAGCACCACAGACAAAAAGAATTCTGGAAATCTAACACACTGACCTCGATTTTATTGTCACCACGTGCATCGCCGACCACACCACCCAATTCATCCCCACTAGATGATATATCTAAACTGCCAGCATTCTCACCCCCTGTGCATTCTGGTGGATTCTGGATTAAGACACCCAACTGTGGCCCCCCAAACTCTTGTGTCAAGCCTAAACTAAAGCTAGGTGGTTCAAACCCCTCCTCAGTTGTCTTGTATCCAACCTCAATCTCATCAGCTACAGCGATAGTCTCCACCCATAATGCTTCATCGTCTTGTGTGCCGGTCTGTATAGTCAGTGGTTGTTGGCTTCGTCTCATGCCGAACAACTTCTCGGTAGCATCAAGCGCCTCTTTAAAGTGTGGGTTTTCGAACGTCCCATCTGGGGCTTCCTTCGCCATCGCGATCAATTCTTCCACAGTGGAAACTATGAGTTTTGATTTGGCCTTTAAAAGCTCGGAAAACCCCTGCAATAAGAGCGAACACAATAATTATTCATAATACAACAACGGCAAATAGGGAAAGGTGCCAACAAAGGCAAAGAAACACAACGAAAACACATCTCCATGTGGAACGAAAATACAAACATAACAAAACGCGAGTCTTTGGTAAATTGGTGAGTACTACTACGGGATTGCACAAAGCCCACCAACACAAAGCACTCTACGTCTAATTTGAGCAACAAAACCCCCAGATATAGACCATATGCACTACCGATAGAAACAGTGACAACCATACATTGTCACACCTCAAACAAACAGGTGTTCGCTCCACCACATATTTTAACAACTAAAACGCTGACCTGTTTTGTACTGCCGCCCAAAGCCTCGTGCTCTTCTATTTCAATCACATCCCGCAACGGTTCAAGCACACAACCAATCCCAAATCCACCCGCTCGAATCTCAGCAGACTCACGCTCCTTCAAAAGCTTTCCAGTCCATCCAATTAAGGCAGGAACACTCCTAGGAATTACCCGAGGGCCCAACGCTACTCTGTCTATGTAGAACAACTGCAAAATCAAAACAAGGGAAAAAATTGGAAAGAATAAATCACATACATAAACCGGCTCGTTTAAGGTAAGTTAATTAAACACAAAAAATGGTAAAAACAGTCTCAGACCAATAGGAATAAGAGTGGCCCCGTAAAACGTTGCATCTTGTCTTCTGCCCAATCATGGTGAGTTTTGACTAACCGTTTAAGCAAGTACCCACACCAGTCTAAGTCCCGTATCTTGTCCACTTCTTCTAGCTGGTGTAAAAACTGCTGGTTGGCGTAACCATTCTGTGTGCTTTCAATTAAAACAGTAGCAACAGCCACGCAAAAGTGACGTTGGAACCAAACCCCACCGTCCTCACAGGTTAGCATCACCTGACATACCTTCTTCAAGGTTATTGTGCTGTCTCGCTTTCCAATTTTGGCCCGCCATTCCCTCAACTCTGGCCCCACTTTTTGACTAGGCCGACACACTACCTCTGTTGACCCTAATGGGAGCCCCAGAACAGCACTAACATCTTCTCTTGTAATTGGTAGAGCTATCTCGCGCTGGACATTTAGTGTGAGCTTGTTAGGGTTGAACACACTAACCAACCAACACCCTAGTCGCAATGGGATCTCATTAACTTCCAAACACAAAATACCGCCCATTCCCATGTCGGATACGGCCTGTCTTTGTTGTACATTGAATTCACTCATAGCACGGATGAGGTCCTTGGGTGTGCATCGGGTGTTAAATGACGGAAACTTAACTTCTTCTAAAGGGGAAAGTTTAGGGACGTGTGTGGTTTCCGTCGTGCCCTCAGCTCGCGGGGTGGCTTCAACATCTGAAATCCTAGTTATCTTTCCATCACTACGACCAGGGAGAGCAACGACGCACTCATCGCCCCCAACACCGTCGCACAGTCGTTTAGTCCCTATAACAAAAGTAACCAAAATGCAGAAATGTGAACACAAATAACCATCAGCAGTAAAATCAGCAACGATAGTGACAAGAAAGTATGTGGTGTGTGTGGGGTTAAGAAAAGAAACGTCACCCAAGTGCACACCATATTTCGCACAACCCTATACTCATGCACTGTATTACCCAAAATGTAGTCTACATTTTCATTCACTGTACTGTCCCACTGCATCACGGATCACATAAAGCATGAAATAAAATGGGATAAACATTCACCTAAATTTAGCATTAAAAAAAATTATATACACAGTCGTTGGGAAAAAATGACACCGATATTAAATTAATAGAAATAATCACACAAGAATAGGTGGGAGCAGTGTTATTATAACCTATGGACATAAGGATGCACCCCGTGCTACATTATCTTCAAACGATATGTGCAGCTTAGGGACCAAGACTCATCCGTAGTGGTGCCATCAAAACCCGTTCGACATCAACACTGCACACCTATACGAAACCCAGGTTTTTAATGGGTGTTTACTATTTGAATTTATGGCAGATATTTTTGTAGTAGCAGGTCAAATGCATCTATCTATACACAACACATTGAGTTCATATCTGTGTTATATAAAAACTAAGATCCATTATCACAACAACACACGCAATCCACCACACAGCCACAACTATTTATTATAGTGCCAAAAACTAGCCCCAGGCACATCTCCCCAACAAAAACAACAATTAAAAAATAAAGATATTAAAATAAAAAAAAATAAAAATAAAAAATAAAAAACCAAGCCAAAACTCGAACTCTGCAATCAAACTTCAAACAACTAAAAAAATATTGACATAGAACCACAATCCTGAATACCTATTTCAGTTACACACAACACAACACATCCAAAACGACAACCATATTTCAGTATTACTAAATTGTTAACACGCCCGTAAATAGGAGGCTAACAACACTGGTGGTTACCAATTTGCACAATGTCCACAGATAAAAACAGGACAATACACACAACCATTGTTTAAACTGACGCTGATTTCTATCTGTAATCAGCCTCCAGACTAAGAGACCAGAACCAAAAATCTCTTAAAACACTTCCACTACTATACAAAATTACACAACCCCCGAGTTGAGGCCCGAAAATATGGGAAGATTGAAGAGGGAAACGACTTACCTGGGACGGAAGATCCGCCGGCGGTACTGGTGACCGGAGTCCGCTTACGGTTGAGGGCCAACATTGCGGCAAGTCGAATACAACACACCACCGGCCAATGTTGTTTCTCGATGTCGGTCTTCGGACGACAACTATCGAAAGCCCCCGGCTCACAAACGACGGAAATAAGGGATTTTGTACTGTCGACATTGGACTGATGGCGGATGACCGATGGGAAATAACGCCCACAGGGGAATCTTTGCAATTAAAGGCTCATTACTCAATATCGCGCATGATCCTTAAAAAAAAAAAAGATAAGATTACGCAAATAACCCGGTGCAAATATTCACCTACCAAAACCAGCGCGAGAATCCCACAAAATATGGGATTGCACAGCCACAACCCCAACCGTGCACAACCTAATGATCTAACGGTGTAAATCTGACCTCACAACCACACCTAACACTTTGTACTCACCTGATTAATAACCGTATGGTGAATTTTTCGGGTGTGTTGTGCGTTTTGTGGTTTATTTGTGCATTTCATTGTTGTGCATTTTTCTAACCCTATTGGTGCCTTTGTTAACACTATTGGTCCTTTTTTTTAAGCGGTCGCACCATCCGCACGTTAAGGGGCGGCCTCATTTGAGCAGAAGTATACCCACACACACTAGTTTTTCACGCGCATTGCGCGAATAGGATAATACCCAATGTTTATTTTAAATAAGTATTTCAAAGTATATCAATACAATGCAAAATTTATGCAAGAAATGTTCATATATAAGTAATTGAATGTTGACTTTGTTTATTTAAATTGGTAATTCAAAGTATATGAATGCAAGATAATATATGAGATATATTGATAATAATTGTCACTAAAATAAATGTTTGCAACTTTGTAATATATAATACTAGTCTAAAAATTTAGTTTAAAAATGATTGTAACACCCCTAAATTTTAAAATATTTAAAGCTTATAAAATAAAGGCAAATCTGATATTAAATCCCAAATAGAGCATAAACGAAGCATAATAGTCGGGGTGCTATGCCAAATCTAAGCTGGAGAACTTAGATGCACAGGCTATACTAACTAACCAAACATATATCCATAATTGGGTTCAAATCAAGGCACGCAAGCTGTCTAACTCAATCCAAGACTATCTAGACTAGATTCGGGGAATCCAACTAGCGCACTCCAAGCTACTAATATGTTCCTGAAAAACAAGCGGTGTAACAACCGTCAGCAAATAATGCTGGTAACCCACTCCAACGCGTTAAGTACAATATAGGTAGATATAAGAAATCATTTTGAAACTGGAATACATATATACTTATGAGACACTAATTTAAATCCAAGATCAAGACTCAAGACACAACAACAGACTCGACATTATAGAATAATCATAAAGACTAGCATGTGTCCTAAGAACTCGTTACAAGACATAATAGACAGATAAGCATATAAATAGCAAATAGAGACAACAAAGGAATTCAAGACAATCATTTAGCAAGTAATCATCAAGTCACACAATCCATCTTCCAACCTTATACCAAGTTCCAACCTTATAGCTCCCCTCCGTCCTTATATCAGTTCCAACCTATACCTCCAGGCTACCCTTATATCGCCTCCCTTATTCCTCCGGGCAACTACATGCCCCCACCAACAAACCACCTTTCAACCACCAACTTATCAAGATAGCGCCGCAGTGCCATTCGCATGATCCGTACCTCTAGTACCAATATCAAGGGGCCAGCGCATATAGCCCTAACATGACACCGCAGCACTTATAACCTGACTCATGCTCAACGGCAAGCTAATCGAAGGTGGGTTTGTGCCTTTAGCACAGTAACCGCTAGGCCTGTACCTTTAGTACAATGACCGGGCACTCGTTGTGCTAACCGCCAACAATTCATTTCCACCAATCACAATCTCAACATCATTATCATCATCAGTTACACCGGTCATTGCGCAATGACCACGATACTCATCACCATTCAATCAAGCAACACATAATCAATCAATAACAATCAAGACATAACGATAATGACACGTACTACACATAAATTCCTAGAACGGTATTCAAAACATCAAACGAGACCCATACACGACAACGGGGTACAACGGGACACATCAAGACACGGGGAAATGTCAAACGGGGAAAAACACCACGACCCACAACAACTTTCCAGCGGGTGGAGGACCACCCGCCAGCTACCCGCCGGCGGGCAGCCGCCATTCCAGCGAGTGGCCGGCGGGCAGGCCTCCGAAAAAAGAATTTGGCTAGGTTTCCTCGGGGAATATCTCGCGTGGTAGGATTAATTGTGGTAGGGTTTCTAAATGCTTTCTAATTCCCTATATATAGATTCAGGAGTCCTAACTAGAATCTGAATAGTGAAGGCCTGCTATTCCTCATATTCCTTATAGAATTAAAGACTTGATTAAGGATAAAGGTCCATGATCCATTGTAGACCATACTAATTAATTAATGAGAATTCTAGTCTAATTAAATCCCTTTTTAATTATATGTTAACGGAATTAATTTCATAATTAGTCCGGATACGGAGGCCGTAACACGGGGTGTTACAATGATAGTCTAAATAAATACTACTTTTGAATTGAATTTTTTCTAAGTCTTCTTAAATCTCTTTTGAGTAGCCATGTCATTGTCTTCATCTTCAGTACTTGTACTCTTCTTTTTTATTGGTAGTGTGTCATGTGCAATTGGGTTACTGGTGGTAGCATAAAGGAGAGCGTCATGCAATGAGATTATGTTTTATAAAGTTGTGAATTTTTCTTGTTGTGTATATGATTGGATCTTAGTTGCACTAGTAAAAAATAAACAAAGAACACGGACTTTTAGCAACTATTCTAAAAAGAATAGTTGTGTGTTATTTAAAAAAAAAAAATCACGGTGGCATAATCGCAAATATTTGGATAAGAATCTGCAACCATTCCTAAATAAAACGGTCGCGGCCTGAAAAAATGCGATTGATTTTCCGAGACTGTTCCTTTACAGAACAGTTGCGAAAACTATTCGCATTTTTTTGAAAAAAATAAAGAGTTTATTACCGAAATAGCCTCTCGACTATTGCGAAATTACCAATTTGGTCCTCGATAATTTTTCGTGCCCAATTAAGTCTTCGACTTTGAAAATGTTAACCAATTTGGTCCTCCGTTTATTTTGCCGTTAGACATCCGTTAACTCGGGATCAAATTGGTAATTTTGCTATAGTCAGTGGACCATTTCTATCATCATATGCACCATTTTTTCCGAAAGTTAATTACTGAAATGGCCCCTTGACTATAACAAAATTATCAATTCGGTCCCGAGTTAATGGATGTCTAACGTTAAAACAAACGGAGGACTAAAATGACTAACATTTTCAAAGTCGATGATTTAATTGAGCACAAAAAATTGTCGAAGACCAAATTAGTAATTTCGCAATAGTTGAGAGACCATTCCAGTAATAAACTCAAAAATAAATAAATAATTAGTTTCTGCGATAGTTCCTCGTAGAACAGCCGCAGAAACTTAATATTTAAAAAAAAACATACGCAACCGATCCAACCGTCGCCAGGGAGAGCCGCTCAAGTGATGAAGATTCTTGTGTTGTTATTTTCTGTCTACCTACCTTTAAAGCTACATTTTTTTGGGTGTTCCTTTCACTTTTTATCTATAGGTCCTGGGTTTCTTGTGTGTTTATTTTCTCTCTACATGTTTCTGAGTGAAGCAAAGAGAATGCGAGCATAAAGTGAAGTAAAGAAAAACGAAGTAGATGTTGAAGAAAAAGATGAGGCCAACAGAGAAAAATGGCGAAGCGGAAAATGGGGAGCAAAAAAAAGGAAAGTGAAACTGAAAAAGGTAATTGTTGCTTCATTGTTCTGGCAAAAAATGAATCTGAGGAGAATAGAAGCTAGAATGAGTCATTGTTGGTTCATTTTTCTGTATAATTCTACCCTGCTGCCAATTTTATTGCTAGTTCTACTCTGCTGTTAATTCTACTCTATTGCTGACTATGTTGGATTGAATGTGGAATTTTGTTGAAATGAGCGTGCGCGATTTTTACGGAGTAATTTTATTTTATTTTTTAAAATTAAGGAGTATCTGCGACAGTTCCAACTAAGGAAGCAGAAAGTCACGACTAAAAAAATAATAATAATAATCCACGACCACTCTTAGTAAAGAACAGTCCCGGATGCTCAACATTACGACTGTTTCACAATAGTTGCGAAAAGTTCAAGGCTTTCTGCGTTCTTTAGTATCCGCGACTATTGTACAACAGTTGCAAAAAGCTCTTTACAACAATTGCGGATTAACTGTCTGTACTAGTGTTGTACTATGAACTCTTGATCTTGCAAGTGACTGTTGATATTTGGCAGTGGTAATTTTTTCTCCTACATGTTTCATATATTGTGAGATATGTGTCATAGATTCTAATGTGAAAGTATTGAACAAAATATTAAGAGTTAATACTCGATTTGATCCCTCAACTATTAGGATTTTACCACTTTGGTCCTTGACTTCCAAACTTACTCAATTTAATCACCTACTATACAATTTTTATCTAAAATAGTCCGTCGTCCAAACCAAAATTGTCCTGATTATGACTACTTTGGTTAACAATTGCATAGTTAGGGATGAAATTGAGCAAGTTCAGAAGTCGATGACTAAAATGGTTAAATCTTAATAGTCGAGGGACCAAATCAAGTATTAACTCAAATATTAATATTAATATTTATTATATTTGTAGAAGGTTAATGAGTAGTACATCTTGTTCTAGTTTCATAACTTGTTTACTTGATAATAACAACAATGACTCTACAGGTAGTCCGAATACAGAGTGTTTTTGTTGTTAAGCTAACGTTGATGCTGATTTTGCCTTTAATTCAATCAGATTGTGTCTAGAAAATGAAATGAATTGTAAATTTATATTAGTTCTAATATATTTATTTAAAGGATACACAATAAGTATTTTACATACAGGATCAATGAATGCTGCAAAGGTAGCTATTTTTGAAATTTTTTCATTTCTGGATTTGTAAGATTTTTTGCAACGTTGTAGTCTCAAGATCTTTTTAATGCGTCAAGTGTGATGTTCTATTGCTCTACATTGGCATTTTTAATATTGCGTTTAAATGTAGCTATGCAAGATAATGATCTAGTTACCATTTACATATTATTATTAAAAGCATACCAGTCATTTAGGTGTTTTGCTTGAGATACTTTTAACACTACTGGAAATCCTGAAATTTCCGACCACCTGAAAGTTATCTTAAATCAAGTCGAAAGCCTTGTTCCGACCACTTTTGGTATCCGGAAAAACCCTTGTTGCTATTTCCGACCACTTTTGGCTTTCAACTTGATTTAAAATCACTTTCAGGTGGTCGGAAATTCAATAATTTCTAGTAGTGTAATTTGGTTCAACAATTATTATTGAATGAGTTTTTATGGGTAGAAAAATTTCTAATTTATTTAAGAAATAAGATTAAATAAGGTTGGAAGATCCTTAAAATGAAGACGTCAGATAGTGAAGGTAATTGGCACTAATTGCTTGGTGATATAACTATTGAAGTACTATTGGAGTTGGGCAAGTAACAAGGGGACATGATGAAAGATCCTTAAAAAAAGGCTCTTGTATCCGAAACAAAATACATAGTGAATTTCCTCCTAAAAAGTGATAAGAGTGGAGTAGGTGTTTCTCTCTCTCTTTACATTTATTTTCATATACTAACTGACATTATTACAAAAAATCTTGGCAAGCAAAATATTCTAATTAATAACCTAACACTTAGACTCTATTTGGCCGAGCTTATAGCTTATTTTAAGTTACTAATAAGCTATAAGCGTTGTTTGGTAATGTTTCTAAAATAAGCTCATAGCTTAAAATAACAACTTATTTTGGAACGCTACTGATGCGGAACAAGAATTGAGAAAATAATAGAACAATGGTCACATGCATGAAGTCCAAGAGACATGAAGTTTAATTGATGACTACTTTTTATCGGAAATTTGAATTAGCTTTAAATATTATTAGTATTTCCAATTCTCATTATGTTTATTTTATAGTTCCCATGTTTTAATATTTGCAACTCTTCAGTTTTTCTTAATTGTCTATTTAAACAGACTTTTGTATTGAGATGTTCAAGTTGGAATATAATTGAAAGTCTTTGAGTTTGAGTTATATTGTTTGTGTTCTTCCTGTTCTCCTTGTCCTACATCAGTTGGTATTCAGAACCTCAAGTTCCTAGGCGACAACCGAGATAGTGGCATAGCCCTCTCCACTTGTCACAACCCAAGATGGCACAAGGCGGTATCAACAACTAGGGTAACAACCATTAAACGGCGGTGATCGTGGAGTGGATGCCTTTTGGGCAGATTTTCTAAGGCAAGAAGAAAATTAAATGTAAATTGTGAGCTACTCGATATACGCAATCTTCTTGCTGATATTAGTTATCGTATAAATGGTAATGGAACTCCTCAAGTTACCAACCATGAAGGAGACCCACTTGTAAATCATGGAAACCGATTTCCTCTTCGTCAACGTCGGCAAGCAGATCCATCACTTCAAAATAATAATAGTGATGATTCTAATAATGAAACCCAATGTCAAAATTTTCCCTTGCAAAGACAGTGACATCCAAAGCATAACCTACCAACCTTTAATGGATATTTAGATTCAGAGTCCTTCTTGGATTGGTGTTCAGAAGTTGATAACTACCTAGGCATGTTTGAAGTTCCTGAAAATAAGCAAGCAAAATTTATTGCCAATATGCTGCGTGGAAGAGCTCTGGCATGGTAGAAGACTATTCAAAACAACATAACAAGACAAGGTAAACACTCAATGAAAACATGGAGGAAAATGAGAAACCTTCTTATGGAACAGTTTTTGCCCAAGGATTACCAGGTACATTTCTTTCAAAAATATCGTAATGTTAGTAGATATGCAGAGGACATGTTATGGATGAGATCATGTGAGATTCCAGCATGCTACAAACAACTCCAAGAAACTCCTAAGCAACAGACTGCCATCAAGGTTAAAGAACAACTAATAATGTCAGTAGCTCCATTGTGGACACAAGGTAAATCTTTTAATATGAACTTTCAAGCTGAAAATCTGTTGACTGAAGTTACTCCAAATAAACACTCCCTTCTTCCTACAAGAACACTTGTTGAGATTAAAAGCCAACCTACACATAGAATCAAGGCTATTCACTTTCATAAATCTCAACCTCCACCACTCACACAAGAGGCTGGGACTAAGAGATGTTTGAAGAGAAAAGAACCTAACTACTATTCGGATGAAGGTTGGGCTCGAAGGCTTATTAATCCTGGAGATGAAAATATCGAGGAAGAAAATGATTGTGAAGACGAAATAGAGATTTCCAAAGAAAATGATGAGCATGCATTCTGTCAAATTTATGAAGTCACTAAGAAATTAGTGATCATAGACAATTTTACTACTTATTAGAAACAACCTACGCATGCTATTAACTACTTTATCTCGCTGTTCCAAAAGTATTATGGAGATGTAAAATCTAAAAGCTGTGTTCTTGAAGCTCAGGATGAAGCTATGGCTATATTTGATGCTACCAATGCAAGGTATAAAGCCTAGGCTAACAAAAGGCAGCATAAGAAAATATTTAAAATGGGTGAAAAGGTTATGGTCTTTATCCATAATGATCATGTGTTCACGAAAACATTTCACAAATTGAGTTTGAGGAGATATGGTTATTATAAGGTTCGAAAAAAAAAGTTGAAGGCCCTCATAAGGACTTTATATTATGTTAGATGTAAATAATCTAACTAATACTGAACAATAGTATACGAGAGACCTGACCTCATATAAGAGCGGAAGCGTAGCCATGTTGATCTCCAGCCACAGTTGATGTTCCTGTTGTGTTGCCTCTTAACGGTAGACCGTTAGCCATTATTTGCCTCATACCTGACTCAGAACCTTAGATGGTGTATTGGTGTCTATTGAGCAGTATGAGTACCATAACGGAATGTGCTATCATCAATCATCCTGTATCCATCAATCCAGGATTATATTAGGCACAGATTTTGGTGGACTAACAACTTCTAGTTATACAGTCTAACCAGACCACTTAATAAGTCTAGTCTACTTGCACCACTTAATTAAGGACCTAATATATAATATATAATATATAATATATATTATTACGGAAATTCTTACATATTACTCCGAGGATGTAACATTACATTTTGAGGACTCGGGACGAGTCCTTCGCAACCAAGGGAGAATAATGCGGAACAAGAATTGAGAAAATAATAGAACAATGGTCACATGCATGAAGTCCAAGGGACATGGAGTTTGGTGGCTACTTTTTATGGAAAATTTGAATTAACTTTAAATATTATTAGTATTTCCAATTCTCATTATGTTTATTTTATAGTTCCCATTGTCTATGGACCTAATATATAATATATAATATATATTATTAGGGAAATTCTAATGGTCACATGCATGAAGTCCAAGGGACATGGAGTTTGGTGGCTACTTTTTATGGAAAATTTGAATTAGCTTTAAATATTATTAGTATTTCCAATTCTCATTCTCATTATGTTTATTTTATAGTTCCCATTGTCTATTTAAACAGACTTTTGTCTATTTCCCCTAATATTATTAGTATTAGGGAAATTCTTACATATTACTCCGAGGATGTAACATTACATTTTGAGGACTCGGGACGAGTCCTTCGCAACCAAGGGAGAATAATGCGGAACAAGAATTGAGAAAATAATAGAACAATGGTCACATGCATGAAGTCCAAGGGACATGGAGTTTGGTGGCTACTTTTTATGGAAAATTTGAATTAGCTTTAAATATTATTAGTATTTCCAATTCTCATTATGTTTATTTTATAGTTCCCATTGTCTATGGACCTAATATATAAGATATATTATTAGGGAAATTCTAGTGGCCACATGCATGAAGTCCAAGGGACATGGAGTTTGGTGGCTACTTTTTATGAAAAATTTGAATTAGCGACTTTTGTATATTATTAGTATTTTCAATTCTCATTATGTTTATTTTATAGTTCAGTTCCCATTGTTTAAACAATAGTATATTATAGACTCTATATAATATACTTTCTCAACCTATTAAAGGTTGAAGGCTCGAACTCACAACCTTTTAAATGAAAGTCCAACCCAGGTACCATTAGACCACATAGTCTTGATGTTAAAGTTTAATATATAAACAAACTAATTTAAATTTTATGAAGATATCCTTTTTTGTCTTTTTACATTTATCATCTTATCAAAAAGCTAATTTTACCAAACACTTTCAAGCATAACAGCTCTTTAGTTTTCAGCTCCTAGCTTATAGCTTTTCGGCTCTTAGCTTATAGCTTTTCAGCTCCTTTTAAACTTTCAGCTACCTTTTCAGCTAGCTTTGCCAAACATAGCCTTATACTAAGTTTTTAACCAAGTCAAACAATTAATAGTAGTCAAATAAGTTAAAATTGATTAATATGCTAACTATTTTATCAAATAGGGTCATTACTTTGTAAAGAATCATAAATATTTCAAAAAAAAAAAAAATAGGTTGCTAATTATAGATGGATTTTAATCACCAACTTAAAGAAGTCACCACAATCACTAGACTAAACATTATTTACATTGCTGGAATAAAATATTAAAAAACAATTGCTGTATACAGCTCCCAATCAAAACTGAATCAAACAATGATAATTGGTCTTAGAAAGCCAAAAGCATTGATGAGTCCGCTGGTTTTTGCACAACGGAGCAAGAACCAGAACGGAATCCGCGACAGTTAAAACATGCCTGTAAGGCTGTAAAATAACATTATTCAAAAATTAAAAATTAAAATAAAGAAAAGAAGATCGAAGAAATTTAACTGATATCATCATTATTTGCATTAAACATTTTATAGCAACGTTGTCCGCTAGAATTGCAACTTGTCACATCATATGTTTAAAGACGATAAAGTCATAAAACAAGTCGCATTCCATGACAAGTAAATATGCCCAAAACGTAAATAAATATAAATAAATTTGTCGATGGCGATTAGTTATCTTAGTTGGGGTCGACGTTTCGATTTTGGGTTCAACTTTTTTTTGGCTCGATTCAGTTTTGATTTTTTAGTTTATAATAAAAAAGGAAACAATTCTGTTTTAAATTTTAGTACGATTTGGAAAAGATTGGTTTCGGTTCGGATTTGGTTCGGTTCAATATGAGAATGTAAATATTCTCTAATTCTCTTGCAGGTATAATTATCTACTTCTTTTCACTAATAATTTAAATTTCAAAATCTAAACAACAGGTCAATCGTACATATTTAAATTTCTCAATCTAAAATAAGTCCAAACCAAACAAACCTCTTCACATACGTATTCGTGTCGGACAACGTCGTAGACTCAACAACCCCAAGAGAAACATTAGAGACAGAGCAATTGTTAAATTTCAGGTTAGGAAATTCGGGATTTAGTGTGTGAATATATATATAGTCCGGATCAGGTGAGGATCTAATCTTAGGTGAGAACGTGAGGACTAATTTAGACCATTAAATCAGAATGATGTAATGCCTGAGATTAAAAGAAACAAATCATACGGATTAAAGAAACAAATCCCTTTAAAATATTAAAATATATAAATTTAAGGTAAATTAGTCTTATTAAAAGATGTGCATTCCTATACAAAATGTTGTGCATTTCTATACTGAGTGTTGTGCATCGATAACTTTATTGCTGTGCATTCAAACCCCGCCAAACAATCCTACAGTGGACATCTCAATGTCCTACGATGCACTAAACTATGTGCTATAATGCACAACTCTCTAGCCTATGGTGCACAACTTACAACACTAGGTTGCACAATCAGCACACACGAATGCACAATCGTACTACCTAGGCATTTTTACATATACACGACCATCCAAATATAGACAATATTATATTCAAAAGAAGGAGCAAAAAAAATAAAAAATACTGATTAGTAATAACTTATACCAAAGACTTGGAGGAGGTATAGATTTCATTGAATACGAGTGAAATATACAAATTGGGAACATGCACAAAAATTCAATTTTAAAACAAAACCCGGAGCTTGCGAGATATGGTTCTAAAATAAGTCTATAAATGCAATATGTAGATAATTTGCCTTGTTGATCCATTTATATATCATTAATTTAATTACTTGCTTCTCAGTTATTGCAAAATCTTGAGATACACTTATATTTTATTAATCAGTAAGTATAACAATATATTAGGGAGAAACTCACATGGAAGTCATGGAATAAGCACTTGATTGTTTGTTGGTTGACTGAAAATCGTTGATATTCTCTGGACAAATAACAACGCATCAAGCGGAGCCTTATAGAGCTTTTGCTCGTCTTGGGGATAGGTTGAAAGCAGAGATGAAAATAGACACCAATTACTAAACAATAAGGAAAAATAGCATAAATACCATAGAAGAATAGAAAATAATCAATGGTAAAATTGTTCAAGATTATGAGAGTATTTATAGTGCAATTTCAATATTATCATTTGTAGAAACAAGGATGATTTTGCAGATTCTCTGCGCAAATAATTAGTACGTGTGAAAATATTAAGGTTAGGAAAGTATTATATTTGCGATGGCATGTTTCATGTAGAATTGTATTAAGTTTAGAAAAGTATTTATAGTGTAATTTTAATCAATTTTATAATTTGGAGATTCTGTAAACTAATAAGTAGAATTGTAGTAGGATAGGAAGTATCTGTAATTTTAATATAAATTATTAATCACCAATTCTTTTCCATTTTTTCGCAAAATCTTCCTTATTATATTCATTAGATTAATAGTAAAGTAACGGTTTGTAATTTTAATCTAAATTATTAATAATCAATTTTTTCCTTTTTTTTTTGCACAATCCTCCTTATATTCATATTCATTAGATTAATTAGTAATTTTTCTGAACATTATGACTTCTCGAATTTCAGATCATTTTTCATTTTTTTTTTGACTGTTAACCTTCTTCTTCTTCTTCTTCTTCTTCTTCTTCTTCTTCTTATTATTATTATTATTATTATTATTATTATTATTATTATTATTATTATTATTATTATTATTATTATTATAAAGTGACTTACGGATTCTTTTTCATTTTCCCTTTTTATTGCTAACCTTATTATTATTATTATTATTATTATTAATTATTAATAAGTGAATTACGGATCCTTTGGGATAACAAAGGAGATTAAATACTATATTTAATTGGATTAAAGACTGTAATTATGGGATTAAAGGCTATGATTAATGGGATTAAGGTTCTAATTAATGGGATTTGAGGTTATGGAATTTAAAGATAATTAGGGAGACAGGCTGACTGATTATATCCCAAGCGTTAACTGTTGAGTTCGAGTGTCATGCTCGGTTGCATGCTAGGTGGTACCGACTGGTACCCATGTTGGGTATCCATCACTGAATTACGGATCCTTTTTCATTTTATTATTGTTGTTGTTGTTGTTGTTATAAAATAAGAGAAGTGAATGATAAAATTTTAGGAGGAAAGGAGTGTGGTGAAAAATTGAAGATGAGAAAATAAAGTTAAGATGGCAATAACCCTCCAACAAATCACTTTTGCAAAATTGAAAGTAAATATAAGACAACTGAAAATCTAAATTATTAAATGGAGTGGCTAAAAGTCAATATAATACAACTTTAAAATACAGTAATGCATGAAGAATGGAATTGTTATTATTCAGTCAATTTAATTTGGTCTAAGAGAATTTAAAAAAAAAAAAAAAAGTTTCTTTTCTATAGATCAGAATCATTTTGCATCAATATAGTGACAGAAAAAATGGTATGAGATGGCATGGAATAGTGAATCATATATCTTAATTGTTAATCTAAACTTCACTACAGATTGCCAAATGGAGTTATGATATTAGTATCCATTTCACTCGAGATTACCAAATGGAGTGTATGATATTTAATTGGACAGACCACTATATGCAAAATTTATCAAATTAAGGAATCGTGAAATGCAATTTTGAACTAATTCTTTTTTATTATTTTTATTTAACAATATTTTACTATTGGACATGATTTTTGTTCATCACACGTACGAAAATGTTTGTATATATGTAAATGGAACTACTCGTACCAGAAAGTTGAATTCGATTCTGGCCAATAGTCCCTGTAGGTCGACTCCGGGGTATTAAGTTTTCCTACTGTAATTTACATCTCCTGTGTGATTTCTAGGCTAAAGCTACTAAATAGGAGCGGGCTTCATCCAATAAAAAAATCGGTAGTAGCGGCAAATATTCCTTGTTACCCAGAAAAGGAAATTATTAGTGCCAAAAAAATTGAATTCATACAATATCATAGTTTAGAAAAAAGAAAATGTAATTTGTACATTAAACGGTCTAGAATTATTATAAAAAGTTATAGAGAAAAATGAATTTTTGATCCCTAAATTGTTCTTTGCTAGTCATTTTAGTCTCTAATTGTTTACTATTGCAATATACACTCGTGATTCTTTAAAAAAAAAAGTTATAAATTTTAACCCCTAAAGCAACAAAATTATTAAACTTTATTAAATTTTACTTAGTACATGCATATTTTAAAATTTTATTATCTTTATTCTTTATAACGGTTTCAGTTTTGGTATTTCATATGCAAAATAGAGAATTGACAACCTTCTTCTCTAAATTTTTATTCTTCAATTATGGTACATTGTCCATATTTTTTCTACACGAACCTGTTATAATCGTTTTTTTATTATTATTTTATAAATAAAATATCAAGACTAAATTAAAGAAGATTATAATTTAAAAAAAATTAAAAGTACTAAAATACCCTTGTACTAGATAGAATTTTAATTGAGTTATAGTTTGTTTCCTAATGGATTAAAATTGTAATGGGCTGTTTGGTTCACGGAATAGGCCTGGAATGGCATAGCATTCCCAGTAATAGGTCTATTCCTCTGGTAACCACTTGTATTCCCAGGAACATTGTTCCCGGGAATGACCTATTCCCCTTGCAAGGCAATAGAGATTCCTAGGGGGGCCCTGGTATTAGGCTATTCCTGAGTTCTCAGGAATAGTCTAAAGTTTCTATTTTCTATTTTACCCTCCAATTAAATTTATTTTCTATTTCACCACCATCGCCACTACCGCCGCCACCACCACCATCACCACCACCGTCGCCGCCGCCTCCACCACCACTACCACTACCACTACCACTACCACTATAGCCACCACCACCGCCACCGCCACTACCCCGGCAGCATCGCCACCACTGCAACAATCGCCGCCGCCACCGCCACCATCACCACCATCGCCGCCGCCACCACCACCACCATCGCCACCATCACATATTTTTATAAGGGTATTTCTGTAAAATAGTGGTAGATAGAGAAATACTTCATATAAATTGAGCCAAAAAACATCGCCACCATCGCCACAATCACATATTTTTATAAGGGTATTTATGTCTTTTAAAACATATTTCATTTCTATTCCTTAAGTCAACCAAACACTGCAATATAATTCCTAAAGTCTATTCCTTCCGCGAACCAAACAATAGAGTAGAATTCCTATTCTATTCCTTGCATATTCCATTCCTTATGGAATAATATTCCTATTACCTCAAAATTCATTCCGTGAACCAAACGTTTTGTAATTGTTTGAAGAGTTAGTGGTGTGTATTGTAATGGTAAACAATTAAGGGCTAAAACGGCTAACAATGAGCAATTGAGAAAAAAGTATTTTTAATTTAAAAAATTATGATATATTGTTTAAAAGATATAACAATATGTCATCATTTAAATCCAAATAGGTACTTGAAGAAAACTTTGTTGATATCTCCAGAGGTGCTAGGGTTTTTTGTCAGTATTACCCACATCCCATCCTCTTTTTAACCCTCTTTGGCAAAAGTTATTTTTTCACATCACCTTCAATTGCAACCTATCTATATCATTAAATGGAACACTATTATTAGCATATCTATGGCTGCTCACCTTGGCCTTGCTTCCCTATCCCATTCCCAACTCCAAAATTTTGCTCAATCTCACCACATCCCAGCGCCGCCGTCGCCACCGCCGGATTCCGCCTCGACGGTTGGATACTGGATGTGGAACCCTAGAAACACGGCGGCGGAGGAGGAAGAGGAGGACGATTCTTGGGAGATTAAAGCGTTTGAAGAGGACACTAGCAATGCTACATGGCCGCCGAGGTCTTACCCCTGCACCTTTTGCCGGCGGGAGTTCCGCTCCGCCCAAGCCCTCGGCGGCCACATGAACGTCCACCGCCGGGAACGTGCTCGCCTCCAACTCCCCACCACCACAAGCGCCGGCCTTTGCCGCCTCCTCTACTCCTTGCCACCAAACCCTAACGGCGGCGCCGCCTTCTCTCCCGCCTACACGAAACCTTCCGCAAATTCTTCCCCGCGCCTTCTCTCCGTTTCGCCTTTCACGACTAATAGTTTTCCGGCGACGCCTCCGTGCCGTATAACCTCACCTCTCCACCCATCTGTCTCCGATGACAACACCAACATCAAAAATTACCGTTTTGGGACTCAAAGGAGAGAGCCCGCCATTGTAGAGGAGCTAGATCTCGAGCTTCGGCTTGGATGCAGCTCATCATCACCATGACAGGCAAATAATAATAACATATATATATATATATATATATATATATATATATATATATATATATATATATATATATATATATATATATATATATATATATATATATATATATATATATATATATATATATAATCTGCTATATATAAATATATTGTTTATGTGTATGGCATGCTTTTTCTTTCCTTGATTTTCAACCTTATTGTGACGATTTTGTTTACAGATTGATTAATTCATTCTGCTTGAACTGGGATTAAACCTGGACATGTTTTTAGACTTTTTGCCTTTTAGTGATGGAGAGTCATTTTTGTAAATTGAATTAAATGAAGGGTTATATGATTAGATATTAATTAAGTTGAATTAATAAAAATAAAATAAAATAAAAAACCTAAAATTTCACCAGTGTTTTTATTATATTTAATAAAGTAAAGAATAGAATTATTTAATTTGTATGGACTTTCTGTATTAATTGTTATCATCAAACGCTTATCACTACGTCATTATATTACATTTTCGAGAGGCAGGGCGCTAAACTTCAACCTCCATTGGCCTCTACCCAACAAATTCTCTAGCTACCAATTGATTGACTTTGACCATTTTCCAACTTCCACTCAAGACCATAGAATGCATACTACAAAGTATTATCAGTACTACCTGTCATAATAGAGCTTTTGAACAACTTAAAAAATCTATTTGTGTTTCAATAGGTTGAAAAAGTATGTATGGACAGATACTACATTGTAATAGAGTCCGTAGTATTTAAAAAAAAAAAGTTGAACTAAAATTAAAAAAAAAAATAATTTTCACCTTGGTACTTTTATCAGTTTATGTTTAATACAATAGAGAATAAAATTATATTTTATAAATTTTTCTGGGTCAATGCATACTATGGAATATTATTAGCACCCGTGATAATAGTATAAACTCTTTACTTTTCAAAAAAAAAATATGATAGAAAAATCTCTTGTTTTTATATACTCCGTAATTTTTTGAAAAATTGTGGTAATGATGATGCTGAAAGTGATGAAGAAAGAAGAATTATAGAGTAGCTATGGGTGGAGTACTATACTATTGATAAGGGGTTTGCAGTGCAGTGTCATTTTCGTGTTGTGGATTTCTAAGCAAAATTTAAAGTTATAGGCATACATTTCCGTGGGGATTATTGTATCTGTCATGCTGCTCTATTCTAATATGTAGCTCTGCTCATATTAAATTATTATGGGGAAAAGAGGTTGTCTTTTTTTTCTTTTCTTTTCTTCTTTTATTTTGTTAAAGAAACTAGTTCTAAATATGGTATTCTATGCTATTATCTTTAGAGAGAGAAAAAAAAAAAAAAACTTAGTACTAGATGTCTAGATTACAAGTATAAATTTGTAGAGAGTTAAGGCAATATCATTTGTATTTAATTTTACCTTATCCGACAAGCAATCCAAGGTTAGCTGACACAATCGATTCGTTAGTTTATAATATTTTAGACTAAATAATAAAGCAGATTACTAATATCATCAATTAAGGGTCAAAGTACCAATGGTGTTTTGTTCAATTTAGTTTTTGTACCTTTGTTCTGTTCAATTTAGTCTCTCTATTTTAAAAAGTGGTGAAACTAAGGACGATTGTCCAAATCTCTTTAGAAATATGGTTGTAATTATTTATTTTGGACATATTAATTTAATATATTGGTGGTAAACATAATTAATTTTAAATATTTATAAAGTAGTATGAGTAGGAATATAAACATCCCTCAGCGCCACATACCCTAAGTTAACGGTAATATTAACATTGTTAACTGTTGTCCTTAATTGCACCACTTTTGAAAGTACAAGGATTAAATTGAACAATATAAATGTATAAGGACTAAATTGAACAAAACGCAATAGTACATGGACCTAGTAGGTACTTTGACCCAAATTAAGCGCATACTCAACGGATAAAAATTAGACAAGTATTCCGAATTTAATAAAAAATAAATGTAACATCAGAAAGAAGGTACATTAAAATTGGTATAATCTGTAAGTTAATATATTTGGACAAATTAAAAACTCCTATGAAATCGTATAATTGATAATCATTTGTGAGATGAGTCAAAATCCTTCTAAGTATCACACTTTTTTTCGTAAGTATTACATCTTCCATTCAAGTAATAATCAACTAATTTATTAGTGATTAGTATTGCACTTTTTTCTCATAAGTAACAATCAATTTATCTTCGATGTGTTTTACAATTTTCCTCATAAGTAACTTTTCAAAGCCTAAATATTATATTTTGATTTTAAAATTTTACATTATTTTTCAAAAGTAGTATTACATTTTTCTTCACAGGAAATCAACATTTTAGTCTTTCAATTATTTTCCAACTATCAATCCCCCATAGTTTTCAATTTCAACAAATTTAATCATCGAATTGTTTAAAATTTCGTCAATTAAACCCTTTCAGGGACAAAATTTTAAAAGTGTGGAAATCTCCATTTTGGTTCCTGAAATGGTTTAATTGACGAAATTCTAAACAATTCGAGGATCAAATTAATTGGAATTGAAAACTATGGACTACATTAACAGTTGGAAAACAATTGAGGGGCCAAAATGGTGATTAACTCTTTTTCTTATAAGTAACAATCCATTTATTCATTATTGTTGAGCATATAACCATTAATG
Organism: Ipomoea nil; assembly: GCF_001879475.1. Lineage (NCBI taxonomy): Eukaryota > Viridiplantae > Streptophyta > Magnoliopsida > Solanales > Convolvulaceae > Ipomoea > Ipomoea nil. The sequence continues at coordinate 4,281,100 of NW_017617745.1, forward strand.
TGCAATCCAGCTATCAGTTTAAGCTTTTAGTTGAGATGGAGCACATGCTTCAATTTGGTATCAGAGTCATGCTAAAGGTCATGGGTTCAAACAAATCTTAGCTCCACGTGTTGGGTTCGAATCTCAGTTCCACGTGTTTCTTGGAGCCCATCAAAAGTAACGGCCCGCACGCGTGTTGAGCATATAAGCTTTTAGTTGAGATGGAACACATGCTTCAATTATTATTAGTATTACATTTTCCATTCTTAATAACAATCAATCAATTTATCCATATCTAATATGACATATTTTTCTCATAAGAAACCCTTCAACGCCGAAATATTATATTATGATTTAAAAGTATTATATATATATATTTAAAAATATTAAATTTTATCTCATAAATAACAATCAATTTATCTCCAAAGAGTATTACTCTTCCCATCATAAGAATTACACTTTTTATCTAGACCCGACTCATCTCACAAAAAATCACCCTTTTAATAATACGAGTATAAGAAGTCAAGAACTAAAGCAACCAATTTTTTAGTATTAGAAATAAATAAAAAACATTTTGCATTAGTTCAAAGACTAATGCAATATTTAAACATATTTAGGGTGTGTTTGGTTCATGGGTTTGCACACCAGGAATGTTAATCAAAATCATAGTTATTGTTTGATTGACAATTTTTTAAAACACAACTATGAGATTTGATTACATTTTTAATTAAAAATCATATCTCCTAATTAAAAACGGGTATCATTTCATCTTATTCCTCTCTAATTTTTTTTTTTTTTTTTTTTTGAAATGAAAACCATAACTTCATTAAATCAAGTGTTCAATACAGGAAGGAATAGAAGAAATCCAAATAGAATGACCAGTTTGAGAACGAGCAGCCCTTGTCAAAGCATGAACAGAATTATTCACTGATCTAGGAATAAACTTAGATCCTTAAAAAAAATAATAATTAAAGGACATTACTTCAAAGTGTTTTTGATAACTTTTGTACTCATTGATCACACAGCTACATAGGAGAAATTAGTCAAGAACCCATTAATTAAATTGCACAATGCCTGACAATTCGAGAGAACCAATACATTGACAAATCCTCCTCTCTAATTAAAAACACAATTATGGGATTTGTTTTGATTTTTTGTTTTTATTAGTGTTTTGAATTTCATTATATTATGATCAATTGTCTTGATTTTTTGTTTTTGTATTTTCAAAACTTTTATCCCAAAGTTATACATAACCAAACATCAATATTACTAATCATTTCAATTCTATCCCTATTACCAAACATGTAAAATACTTTTACCAAAACCTATTATTATTACCAAGTATTTAATTTCCATTCTGATTCAGATTCAAATTCAGATTCAGATTCAATTCCCATATGGGAACTAAACACACCCTTAGTCATCAAGAAAAGAAACTATGACAAGCTTTCCTTCTCCTTTTATTCTTATCTCTCACCACCGGCCAAAGATAGGGTGTTGTCTCTTGCCAAATCATAATTCAGAAGGAGGTAGTTGGCTTCGTGTCCTTTTACTTTATTGTTTTTTTTTATTTTTATTTAAAATTTGTTTTCTACGGTTTTCTTCGACTTTCCTGGCGATGATGAGAAACATTGGGGGTGTGGTTAACAGGGTCAGGGTGTTTTTTTTTTTTTTTTTTTTTTTTGAAAAGCTATTGGCTCTATTACATTGTAGTATCTGTTCATATACTTTCTCAACCTACTGAAACACAAAGAACCAATAACGCCTCCACTAAGACTCGAACAGGATCAGGGTGTTAAGAATAATGATATTTAGATTTTAATAATGTTAATAATTTGTAAAGATAAGTATTTTAAAATTTTAAAATTTTGTTACAATTATTGTTGAACAGATACTAACTTGTAAAGAATTATGAGTATTTAAAAAAAAAAAATTGTTGCAATTATTGTTTTTTTTTTTTTTTGTTGTTGTAAATATTGTTTTGATGGGATTAATTGTAAAGGTCAAATTAGGATTTAGTATCTTCATTCAAAGTTCTTTATAGGATATTTTGATCGAAAGATCCCATGAGGCATGAGCATAAGATCTTGTTACAATAGATATCTAACTTTGATAGAAGTTATCTAGAAAATCCTAAAACAGACAATAGTAGAAATTATTATATATAGTAGAACATGACAGATCATTCGATAGAACCTTTCAGCAGAAGGACATTTCCAATAAATAATCAAGTAATCTCAATTCAACAGAAGATCTATCAATTTGGCTAAGTATAAGAGCTATCCAACGGAAAACCTTAATGATGGATTTAATTATCCGGATAATCCCAATCACTAAACCCGATAAAGAACGTATATAGGAAATAGATATGTAAAAAGAATAAAACGATGTCGTAAGGTCGCAAGGACCGGATATTGTATTAAATAACTATAAACGAGCTATTACAAGGTGAATGTAACGCTATTATAACTGTAGATTAGGACAAAATAGATAGAGTTTGTAAGAAAAATGTGTAGTGTCCTCATGGGACAAAATATGGGACATGAAATAAACCCCCAACCGCCCTATCTAAACTGGGGGCGGTTGCATTTCCGCGTTGACCGCGTCTCGGCTTGGAACCGGGTCCGGAGGTCAGCCGCGCCGAGCTTAATATGGCCAAGCTCACATGGCCGAGCTTACCATCGTCGAGCTCACCATGGCCGAGTCCAGCATGGTCGAGTTCATAGGGCCGAGGTGCCTTAGGCCGAGCACGGGGCTCAACCTCGAGGCCCCGGGTCCACTCCATACTCTTTTGCTCTGCTTTTTTGGGTCGGTTTGCTCCGATCATAATATATCCATCACTTTAATTTATGTGTTAAGGTCTTCTAGTGGATGTATTAATATCCAATATAATCATAATTACAGTTGACAGAACTATCTAAGTCAGGGTTCAACATATTTTCTCAGTATAGCAAATTTAAAGTTTACCAACTGAAATAGGTACGAAAGAGTTCAATATTAAAAAAAAAATGTCTTTATGAAAAAAGAATCGTAATTGGAAAAATTCATCAATACACTTGACAACAATACAAGTTGTAAATACTAAAGTCAAATGTGGAAATGGGCAGAATCCTTGGGATGAGTTTTGGAGGATTGCTTAAGTTTGAGCAGGAGCAAACACTTGGGCTAAGAGCTAAGGTTTGTGCTTGAAGGAGCAAATACTTGGGCTAAGAGCTAAGGTTTGTGCTTGAAGAAGAAAAGCTTAAGCTTAAGTAAGAGCAGACTAGAAATGCCTGCTCATTCTTAGGCTTGAGAAAGAGCAAGGTGCTCATTTCTGAGAAAGAGCAAGGTGCTCATTCTTGAGAAAGAGCAAGAGGAATTTGCAGGAGTGGGTTTGCTATAAATAGGCAACTCCTCTTCAACTCATCTCATCCCATTCCATCAGGAATCATCCCATTAGCATAGCAAAAATATAGAGTTAGAATAGAGAGTTATATTTGTAATTCCTATTGTAATATCATTTTGTCAATACAGAAAATCCTTCTTCAAATTACCTTTATTGTGTGTATGATTTATTTTAAATCTTACACTAGAGATATTCTCATTATTTTCGGTCCAAGTTGTTATATTTTGGTGTTGTGAACAGTATCGCTCCTAACAAGTGGTATCAGAGCCCTAGGTTGGTTCATAGATATATCTGTACTGTATCATTTATGTTAGAACTCATACTGGTAAAGTGATTGTACATGTCTAGGAAAAGCTCTGGTTAAGACTTGGTATTTAAGCAGTCCATTTGTGACTCACCTCTTTTCTCTAGAAATATTTTCCTGGTGTACTGTTCACATGACCAGTAGTGTTCTATTATACGATAATATTTAGATATATTGTTCAGGATCAAGAACACCACTTACAATGACGGCAAAGTACGAGATTGAAAAGTTCAATGGAAACAATTTCTCGTTTCGAAAAATGAGAATGAAAGCAGTTCTCAGGAAAGATAACTGCGTTGCAGCAATTGAAGAAAGACCAACCGACTTCACAGATGATGCGAAGTAGACAGAAATGGATAGCAACGCTATTGCCAATCTGCACTTAGCACTTGCTGATGAAGTTCTGTCAAGTGTGGCAGAAAAAGGTACGGAAAAAGAGATATGAGATACTCGTAAATTTGTATGAGGCCAAATCACTGCACAACAAGATCTTCTTGTAGAGGAAGTTATACACTCTCAGGATGATGGAGACATCCTCAGTAACTGAGCACATCAACACTCTCAACACTCTATTTTCACAACTCTCGGCGTTGAGTTATAAAATAGAAGTGAATGAACGTGCTGAAATCTTACTCCAAAGTCTACCAGATTCATATGATCAACTCATTATCAATTTAGTCAACAACAAGGATGTACTTATCTTCGACGATATTGCAGATGTGGTTCTTGAAGAAGAAAGTCGGCGCAAAAACAAAGAAGATAAAGTTGGAATCTCACAATAAACTCAGGCGTTAACAGTGACAAGAGGAAGATCAACGGAGCCTGGCTCCAGTGGGAGTCACAACCGAGATAGATCAAAGTCAAGGGGTAAGAAGAATGTCAAGTGTTTTCACTGTGGCAAAAAGGGGCACTACAAGAGTGAGTGTCAGCAGCTCAAGAAGGATGGGGCCAAAGGCAAAAATCCTGAGACATCAAATGCTCAAGGATGTGTTGTGAGTACATCGGATAGAGGCGAAATTTTAATTGGTGAAGCCGCAACAATTGTTGAAGGTAGGAAAAGTCTAGCTGATGTCTGGCTAATGGACTCAGGAGCAACATGGCATATGACCTCACGGAAAGAATGGTTTCATGAATATGAACCTGTCTCTGGAGGATCAGTGTTCATGGGAGATGATCATGCCTTAGAGATTGCTAGCATTGGTACTATCAAACTAAAAATGTTTGATGGTACGGTTCGCACTATCCAAGAGGTACGACACGTGAAAGGCCTGAAGAAAAATCTATTGTCTTTAGGACAATTAGATAGTCGTGAATGTAAAATTCACATTCAGGATGGGATCATCAAAGTAATCAAGGACGCGCTTGTTGTGATGAAAGTTGAAAAGATAGCGGCCAATCTATACATGCTTAAAGGAGAAAAACGACTACAAGGAGAAGTAGATGTTGCATCAGACAATCTTATAGAGGAATCAACAATGATGTGGCATCAAAAACTTGGCCACATGTCGGAACGAGGTCTAAAGATTCTTGCTGATCAACATCTTCTTCTGGGGTTAAAAAAGGTTTCATTACCTTTTTGTGAGTATTGTGTTACAATTAAGCAGCATAGATTAAAGTTCGATAGCTCTAAAGCAAGGAGCAAGACTATCTTGGAGCTAATCCACTCTGATGTTTGGCAAGCACCAGTTATATCCCTGGGAGGTGCAAAGTGTTTTGTATCCTTCATAGACGATTACTCGAGGAGATGTTGGGTGTATCCAATCAAGCGAAAGGCAGATGTATTTGAAGTTTTCAAATTCTTCAAAGTGCGTGTGGAACTTGAATCCGAGAAACGGATCAAGTGTTTGAGGTCGGATAATGGAGGAGAATATACTAGTGATGAGTTTGATAAATTCTGTCTGCAAGAAGGTATCAAACAGCAATTCACTGTGGCGTATACTCCACAACAAAATGGAGTGGCAGAGCGGATGAACAGAACCCTATTGGAAAGAACAATGGCAATGTTGAGGACGACAAATTTGGCAAATTTATTTTGGGCTGAAGCAGTCAAAACCGCCTGTTATGTGATCAATTGGTCACCATCAACCACAATTGATCTGAAAATGCCAATGAAAATGTGGACTGGTAAGCCATCCAGTTATTCTCACTTGCATACATTTTGGAGTCCGGCATATGTGATTTACAACACTCAAGAAACATTAAAACTTGATCCAAAATCAAAAAAATGGTTTTTCTTGGGATATGCTGATGGAGTGAAGGGGTATTGTCTGTGGGATCCCACTGCCCACAAGGTTATCATCAGTAGGGATATTGTATTTGTAGAAGGCAAGATAGAAGAAAGTGAAAGCACTGGGAATGAAAAACCAGTGACAACTACAGTACAAGTTGAGGGAAGGAAGGAAGAAGAAATTCCAGTTTCCCCTGAAGCAACAATAGAGAATGATGATCAAGATCAAGCTGAGTCTTCAACTTCCAATGTTCGACGATCAACTCGGGAAAAGAAACAAGCAGCTTGGCACTCAGATTATTCTATGGAGGGAAATGTTGCATACTGTCTACTAACAGAGGATGGTGAGCCATTAACTTACCATGAGGCTATGAAAGGTCCAGATGCATCTCTGTGGATGATAGCAATGCAAGAAGATGTTGACGCTCTCCATAAGAATAAAACTTGGGAACTTATCACGTTACCACAAGGAAGGAAGGCTATCGGAAACAAATGGGTCTTATAGATCAAACGAGATAACAACAACCAAGTGTAATGGTATTGTGCTCGATTAGTTGTGAAAGGATTTGATCAGAAAGATGGAGTTGATTTCAACGAGATATTTTCTCCTGTTGTACGACTTACAACGATTCGAGCAGTCTTAGCGATGTGTGCTGTGTTTGACTTGTATCTTGAGCAGTTGGATGTGAAAACTGAGTTTCTACATGGAGAACTTGAAGAAGAGATTTACATGCTCAAACTAGGAGGTTTTGAAGAAAATAGAAAATGGAAAATGGAACTTGGTTTGCAGGTTGACCAAATCTCTATACGATTTCAAACAGGCGCCGAGATGTTGGTATAATAGATTTGATTCATTCATTCTAAGCCTTGGATACAACAGATTTAGTTCAGATCCTTGTGCATATTGCAAGAGATTTGATGATAATCAGTTTATCATCTTGCTGTTGTATGTTGACGACATGTTGGTAGTAGGCCCCAACAATGATCGTATCATAGAGATGAAGGCTCAACTGGCTAGGGAATTTGAAATGAAAGACTTGGGACCAGCAAACAAGATTCTAGGGATGCAAATTCACCGAGACAGAAATAATAGGAAGATTTGGCTCTCTCAGCAGAATTATCTGAAGAAAATCTTGCGGCGCTTCAACATGCAAGATTGTAAGCCAATTTCTACCCCTCTTTCTATTAATTTCAAGTTATCCTCAAGTATGAGTCCTAGCAACGAAGCAGAGAGGGTAGAGATGTCTCGAGTACCGTATGCATCAGCAGTGGGCAGTTTAATGTTTGCTATGATCTGCACTAGACCAGACATTGCACAAGCAGTGGGAGCGGTCAGTCGATACATGGCAAATCCTGGTAGATAGCATTGGAGTGCTGTGAAAAGGATCCTTAGATATATCAAGGTACCTCAGATATTGCATTGTGTTATGCAGGATCAGACTTCATTATTACAGGCTATGCTGATTCAGATTATGAAGGTAATCTTGATTGTATTAAATCCACCACGGGTTATGTGTTTACTCTTGCTGGCGGAGCAGTAAGCTGGGTTTCGAAGTTGCAGTCTGTTGTGGCAACGTCGACGACTGAAGCAGAATATATAGCTGCTACTTAAGCTAGTAAAGAGGCTATATGGTTGCAAATGCTATTGGAGGAGCTCGGGCACAAAGTAGAGAAAATGACTCTATTTTGCGACAGTTAGAGCGCTTTATACTTAACAAAGAATTTAGCATTCCATTCCAAGACGAAACACATACGCGTTCAATTTCACTTTGTTCGTGAAAAGGTGGAAGAAGGGAGTGTGGATATACAGAAAATCCATACTAAAGATAACCTAGCAGATATGTTAACAAAGCCTATTACCAACGATCGTATGGTGTAGATCCTCAATTAGCCTAACAAGTATGCAAGCAGTACGGAATTGGCGAAAAGGATGAAGATCCACATTGTGACTTTAAGTGGGAGATTTGTAAATACTAAAGTCAAATGTGGAAATGGGCAGAACCTTTGGGATGAGTTTTGGAGGATTGCTTAAGCCTGAGCAGGAGCAAACACATTGGCTAAGAGCTAAGGTTTGTGCTTGAAGGAGCAAACACTTGGGCTAAGAGCTAAGGTTTGTGCTTGAAGAAGAAAAGCTTAAGCTTAAGCAAGAGCAGACCAGAAATGCCGGTTCATTTTTAGGCTTGATAAAGAGCAAGGTGCTCATTCCTGAGAAAGAGCAATTCAAGGTGCTCATTCCTGAGAAAGAGCAAGAGGAATTTGCAGGAGTGGGTTTGCTATAAATAGGCAACTCCTCTTCAACTCATCTCATCCCATTCCATCAGGAATCCTCCCATTATCATAGCAAAAATATAGAGAGTAGAATAGAAAGTTATATTTGTAACTCCTATTGTAATATCATTTTGTCAATATAGAAAATCCTTCTTAAAATTACTTTTATTTTGTGTATGATTTATTTTAAATCTTATACTAGAAATATTCTCATTATTTTCAATCCAAGTTGCCATTGTATTTTGGTGTTGTGAACCATATCGATCCTAACACAAGTTATAAAAGCTACAAATTTACTTTTAATGCCTCGGTCTTTGATTTTAGTATTTCGCTTCGCTCGAAAGTGATCGATTGACAAATCTCTCATTTTGGGATAGCTTGAAAATGTCGTACAAAGCATCAAGTTCATGGCAATTTAATTATATAATAGAACAGAGTTCACATAGCATTATGAACCCTGAATCAAAATCATAAAGTACAGAATTCATATTTATAATAAGGTACAAAATTTTATAACGCAATAGACAAACAATCACAACACAAGACATATACACATGTTATATATTTACTTATTTTTCAAATCTACTTTTGATACATAATTTGTGTTTAAAGTCACAAAATTTTATAACACAGGACACATAAATTCTTAACATAAGATAAAGAGTATTACAATGAATGCGTCCCAAATGATGAATTATAATTCACGTATTATCAACTTTTTTTTTGGTCGATAGAGGG